>NC_134578.1:118373510-118702064 GCF_050947875.1 Dermacentor variabilis | reverse complement strand
ACATCTGCCACGTTGGAAGGTCGACTGTGCTGACTGGAAACGATACAGAGAGCTCACACATTTGACCTGGGATGAAATCTGTACTCTCTCAATCGATGATATAGTATCTTATTTGACGGCATTTATAACTGATGCTGCATCAATATGTATCCCTCAAACGAATGGATCACCCTCTAAACGGCGTATTCCTTGGTGGAATGAGCAGTGTAAGGAAGCCCGCAAAAATCAAAATAAGGCTTGGAGTCGCCTTCGCGACTGCCCAACTACCGAGAACTTGATTAGCTTCAAGAAAATAAAATCAGAAGGTAGAAGAACGCGCCGCCTTGCCAAAAGGGAAAGCTGGCAGAAATACATCTCTAGTATTAATTCTTATACAGACGAGGGAAAAGCCTGGAACAGGGTAAACAAAATAAAAGGCCGCGAAACTCATCCTCTACCATTGGTAAATACGCAAGGCGACACACTCATTGACCAAGCCGACTCTCTAGGAGTACATTTTGAAAGGATTTCTAGCTCATCCCACTATTCAGACACATTTCTGAGATACCGGCAACAAGCGGAACGACTGCCTCTGAGTCGGAAAGGAAATAGCAACGAACCTTACAACCGCCCATTTAACATGGCGGAATTTAAGGCTGCGCTGAATGGCTGTAACAAGTCCGCTCCAGGAAGTGACAGAATATTGTATATAATGATCAAACACCTACACCCTGAAACCCACAAAACACTACTGTCACTCTTCAACTCTGTGTTCTCTGCCGGGTACATTCCATCCGCCTGGAAGGAAGCAATAATTGTTCCAATACTAAAAGACGGCAAGGACCCAACTTCAGTCAACAGCTATAGGCCTATAGCGTTGACAAGTTGCCTATGTAAACTCTTTGAAAAAATGGTTAACCGACGTCTCCTTCATTTTCTTGAAAGTAACAAACTATTAGATCCCCTACAGTGTGGTTTCAGGGAAGGTAGATCCACAACTGATCACCTTGTCCGCATCGAGACGAATATTCGCGATGCTTTTGTACATAAGCAGTTCTTTTTGTCAGTATTTATTGATATGGAGAAGGCTTACGACACGACGTGGCGGTTCGGAATTCTTCGTGATCTGGCCGAAATGGGAGTCCGAGGTAATTTGCTGAATGTCATCCAAAGTTACCTATCTAACCGCACGTTCCGCGTCAGAGTTGGTAATGTGCTATCTCGTCTATTTACACAGGAAACAGGTGTACCACAAGGTGGCGTGCTTAGCTGCACTCTATTCGTTATAAAAATGAACTCACTTTATACTATCATACCACGTACAATGTTTTATTCTGTGTATGTAGATGACGTACAAATAGGTTTTAAATCATGTAGTCTTTCCATCTGTGAGCGACATGTGCAGCTTGGGCTAAACAAATTGTCAATGTGGGCTGACGAGAATGGGTTTAAATTAAACCCGCAAAAAAGCACGTGTGTTCTCTTCTCGAACAAAAGAGGTATATTACCTGAACCCGCTATTTATCTTAATCGACAACAGCTCCCAGTGAGCCATGAACATAAATTTTTGGGCCTCATATTAGACACTAAATTAACATTTATCCCCCACTTGAAATATCTGAAGGCGAAGTGCATGAAGACAATGAATCTTCTGAAGCTCTTGTCCCGTACATCCTGGGGAAGTGACAGAAGATGCCTTTTGAGCCTGTATAAAAGTCTGATAAGGTCACGCCTTGACTATGGTGCTATAGTGTATAGTTCTGCTACGCCTAGTGCCTTGAAGATGTTAGATTCGATTCACCACTTGGGTATCCGTCTTGCTACAGGTGCCTTCAGGACTAGCCCTGTAGAGAGCCTGTACGTTGAATCGAACGAATGGTCTCTTCATCTACAAAGAGCATATTTATCTTTCTCTTACGCCTTGAAAGTTAAATCAGATATTCAGCATACATGTCATTCTGCAATTAGCGACTTGTCCACTGCCAGGCTATTCCGTAACCGCCCAGCCATCAGGCCTCCTCTGTCCCTCCGAGTGGAAGCACTGTCAGAAGAAACAGGCGTCCCTTTTGTAGAAAATATCCCAATGGCTCCTATTCGGTTCCCACCGCCTTGGGAGTGGCAAACTATCTTATGTGACACATCTTTCCTAGAAATATCGAAACGAGCGCCTGAGGCTCACATAAAATCACATTTTCTTGAGCTAAAAGAGAAGTATTCCTGTGCTGAATTCTACACGGATGCTTCGAAGTCTGCTGATGGTGTTGCTTACGCAGCTCTTGGACCATCATTTTCAATATCTGGGACACTAAACCCACACACAAGCATCTTTACAGCGGAAGCATACGCTATACTCTCGGCTATTAAACACATCAGGCTCACAAACATCGCTAAGGCTGTTCTCTTCACAGACTCGTTAAGTGTCGTGAGAGCACTAATTAGTTTACAAAAACATAAGAATTCCGTTTTGAATGAGCTGTATAACTTATTGTGCGCCCTATATATGTGCAATCAAGTGATTGTCATATGCTGGGTACCCGGTCACAAAGGTATAAAAGGGAACGAAGCAGCTGACGAAGGCGCTACATCCGTAACTTTTAGCGACAGAGATGGAAATATTCCCATCCCTGCTACAGACCTAAAGCCTTTTCTACGCCGTAAATTAAGGAATCATTGGCAAGGCAAGTGGGATACACAAGTAATGAATAAGCTTCACATAATAAAACCAAAACTGGGGAACTGGATCAGTGGGAAAACAGCACGTTACAAGGAAGTAATTCTTTGCCGACTAAGGATAGGCCACACATACGGTACTCACTCTTATCTCTTGACTGGAGGCGATCCCCCGACTTGTGGTAAGTGCGGCAATAGTCTCACAGTACTCCATGTTCTTATTCAATGCCCTGCAATAGAAACAGAGAGGAAAAAGTATTTTCCTTCTGCATATCGTGAAAATACACCCCTTCACCCTGCATTTTTTCTTAGTGATGAACCGCTTTTTAACATGAAATTAGTCTTACAGTTTTTATTGGAAACATATACTCTCAAAATCATTTGGACAGGAAATTTTTAGCACAGGACTAACAGCCCTTCTAATAAAAGGGCTCTCTTGAGGTTCTACTATCACTGTTATGTGTTGCCTTGTTCCATCATGTTTTTTAAAGAAACCCAATTGCCATCGTCCATGCCCTAATCAGTGTCATCATTTTAGTACCTATTTATTTTACGCCATTTACAGCGACAGTTTTTAGGCCTTTTTACAGCCATGTCACATTTACCATGATAAATCCACTATCCACTGCATTCACAATACATTGTTAAATTTACCATTTGGCATGGCGCTCTTTGGTCATACTTGGCCCTTGCGCCATTAAACACCACATATCATCATCAACTATCCAAACTAGGAAGACTACAATTATTGTTCCAATTAATACATAATGCATTACGAATAAATACTTCTTTGTATATATCCCTAGCTGACACCAGACCTTCCCGCCATAAGCAATCGTTAACACTTCAAGGATATGCATTTCGCACTGATTGTTTTAGATATTCGTTCCTTCCTCTTGCAATAAGAGAATGAAATAGCCTGGACCCCTGCATAACGACTAACACATCGTTGCCGAACTTTGTAACCCTTGTAGAAGAGCTGTCGCGCAATAATTAGATTATGTTAGCCGGAAATAACATCACTCACGTCATTGTATAAAATTAAATCTGTATGAGCATTGTATTTGCCTAGGCAATGTCACCCCTTTTTGCCAAATGAAATGTACCATTCTTATTTTATTTCCTACCATATGTGTATACCTGATTCGTGTCGATCGCAAATATCTTGTTGAAATCATGTCAACCTGTTTCTATCGCTATTTGTGAGTTTATATTATATGCCCAACCCGTAAAAATCCCACTGGGATTGACAGTATCTGAATATATATATATATATATATATATGTCATATCACGAGAAGCCAACAAACACTGACACCAAGGACAACATATGGGAACTTACTTAATAAATAAAATAAAGTAACGATAAGTAATGGAAATTAAAGTGGATAAAAACACAACTTGCCACAGGTAGGAACCGAACCCACAACCTTCGCATTTCGCGTGCTATGCTCTACCGATTGAGCTAAGTCTATAAACAAAGCCGGCATTGCAGCAGAAGCAGGCTTTAAAACAACACAAGTGTCAACAGGTGACAAAAAACACTCTTTGATGTGAGGAGGAAAACCATCAACATTTTCACCAATTCCCAGTTTCTGACAAAGCAAGAGAAGCGCGCGAGAAATGCCATCAATTACATGCAATATATGGGAAACCAGTAAAAATTTCCCATCATGGTTTGCAACGACAGAACAGTCACTTTTCTTTGCCTTTCTATACTGCTGGCTGTGCATAATTGTGCCTTCAAAGCTTATTCTTGAATATTCCTCAATTACAGCACATGTTGTGTCCAAGAAATTTTGCACAGATTGCAGTTCCCGCTCGGACAACATAGCTGTAACTGGTGCTCCAAATAAGCATACATTATCAATTCGAGTTACTTTCTTAATAGGAACTTTGCCAAGCAGTCCTTCGCAAAACCACACCACATCATGCTGAAGAGAAAGCAAATGCAGGGCAAGTTCCAGCTCTCCTTCCAGAGTGACCCTCTCCAGTATTTGTGTCGGAGCTCCTTTTGCTGCCTTTACCATCTTTGTCAGCTTACCATTCCCTGTTTCGAAGGGAAACGCTGAGTTTGCCCAAAGGGGACCCAGATGCTCCACGCTTGACGTCAGATGGCGAAGCGGGTGGACATTAAAAGTCATGAAGCGAGTCCCATAGAGGGTTGCAGCTCTGCACACAAATGATTCAAGCAGGTGACCTAGAAAAAATAATTGTTTCATATAAGAGTATTGTTGAAAGAAAGCTTTGAGTAAGCTTGTCAATGCACGTGTAAATTATCACATCTCCAATACTTTCATCCGCTTAACGTGTGTCTCTAACAAGGTTTAAATTAGAGCATCCCCATGTAACAAGAGTAAAACTTTACATAATGGCGGACACAGAACAAATACACTCCGACATAGCTTGAGTATCTATTATGGTGCCTGGGGATGTATCTACAATAGTCAAATGATAACTGCAGTTCAATACTCAACTTCAGCAAACATCCGCCTCTGTTGGCCGCTTCACTACCTTCCTTTCTCTGTCCCTTTTCATGAAATGTATTTCACGCCACAATCAAACATACCTATGAAATGTGCACAGATTGAGTGTTTTAGTTTCCTGTATCCCATTTTGTTTTAGCATTCACAGCAAAAGGAAAATAGAAAAGAAAACAATGCTGCCATGGTTGTCCATGAGAGGGAAATTGTAGTGACTCAGACAGTCTAATTGAAGGCGTCATGAATTTCAGGAGCTATGGCTACCAGAAGAAACCAGCAGTGCACAAAATTAGGATAGTTGGTGTTGCACAGCTTTAGAAGTGCAGCTGTGGAACAAAACAAACGCAGTTCAGAGCACATAAAATGCACCTATTGTAGTGCAGGACCAGATATAAGTCTTTTCTGACTCTTGTTTACCCTCCTATAGAAGTTAGAGTGCGTGCACAATGCTCCCACATCTGTGCGACCCCAAATACCAGACAAAACGCAGCTGCCAGAAAATCGTGCAAACGAGGCTGCTGGAGCACTTTTTAACTGGGTGCACTGTTGGGTGCAGGGACATCGAGGGGAATATGCAGAGTAAATGGACGATCAGAAAAAAAATGCACCTGCCACAGTGGTATATAGCGTGCTGTATAAGTCATGAAAGAAAAATAGTGTTAGGAGAAAAGCTTTGCACTAGAGGATGCATTTGTTTTACAAAACTCAATCCAGGGACAGGCACCTTTAGGGCCTTTCACTCTCGGAAGGCTATATTGCAGAACAAGGTTGAATTCATTGACAAATCCAAGCCTTTGCCATAATCAGTGTCGCTCTGGGCTTGCTGATTACTTCCGCCTGCAAGTATTGTGGTTAGCCAAGATGGAAAATGACCACCCAGCAAGCTTCCACAGAACTGATTGGCTAAGGCACGTACTGTGTGATGCTTTGATGATGCGCAAAAGGTTGTGTAGGGGACAGAGTAGTCTCAGCGCCTCTGCTCTAACCAAAGGCGTGCACATTGTTGCTCTTTGGCTTTTTAGTTTGTGTACAGTAAGTATGTAATGTGCATACTAACATAACATTCGCACCATAAAATTACCCTAAACAGTGCTCTCAAAAATTTCTATTTTTGTTTTCCCATTTCTAATAATGACACCCCTAACTTTGGTCTGAATAAGACTTGTGACCAAATGGCCATGCAGTATAATTTTGGCGAGACTAAAAGCTCTTGCACACATGTTTAGAGCAAATGCACTTAACAGCTGTCGCTGGGGGCTGCAGGGTTGGTGAAGGACCAGCTAACGACTATGACAAGGGAACACTGGCAGCAGGTGAATGGAAGTAACAGGCTGAGTGGTAAGTACTCTTAAAAATAGAAGCAAGATAGTCTAAATGCAAGTAACCAATTTACCTGCGCACTGAAGATCAGTTTGTGAAATTTCACTTTTCAGCAGAGTGAAAATGGCTTCGGCCAGCATTACCGTGTGCCTCCAGAGTTCTTAAATTTAGCTAGATGTGCGCCATACAAACATCATGATGTTGCTTTTGTCATTGTTGCATCGCTGCATGCAGTAGACATCTCACACTGTGTATCTGCATCTGCTTTGTTTGGCATTTGCAATATGGCATAACCTGTGAGCAGTGTAGTGCATAAAGAAAAAGAAATTGCATGAGACACTTGCGCACATATGTTTATGGTGAACAAACATAAACATTGCATAATTAAAATTACAGGTCCCACAGGGTGAAAGTAAACACTATTATATGCACCTTTGCTTTTATAGCACTTCATTAAGCATGTCACTAAGACTTTGCTTCTCGTTGACTCCAGTGTGTCTTGGGTCTGCATAATTATTTTTTGGTGTTCTGCATGGGCTGCCACACTGACTGTTGCTCAGTTGTATTTGTTCTCTAGCCTGCATCCATTGTGCACCCTTGAGTTACTCGTTGCTATAATGTGCTATCAACTTGCTATTTGTGTTCAGGATTTGGATCTCGGCACTACCCCAATGGATGGGGCACTGCCAGCTCATTGTGAGTCGGCACAGCCCAGCTGCGTCCTTGGGCCTCGAGAAGAGGTGGCAGGCAGCCACGTAGCCAGTCGTGTGCCTTCCACCCATGTGAGTTTATCATCATAATTTGCACCTGCTAAGCCACTATGCTTGCTAGACAAAGCTTAACGAAGTATTTATTTCCTCTTGTTAAACATTGTGTCATACTGAAGAACTAATATTGCCATGAATGCGCTTGCAGTTGGTCTGCTTGAATTTTCGAATCATACTTTGTATACTAGTTTATGCCAACTCATTATGAGAATCTTGCTATGCGGATAGAGCTGTCTGCCTCCTGCTCAAAAGGAACACTACACACCTCTTTGGCCTCTGCTTCACGTAGATGGCAACCCCAGACTGACCCACCCGGGAGAAATCGGCAGTTGCCTTTTCCTATCCTCCTCAGTAATCTTCGTCTTTCTCTTGCTTTCGATCTTCCCTGTTTCCTCATGGCTTCCTTTTACTTCCACTTTTTTCAGACAGCAAGGGTTAACCTTGTGTGGGATAGCCAACCTTGGTTATAACAGATTTGAGTATAGTAGTGTCGTACAGCTGGCGCCTGCAGGACGTGGTTTTTCACGGACCGTTCCATAAAAGACAAACATCGCATTACGGGACCGGCAAAGGGCCCTGTAACCTAACTTGTCCTGTTAGACACGCAGCACTAACCTCGTTCCCATTATGGATACCCAAATATTACAATGAAACGTGAGCGGACTTCTTCACAACCTTGACGATGTTAAAGAATTCCTCCGCAAATTCACTCCAAAGGTGCTGTGCGTACAAGGAACACACTTAAAATTATTGCAGACCAACTTTCTAAGGCAATATGCCACTTTACGCAAAGACCATGATGAAGCACTCACCTTCTCAGGGTGTAGCCGCAATAGTCTATAAGGGCGTTGAATGTCGGCAAATAAATCTCTGAACCCCCCTCGAGGCAGTTACATTACGAGCTGTGCTATTTGGCCAGCTCACGGTTAGTTCGATGTACGTCTCCCCTTTCTGTCAACTTACTAAAGCAGAGTTTCACAGCTTCATCGATGAACTTCCTCCACCATATATATAGTCGTGGTGATCTAAATGAACATAGGCCCCCTGTGGAGCAACACATGTTCCGATGCGTGTGGGCGCCTGATAGAAAATTTTGTTTTCTTCAGGTGCATGCTTATTGAACAAAAAAGAGCCAACATACTACACTGTTACACATAAACCATACTCGTCCATAGACTTAGCATAGTTTCGAGCTCACTATTTCTGTACCTGGAGCGGTCTATACTCAAGAACCCCTATGGGAGTGACCACTTCCCAATTACATTAAAGGTAACAAAACCAGATGCATGCTGTCCGCATTTTCCTTAATGGAACCTCGAATCAGCAAACTGGGAACTGTTTCGAGAACTCGCATATTTAGGCGGTGACAACAATTCGGATTTTAACGTAGATGATGCTGTGGCATACCTAACTGATTGTGTTATTGATGCTGCAACAAAATGTGTTAAACAATTTACCGGACTGGTAAAGCATCGCCGCAACCCATGGTGAAATGACGAATGTAGGAAAGCCCTCAAAAATCAAAACAAAGCTTGGGGATTGTTTCAGAATTCTTCAACAGCTGAAAACCTTATTTCATTGTGGCCAGAATATTGTCTCAGGCTTTTGCTATTCTGAGGTTTGACTATGTGTTAATTGAATGCTACTCTAATGAGCTTGTTCGGTGTGGAAAAATTTGTGTTTATAGCATTGAAGAACCATTTATAAAAGAAACTTTTAATGTATCTCCAAATAGGTTCTGCTTGTGTAGTTTGTAGTTTACTTTTTGCCAGTGGCGATGCTGGCTAGTCTTATGTGCTTGATGCACAAGCAATGTGGAAATGAGGTATAATCACATTCAGTGTATATGCACGCTTATTGTATGCAGTCTTCTGTAGGGTATTCTTTCTAATATCAGGTTTGACATTTTTTGTGTAAAACAGAAAAACTAGGAAAGGTAGGTTGGCTAACCACATAGGTGGGCTGCTTTTATTTCAGGGGCCAGTCCCAGTACCTGCAGAGCTGGGTGTGGAAGCTCCACTCTTCACACCAGTTGGTGGAAAGGCAAGCTGTGTTTGCTTATCTGAATCAAACTAGTTTATGTCACTATAAACGGGAATATGTGCTGAGTACTTTACTCGGTGCTAACAGTGGAGCTTAGTGTATGCAATTTTGAAAGCAGCCAGTACAGCAGTGTTCTGAAGAAGTAACAGGTGCTGCCGTGCTAGTATTTCAAGTTCATTCGTAGTGCATATAAAAATTGTCATTATTCCACTAAAATTCGTATTTCTGGGAATGTACAACTCCTACAATTGTTTTATTCGTCCATTAAAAGGAATTCTCTGCTAGCATTGGTGCATTGCTGTGTGAGCAGGAAAAGTCGACAGCAATCGTGTATGAGCAATGGTTTTTGAGAGTACTTATGTGCAGTAATACCTTGTTAACTCAAAGTAGTAAAATCTGGAAAAAATCTTGTGACAAGTGAATTTTCCAGATAATGAGTCCTGGAAATCGCAGTGAAAAGTTGAGTTCGTTCTAAAAAAAATTTACCGCTACTGACATGCTTCTCAACGACAGCTAAACGTAAAGTTTTCAAAGAAAAAAATATAAAAACATGCCTGAGCTATCAATCAGCTTCATTTTGTGGCACTGCAGTCTTATTCTGTGTATGAAAAGTGCGTAAGGCTGGTCTGCTTCGTGGTAGCTCCTGGACCTAGAAAAGCGTCCTTGAGCCGCTTCACACATCACACGAGCCGATTGTTCCCGACGCTGCATTTACCTTTATTTCGCAGCAAGTGAAGCACGTTTCTTGTTTCAGCAGATGTCGGCACCTTTTGAGGTCTTTCATCATCATTGCCTTCACCGCCCCTTCCGTTTGTAGCCATCCCAGCGATTTCGGTGTCAGTAAATTCACCTGTCACCGGTACATCCTGGTCGCATAGCACACACTTGTAAATGCTCATGTCGCTTTCTACTATGCAACACACGTAGCACAGACTTACAGGGAACCCTACCACAGAAAGCGACGTGAGCATTCACAAGTACGTGCTATATGCAAGCAGGGCACACCGAAACGCATGCTGCACATGGGTTTTTATTCTATGCTGTATAGACTAAAATTCAGTGCCGCGAGCATTGTGTAGAATAAAAGTAAAACGGAAATCGGACCTCTGATGGTAAATCACATGCGTTGCACAAAGTGAACACAATGAACGGTGTCAAGCATGCTATTTTGCCGGGCCTGCCCCTGCGCATGTCATTCCCATCACATGACGTGCTACATGGCTGCTTGACAAAGTTGTTATGCCACTAGGTTCTGACTTCACATCCTAGGAAAGTGTCCGCTTTGTGGTAGGTGCAGCAGTCTTGCGCGAAGCTTGTTTAACGGTCCTGTGGCAGAGTTCTTGTTCCACTTTTAGTGAAGACTTTCAGGTATCCGTAATTTGGTCGAAAAATAGTTCGATGCCTAAGAAAATTTCCACAGCCGATTTTTTTAGATATGAGAGTTTGAGTTAACACGGTATTACTGTAGTACGATAAGGCTGCTCAGGAGTTCTCACCATGTTTACTAAGTAGTGTACCAAGGCATTGATTCAGGCTAGTTGGTCTCGTACTGGGAGCCTCAACATCGCTTAAAATGCAGGGACAGATAAATGACTACATATGGTGGTAACTTCCAGCTGCTTATTTTGGAAAGGAAGATGTCCTTTTATGGACTCTCTACACATGTCCACAATGGTGTGACATCCTGTAAATGACAGCACGCATACATCACTTTTTAACTAAGCTAGTTCTGTATGGGATGGTGACAGGCACGTAGTGCTGACGCACCTGTCTGCTAAGTACCGAGTATGAACAGCTTCTATTACGGCGCATGTCAGCTGTTGTCTGGCTCTGCCCACGATAGTGCACTGGTCAAACAAATCTGCAACCACACTTTCTACAATATCGGGCCAGTGACTCACTGCCAAATTTTTTTACGCTGTTATTATGCTCCCGTAGCCAATCATTCAGGCATCATCCTGTTTGTCCTACATAAGATATAAAGCATTGCAGGTGTAAGTGGCAGATGACGCAGTGGTGTTTGGCAGCAGCATTCGGGTGAGTCATGCAGCATAGCCTTCCTAGCTTGTTAGGTGCAGAGAATACTAGTTGTACATTCAATCGTTGGCCAATCTTTTCTGAGTTGTGTGATAACGTATGTATTTAGTAAAAAGAAAAGCTTCGCAGTTGAAAAACAATTTGTCCTGGTCCGGGACCACTGCCTTTTCGGGGCAGCCGCTCTACCATCTGAGCTAACCTGGCGGCTATCAGATGGCAGGGCGAAGTCGAATTTGTTGACAACTCGAAGCAAAGGCAAGAGTGACCTAATAATTCTGCGGAAAACCGCAAGGTGAATAGGGGTGTGCCAAGGCATTGATAATCCGCAACCGCAAATCATTCGCAACCACGACTGTAGGCAACATTCAGTGCGAGAAAGGAGAGCAAAAATCAAGTTTGGTTTAAATTTTCTCGGCTGCTAATCAACCCTTTTTTTCTGCAAGAATATCTTAGCAATTGCTATGAACGGTTGGATGTCTGAGTTACCCTTTAATAATTACTTCTCTCCACCTTGCGGGTTTCCGTAGAACTACTACGTCAAACCCATGCCTTTGGTTCGAGTTGACAAGTTTGACTTCGCCCTGCCATCTGCTAGACGCCTGGTTAGCTCAGATGGGAGAGCGGCTGCCCTGGAAAGGCAGTGGTCCCGGGTTCGCTTTCCGGACCAGGACTAATAGTTTTTACACTGCGAGGATTTTCTTTTTATTAAATACAAAAGTTATCACACAACTAAAAAAGATTGGCCAGCGATTGATTGTACAACTAGTATTCTCTGCACCTAACAAGCTAGCAAGGGTATGCTGGATGACTAACCCAAATGATGATGCCAAACTCCACTGCGAAAAATGGCGGGAAAATAAGTTTGTTGATTGTGCCTCGTGCATCATCGGGCACACACCTGCAGTGCTTTAGATTCTCTATGTAGGACAAACAGGATGATGCCTGAATGATTGGCTACGGGAGCATAACAATGTAAAGAAATTTGGCAGTTAGTCAGTAGCGTGCCATTGTAGAAAGTATGGTTGCACCTTTGTTTGACCAGTGCAGTATCGGGGCAAGGCCGGACAGCAGCTGACATGTGGTGTAATAGAAGCTGTTCATATTTAGTACTTAGCAGACAGGTGCGTTTACACTGTGCCCCTGTCACTATACCATAAGGAACTGGCAGCATATGTTCTAGGAAAGTAAAAATAATAGAGTAATGCAGAATGTTGCAGGAAGCTCATCGCATATAAGATATCTAATTATAGTTTCAGTCCTGCATCTATTGCGCTACCCAGTAAAGAAAAACCCATGCTAACGGTTGCATCCTACATGTGCGTGGAATGTGGTTTGGCGAAAGTACCATGTGTTGAACAGTTGCTTATGCCATTGTGTAACATTTAAGAGCTTTTTTTTTTTCAATGCCATGAAACCAGTTGAAGACCAGTGCCCTTGCTGTCCTGTCATCCTTTCTGCATTATAAGACATTTCTTTTTTTCTCCAGAGGATGAGTACTTCTATTCAATTAGTTCAGCACTGCACGTGACATTAGGTATTGCCTAATGACTCGGGCTCTGAGCAAGGTGTGCGACTATTGTGCAATGCAAAAGAACAAAAGCAGTGCGAGTGTCCAACTGAAATGACACAGCAAGTCAACATTGCCTTGTCATTGGGGGAAACTGTACAGGAATGCCAAAATGTGTCATGCCTTGTTGTGTCTTTATTCTCGCATTTACTAGCTGCCTTGCATGACACTGCATTGGTCACCTGCCCTCAGAACTGCATAACTGCCCTCTGTAGTCGGGATGATCATGACCACCGTTTCGTTCGCAGCTGTGGTGACAAGTAGTAGTTTCATTGTGACTTGGTGCAATGCATGCAGTCTCGCAAACATGGTGGCTATCGAGGATAGTGATTGTACTGTGGCCAGGCTTGCATCCAATCAGCCAGTTACATTGAGATTGTTGTACAATCTGTTGTTACAGCCAGCTCAGTGGTGAAAAAATTATTGGGGTGGACATGTGGTAGTGAATAGCATGCCTCCGACAAAGATGCGGCCAAGTCTTGTGCTATGACTGCACTGCAAAGAAAGTACTTCCTCAAGGTCCTTGCCGCTGCGAGCAGTATGAGCAGTATAATGACATATGCAGCTCCCGCACTGCTTGTATGTGAAATAGAAACAGGATTTGCGGATTGATTCAGTATAAAAGTGTGTTGGTGTGAACATTTGTTTTTTTCTTTTCATACCCTTAACAATTCAGAAGTTAGTTCCAGTCCTGTGAAATTTGAATGAATGAGGTTTTACTGTATTACACCCCTTCTGTCACCGCGTGTGTAATTTGAGCTCACTGGGGTACTGCAAGAACTGTTTTCAGCCTCAAGGGTAAGATTTTGCTAGCTCTGGGACAAAGCCGCTCCTTAAGCGTGCACTAAGTTTTACTGTGGTTTTCTGCTTTTCCCATCTGCTTCCCTAGACTTTTTCTCAAGTCTAAATAAAAACTAGTATATCCCGCACAAAAGGTGCTTGTCGCTGACTGTGGGATTAAATGTGGTGAATCCTCCGAGGTGGAACTGTTGTCCCTGGGCCATTATCAGTGAAGCTTCATCGACTAGGGCTTCCTACAGTGAGGGCGTAAATATGCTCTTTTGTATTTGAGTAATTAATCTCTTACAATTTTTATCTTTCGTAGGTTCACATTGGAAATGGTTTATTTATCTGCGCCAACAAGTGGACGTGGGTGAATCAAGCGAAAACAGACAGCACATTTGCCAGAGAGGTTGCCCGATGCCTGTGGCAGCCACATGAATTGGTCGGCAGGAGTGTCACAGGCAAAATATGTATGCGCAAGCTGAAGGAAAATGGCGAGGCAAATCCAGCATTAGCACCAGAAAAACTTGGTGCAGTTCGAAGTAAGTAGACCTAATCCTGCTAGCTTATGTTTTCACAACGATTGCAAAGTGTTTCGAAGTTAAAGGAGCAATGCCTATCACATGGTGCTATTTCTGCACGAATATAATGGGCTGTCGGTAAGATGGGATTGTATTGAGGTGATATTCTTATATGGGCCGACATAGTTCACATCTACACATCAGGGGCATGCATAGCTGTATGTGCATATATAGCGATGTTCTCTCGCTAACAAAAACTATAATTTAGTTTCTATAGTGGTATTAAAGGTGCATTAATCTTTCCCATTAACAGTTCTGCACTGGCATCTATGCAGTGTTTTCCATCTGCATATTCCGCGGTGCGGTAGCGAAAAGCTGTACAATCTGTGTAGTCACTTGCATGAGCTGGTATATACTTGTTCATTTATTGTAACATACGTGTGGAAATGTATTAGACTATTTCTGTGGTCTTTTATTGCAATTCTGCAGCCATTTATATTGTTTTAAAACCCGAACATATAACAGAGATGGGAACAAGGCAATGCGAGGACGAGCACCTGCTTTCAACTGCTGTGGTTAATGTTGAAATATCAATTTACGTTGGTAAAAAACTCATAAGCATCTGTGTTTTCTTTTTGCGGTTTCTCTGCGAGTTGTTCACGCTTTACACTCAATATCGTGCCAGAACTAGCCCAATCAGTTACGCAGTGGAGCCACCTACTGTGCACGTCAGTTCCAATGGCTTGTGGAATCTAACAGGGCATGCTTTAATTGTTTGCATTTTTTGTGCAGAGTCGTACGAGCACTTTGTGGCGAAACATCCGAGCACTGTGGACACAGAGGCAAGGAGGCTCAAGGACCTTAACAAGCACCTGGCCACCATGCTTCGCGATGCGAAATAAAGATGGTTTATGTTGCGTGCCCTAAAAAGTGTCCTCTTTGTCTCGGAGCTGGCACATTGCCCGTCTCACGTGTGATTGAAATTCACTCGCTGGAATGTTGGCAGACGATGTTACTGTGTGCAACTTCATCAGAAATATTGCATGAACAAAAGAACTCGTTTAACACAAATGCGAACACTTGTACAATGTAGCTAAATAAGAATAGTGTCTTTTGCATAGCTGAACGAGAACATTTTCATGTAGCATACACAAACGAGAACGATATCGTTGAGCGTAGCCATGCGAGAACTATATCGTCAAGCATAGCTATGCGAGAACAATCTCGTTTAACATACCCACACGAGAACGATCTTGTTTAATGTAGCCATATGAGAATCTCGTTCAGTGACCATGTCCATGCGTACACATGTGACATACGACGTCGTTGAGTCTACGAAGCAATAATAGCGTCGAGAAGTTCTAGTTCAATAATCATACATACTTTTTCAATAGGGATGCGAAGGTTGTGGGTCCGGTTCCCTCCTGCGGCAAGTTGTTTTTTCATCCAATTTAATATCCAATAATTTAACGTTACTTTATTTCATTTATTAAGCACAAGTAATTTCCCCTATGTTGTCCTCGCTTGGTGCCAGTGTTCGTTGGCTTCTCATCATATGACATATAAAAATCGGGCCCCCTCAGTTAGACCCCTTTCTTCTCGTTTATATATATACATATATATCAAGCCCTGTATTCTCATTTACCATCATACCCAATTTACCTTCCTTTATTTATTCTTAAACACAAATACTGTAACTTCATAGTATATGGTATGCTCCTTCCCTTTCTTTTTATTTCTTGGAGATACGTGGATGCATTCTCTTTCCAACCAGTTTTCAGCTGTACTTTTCACGGAACACCGATTGCTGGAACTCAGTTTACTTGCCCAGGTTTCGGTCCCCTGCAATGTGGCCCCTATTCAGGCAGAAATTGACGGCTGACTGAAGAGGCCAACGAAACAATGGACTTCAACCCTGAAGGGCACTTGAAGGTCGTCAGCATTGCAGCTGCTGTGGCCGGTGCTCACTGCCATTCTAACGAATTCCAGAGAGATTTTCCGAATTGCTCGTACTTTCCATGCAAACCAGCCGGACTGGAGGGGTCGCACCTACCTATACTGTACATGTAAGTTCTTCTGTAAGTTTCGGTTATCTCCACTACTTAAAAGAAAAGAGCATGTTACGGTTCACTGTGTGCGGCGATGAAGGAAACAAATGCCAAGCGACTGAGAGACGACGAGCCTAATCGTCACGCTCGTCAACATGAAGAGACTTGTCCGTCGGGTTTGTGCGACTGGATTATGCGTCTTTGTAGATACTACTTTCTTTTTTCCTACGTTCGCGCCATCTTCGCCAGGGAGTGGTTTTAACGCGAAGCTTTCTTTGCCTCTCCCTCCAACTTTCCTACTACATGCTCTTGCTGTCTTGCACACCGCGTAGGGAAGGGGAGGGGTGTTCAGAGCGTGCATATGTATGAAAACAAGGTGGAAAGAGAGCAAAGGCGACGCGGGAAACTCGTTTGGACATTTCCATCACGTCGCACGTGCACAATGCTCTTCCGAGATCTGTGGGCGTCTTCACATTAGCCTTTTGATAGCTCTAATTATCCGTGACACCCCGTGAAGGCACTGCAGAAACTGCAGCGCTTACCGTTCTAATAACGTGCAAGTCCCAAGGAGTGGTAAAGAGGGGGCAAGGAGATGAGGCAGAAAATTGGTAGAAGCGGCGTAATCGCGAAACCGGTGAAAACAGCATCGGCACTCTTCGCTCGCAGTTACCATATACTACCGCTAAACGCTACCTTAGGAAAATGAAGGTAAGGGAACGCTAGTAGAATAACATGGCGACAGTCGCCTAAGAACAGGAGGTACGGTATTATGCGTTTCTGCAATTTCCAATGAAAAACCATGCGAATTCCTCGAGTGGACAAATGTCAGAGGGCGTTAAGCTGCAAAATCACATTAAATCACCGTAGGGTTCCATGCAACACTACGTATACGGTCGCTTGTCAAATCAACACTTCTGTGCTATGCGGCTATAGCATTGCTCGACGTCCCGGGTTCAATCTCCACCGTGGCGGCCGATTTCGACTTGAGCGAGACACAATAGCGGTAGGGCACTTAGATCATGGTGGAAGATAAAAAACAGCAGGGAATCAAATTAATCGGCAGTTCACCACCACGGCGTGCCTAATAATCCGATTGTCGTTTTGGCATGTAGAGCCCCATAATTCTTCCACCAATTCCGCTGTCATGCGATGCGCCATGTGAAGGAATGACAATGCTCTGCCCTCTCACAGGTTATAAACAATGGGGCAGAACCATGCCTCAAGCAACCACGTCTCGCTGTATGATCATTACACTACGCAGACAAACAGCAGTGATGCACTCAATGTAATATTTGTCATCAACTCAATGCTCTCGTATTGCACTAAACGCTGAAGAAATTAATGATTCGCAGTCAGCATTACCGCTGATTATCGTCAGCCAAATTAAAAAACAAAGTAAAATTCCCAAGCACATTAGGGATCGATGTTTACAGCGATTCCCATAGTGCGTCGGACCCACATAATTGTTCTGCTTATTCGTCTGTGTAAGCTGACCAGCGACCTGACAAGGCCCCCTAACATGAAGCAAGAAAGAGGTTGGCCTCATCATGTAGGGCATCAGAAGGCCATCCAGACGCCACGCACAGGCCAGCTTTGCCCTTTTGTGCAGGAGCTCGAAAGGCGAACATTTGCGTACTTTTTGTCTTGGAGCACATCGCTCACCCTTAATGATGTATTGGAAATATGTTATTGCTTTTAGATCAGCTCGTCTTCCCTGCCGAACCCTCTCCGGTGGTCAATCTGGTTCGGGCTCCAAGCAGACGCTGTTGAAGGTCGCATAAGCCCCGCCCCTGTAGCCACTGGAGCTACCAGCTCGTAACGGTTGCTGGAGGCCTTAACGACCAGAACTTCCATTGTTCACCCTTTCTGCCAGAACTTCAACGCTCCCTTTGTTCCTGCCCCTTTGATTTCTCATGCGGATTCTCTTCCCTACTCTCCTTTTTGTTGTGCTTTGACACCAGCTGCTATGCAACACGTCCAGGCTTAATTATTATCCTGTTTTTCTTCCTTGGAAGGTGAGCGAGAGTGGGATAAGCGCACATAAAGACGCTGCTGAACATAGTGCTGCCCTACGAAGACATGTCCCGTGATCGGAACTTTGGCTCCAGCGCCATTCCTTGTTGCATTAGTGCTCGGCACCACAATCCTGCTTCTTCAATTGAACTTATTTCTTGTTCAGGCTGAGAGACAGAGCACAAGGTGTTCGTCTGGTACTATAAAACATATGCGAACAAGGGACACTTCAGACTGAAGCCGTCATTTCGATCAGCACCACGCAACCGTGATGCTGATCGTAGTTTTGGCAGATGGACCTCCAGTATTGTAGTTATTGTCCTTTTGTCTCAACGTTGTTCACTTCATGACGTTGCGAAATCTTTGACCATCGGTATCATTCATTTATCGTAAGAAAATTTTGCGTTGATTGAGCTAAGCACTTCGATGTTCACAAAGGTTCTCGCATATACAAAGTGACCTGGGATAAAGATGTAATGAAGGAGTTCTGGCGTATTACGTGCCCAAAGCACAATTTTATAAGTACGCTGTAGCGCGGGGACATTGGATTAATGTTGACCACCAGGATATATGTTTAACGTGACCTCAGTGCACGGGGCATGGGCGCTTTTGAATTTCGCACCCATCAAAATGCGGCCGTCACGCCGTGATTTGGTCCCTCGGCCTCGTGTTTGGTAGCGCAACACTACAGCCGCTAAGCGACCGCGGCGGGGTGTGGGTCGCAGAAAGGAGCAAACAGTAATGCGCCATACTGAGACGATGTTACTTCACTCAGAGATGACTGCACAGTTTGGTGTCATACGCGAAATCTCTACGCTGGAACGCAACGGAAACGTGCTTTTTTTTTTCATGGAGCGCCGTTTCGTTGAAGGATGCCTGATCGAGTTTGCACCACTTCAAATATTTTTTTTCGTAAACGTCATAACTACTTTTTAATTTGAGTACTCACTTGCCGTTCCTTATTTTGTATAGATCCCAAGCATCATTGGCTGGGTCTATTTCTAAACAGATGGCGAATGTTCGCATTCTTGATACATGACATTCTTTTAATGTATGGGAATGGCATAGAATTCTCATGCCGCCGTGAAGCTTTTCACCGATGTGCCGCTTATTCGCGCAGCAATCGGTGACTGCTGGCAACTCCGACGTAACAATGAACTTCAAAGCGGTATAAGGCACTCGAAGTTGGTAAGCGTTGCAGTTTCTGTAACTGCTTTAAGAGCTTCAACAAAATCAGCAAAAGAAACAAAGAAACTAGTTTGGGTGAAATGGGCACAACTGTATGTATTTGACGCAACCAAAGAAATAGGGCTGTTGGCAATTCCCTGCGGTGTACGTTATTGCTCATGAAGCGAAAAATTTATGCAATTTTTATATAGTGTTCCAATTTGCATCACTTCCTGGAATTGGTACCGCAGCGCTCTCATAACGCCAAGCATTCGTTGCTAACTTGAGGCACGTTTAGTGTGCCTAAACAAGGTGGCGTTTTTCTATAAAAAAGTTGCGGCTGTATGAAGCTTGTCATTGCATACAAGGTCTACGACGAGACGTAAATACCTTTAAGGCAGCTTTAGTTACTCTCAAAAGAATAATCAACAAAAAGTATTAATTAGGTCTTGATAAAGAATTTGCGGGCAGTTTTTTATGTGGAAAACGTGTAGGGTGTCACAATTAATGAGACGCCGACTGTCTTTTTTTTTTTCAAAATCCGAACTGTGTAAGGTGGCCATGTATCCCATCCACTCGACCACGCCGGATTCGAGAAACGGTCAAGCAGCGCGGCTGTCGCTCACTAAGCACTGTAGGTGAACTGGGAGAAGCAAAAGAAAGAAAAGGTTTCACCGAGATTGGAACCCGGATTGCTGGATTCAGAGTGCTAACCTTACACCATGAGACCGCACACTTCCGAAGCCGGGAATCGAACCCGAGCCTTCTGGGTGAAAGCCAGGTATCCTATCCACAAAACCATGCCGGATTCGATTTCTTTTTATTTATTGCCGGTCTTCGACATTGTACAGAGCACATAATACAGTACAAAATTACAAAACAACTAAATACATTTTCAACAATGCCAATGTTCCAATAAGGACAGGCGTTGTCTTATTAAAATTCTTTCAATGCTGTCAGAGCTCCTATCCTCGACAGCCACTGAAGTACACAGTCTTGTATGTTCTTTATTTCAATGAAACTAGACATGGTTTCTCTGAAATAGGTACGCGCAGGCCTAGAGTCTGGGTCACAGTAGTACCCAGACAGCCTTGCATGCCATAAACTGTTAAGGCCATTCAGCATTATTAAGTCGAAGGGAACCCCGTCATGCTTTACCGCCAGATACCTAATTCCATGCGGATTTAACGGTAACTCTCTCTTCATTGTTCGTTGTAGGACATCCCAGAAGAACACCCCGGCCCAGCAATGCAAAAAGACATGGTCTACTGTTTCAGCTTGCTTGCACATCAAGCAGTGCGATCCCCAGGGTACAAGGAAGCCACGTTCTTCCATGAATGTCTTCACTGAGAGTGTCCCTATGTGTAGTTTAAAAAAGAATGTCTTTACCCCCGTAGGCACTTCTATTTTTTTCACTCGTTTAAGGATATCCTGTCCTGGTATTCCAGTGTATAGAACTCTGTACAATGGCACTGCAAATACAATGTCGCGTACATCTTTATATAATGCTTTCCTTTTAACTTTACATAAATAATCAAACCAAAAACGAACAGAAAGAAAGCGCACACTATCCACAACTTCTTTAAGGTAGCCCCAAAGGGTTCCCGGCATGCTATCAGTACTAACGATAAGTGTCGGCAAAGCCCCTCTCAACCTTAGCTGGCATACGGTACGCAGAAATGGATCACGTACATCCCGAAAGAACAAGAATCTGTTGACGAGCTGTCGTACAAAAAGATGCGCCAATCCCAGCCCCCCTTCCTTCACGTGCCTGAACAGCTTGCTTCGGCTACACCTCTCCCAGGTAGAGCCCCAGATAAAAACGGCGAACACTCTGTGCAGCTTTTGCACGTTTACTCTTCAACAGTAACACGTATACATCACGCACCACAACTTCGTAATAAAAAAACATGTTACACACAGTTGCCTTTGGGAAAATGGACAGGTTGATGCCTTTCCACCTTTCTGCTTTTTCTCCAGTTTCTTTTGCTTGATTCATCCAGTATTCATCGCTATTTTTGTAAATGTCCATGGGAACACCTAGACATCTGGTCGGGGTTCTTATCCAGCTCACATTTGCAAAATTGTCCGGGGCCGAAGACCACTCTCCGTGCCACAAACCAAGCGACTTCCCCCAGTTCACTCTACTGCCCGTCACATCACAAAAATTTTTCACTACCCTTATCGTTTCCGTCACACTTTGTTTGCTTGTACAACACACTGCGATGTCATCTGCATATGCCAAGAGCTTGACTTTTGTGTCTGCCAAGCTGTAACCGCGCATTTGATCATTTTCAATTATGGCCAAATACATAGTTTCTATGTACATCCCAAACAAAGGAGGACTGAGGGGGGCAGCACTGACGCACAGAATGCATGACGTTAATGGGGGTCCCCAATGATTTATTCACAATAAGCGTGTTGTGCAGTCTGGTACGCCAACGCCACTCCCTCAGTGATTATGGAACCTCCATTAACTTGATCGAAAATAGCAAACTATCATGAGAGACACAATCAAAGGCTTTCTCAAGGTCGAGTTGGAGCACTGCGGCTCCGCCCGAGGTGACGTCACAGCACTCGAGCACGCACCGCATCGTGTGAATATTCGAAAAAATCGACCTTCCCTTGATACCACACGTTTGATGACCAGCAACTATTTCCTCTAGGACGCTTTGAAGTCTGGCTGCCAAAACCTTCATAAAAATCTTATAATCAACATTCGTTAACGACATCGGCTTGTAAGATGTCACTAGCCAAAGTTTGTCCACTTGATCGCTCTTAGGGACGAGTATGGTATGCGCTTTGCCAAAGGAAGGCGGCAAAGCTTTGTTAACATACGCATCATTAAACAGGTTTGTTAGAAACGGCGATAGTTTCTTGAAAGCTTTATATAAACAAGCGCCCAGGCCGTCAGGTCCAGGCGATTTGCCTTGGTTCAAACCATCAATCGCCTTTTGAACTTCGCTTTCTGTTATTTTCCCTTCAAATCGTTCTTTCGTGTCGTCACTCAATCGCGGCATGTGACCGAGAAAAACCTTTTTTAAGCTTGTCTACATTCGCTTCTTGAAACGCAAAGAGCGACTGATAATAACCTAAAAACGCTTGGCCTATGCTCTGTCTTCGGCAACTGTGCCGTTCCATAGAATCTTATCGACGTGATTCCTTCGACCTTGCGCTTTTTCAAGTCCAAGCGCCCTTTTCGTGGGCGTCTCCCCAGCTAGTATTGCATTTGCTCTTGCGCGCACAATGGCTCCTTCATACCGTTCCTTGTCAAGCTGCTCGATTTTTTCTTTAATGGTTCGCACGTCTTGTTTATACGCACCTGGCTCTTCGCACTCTAGCGCTATCAGCTGCTTAAGTGTCTTTCGTAAGCCCCTTTCTTTCATTTCCTTCTCATACTTTAAGCAGCTCGGTCTTTCTAAAGGTTTCATTTTTACGTTTTGTTTGAACCATTTCCATTTCTCTGCTATTGTTTTACTATTTTCCTCACTTACTTTCCTGACGGCATCGTGCACTGCCTCTACAAATGGCTCGTCTTTTAGTAGTAAGGCATTCATTTTCCATAAGTCCCAATTAAAATCTTTCTTCCTCTCCGTGCCTATATGACATTTCCCCAAGCAGTGATCCGAAAACGATACTGGGGCCACAGAATAACTCTGGCATTTCGGAATCATGCCTTGCGATACGTATATGCAGTCTAGCCGCGCATGACTACTACCTTGAAATCGCGTGTACATGACTTCCCGCTCCCCCTCCAGGTACTCACGGACATCGCACAGTTCCTTATCACTAATTAGCTTAGTCATCTCACTACTGCTTTTACCGCGAATACCAGCATTATTGACTATCCGGAGCCATCAAAACACAATTGAAATCCCCCAACAAAACCATGCACTTATCAGTGCTAACATACTGGAAAAGGTTCGCAAAAAATGAGGCACGCTCTTCCACAGCATTCGGCGCATATGTGCACATGACTCTGAATTCAAGATCACGAAAAACAAAATCACAAAAAACAATCCTTCCGGATTGACATGAAAATACATTTTTAACAACAAGGCCAGGCAACTTCTTAACAAACAGAACACAACCGGCGGACGTCCCTACCGCGTGGCTTCGCGTCCGCATAATATCTAGTCATGAAACGCCGCACTATGCTCCCGGTCTCGTCCTCTCCGTCAACCTTTGTCTCCTGGACAGCTAGAACGTCTAGGTCGTGGTCAGTGGCCAGCCGTAGGACTTAGACTTTGCCTACGCCTAGCCGCCAACCCTCTTACGTTTAGTGTTGCAATAGCGAGTGACGGATTAGAAGCCATGCTGAACTAAAGTATAAGGTAGGCCCGGAGCATGGTGCTTACCCTTCACGACCAGACCTCTGCTAGCCGCCTCCGGGACCGCCGTTCTTCCCGGTGGTGTTCGTCTGCTGCACTTTGTCACCAGGCCTTCTCTCGAGCGGAACATTTGGCTTAGGCTTGAAGACCGACCGCCTCCCTAGAGGCGTCTTCGCCGGCGGCCCGTCACTAGTGCTGGATGCCACGTTGTTCTTAGAGTGTTTTAGTTGAGCGTGTTTACGCTCCGCTAAGCAGCTAAGCGGAGCGGAAGTGCGAATGCGCATGCGCCGTCCGCTTAGCCGTAAGCGGGATAGCGGAGCGAGGAAAACGGTCCGCTTAGAAGCTGCCTGAGCGGAGCGTGCCGCGCAGCACTTTGGCTAGCGTTGGCGTCAGAACGGATTGGATTGGATGCAGAAAGCAAGCGCGCTGGCTAACACGTGGCGTTCCCCAAGACGGCGCTTTATTTTCCATTGGATAAAATGGACCGGTAACGCATTACAAGCGCACGTCTAGATATTTCATGGAGAAATAAGTTACATATATACATATACACATTTTACTCTATAAGAGTGATCATAAAGTGTTTTTATTTTCTTTCATTACCCTGAATTTAGCCAGGGGGCGCTGCAACTACGAAAGGTCCGCTCCGCTACGCTAAACGTATAACTAAAACGTGAAAATCTCCCGCCGCTCCGCTGTGGCTTAGTGGGGCAGCTCGGAGCGGAGCGTACCGTAAAGACGCTCAACTAAAACTCTCTCTTGTCTCCGGCCTCGTCACGGGGGCGCTTGGATGTGGCACCGAGACCAGCGGCCCGGTCCCCATCATTAGCGGACTCGTCCTGTTGCATCGCTGACTCGTTGTCATCCCGTTCAGCTTCACTAGCACCTGCCATCGCAGGATCTTTATCCTTGTCGACCCTTACAGGCCCAGTAACCTGCTCAGCGACTTGGACGACCTTGGCGTCAGCGACCTCCGGCACCGTCACTGTACTTGTCGTCGCTGGGGGCACTTGTCTCCGGCTCCCTTAGCAGCGTCTTCGGTCTCGGCTGCATCCACGACGTGTACTGCTGCCTCTTCACTCGCGACCGGGCGGTCGCAGTAGCGTAAGTCCTGACGCAGTCGACGTGCGCGAAGCGTCTGCAACGCGAGCAGCGCGGTCCCTTAGAGTCCCGCCTGACATGTCCCGTGCCTTGGCAGCGTAAGCATTGCATCGGACGACCGGGTACCACCACCAAGGCCACCTCCCCGGCAACGCGTATCTGGTGAGGAATATCTTCCGCTTTCAATCCGCCCTTCAGCTTGAGAAGAACGGTCCTCGTGATGGAACATTTCTCCGCAACGCCTTGAACACGCCACTTCTCTCGGCTCACCTCAACCACATTGCCGAAGGCTGCCAACGCAGTCCGCACGTCTTCTTCGACGCCGTGTAGCAGCCAGTGAAGCCGGATGTTCACCTGCTGGTCCTGAGGGTCGACGATAACACATCGCCGCCCCTTAGCCTGAAGCTCTTTCAAGGCCAACAGTCGCTTTGTTGCAGCAGCATGACCGAGGGTCACTGCCCAGACATGATTCACTTGGTACGCTCGAAGGCATACAACTTCCGGTAGCAGGCCCGTGGGGGTAAAAGCATTCCTAAAGTCCTCAACCTTATGCGGCCTCGCTCTTACATCACCATGTAGAAACGCGGTGTTATTAACAATTCGTCCTTTTGGCAGCTGAGGCGAAATAAACTGGTAGTCCGTTTCTTCGTCGTTGCTGAACCTGTTTCCACGGCCAAAAGTGACCGCTGTCGCTGCTCCACTGGAGCCCATGATTCCGCTGACCGTTCAGCCCGGGTGCCGGAAGCAGAATGACCTATACCACGCCGGTTTTTTTTCTTTATTCACAAAATGACATACATACTGTGACACGCTGACGAAGAAGATCATCGTCCGAAGACGATGTTCTTGGTTTCGCGCGCTGGCTACCATCTTGTCAGCTGTTATAGGTATTGTAAATATTCTGTAAATACACATCTGACTGTTTTTAACCCCGTAACGTTTTCGAGGATGTTGCGGGATCATTATCCAGACGGATTTACGCAAAGGGCGCTCCTTGGCTGCAGTACTATGCCAGCTCAAGGCGAGGATGCTTCGGGCCCGTCGGCACCCACGCCCACCGTCATTCTAGCACAACCCCGCGACCCAGGAACCTTTCCTGGCACAGACTACACTGATTTTGAAGACTGGCTTCAACTATATGAGCGGATGAGCGCCAGCAACCACTGTGACCAGACCATCATGGTCGCGAATCTGATATTTTACCTTGTGGGCACGGCACGCGTCTGGTTTCAGACCCACGAGGAGGAGCTTTACCAGCTAGAACATTTGTAAGTCTGTCGTGCGCCAAGAATTGGTCAACGTTGGCTTCACCAACGTCTGCTCAGTTAGTCGGCCTGACTACACTCCGTCCAGCACCGTCATACGCACCCGCAGCCTGAATGCCCCAACGCGGTTTCGCAACCCGGCAGAATGGCGTACTCCAGACGACAGGCCTATATGCTTCCCTTGTGGCCGTATCGGCCACATTTCACGTCACTGCCCGTCTTCGTGGAGTTCCACCCCCTGGTCCTACCAGCCATCCCACGGCCCTCATGCTGCTCCCCGGTTCGCCCGCAAACGCAGCCAGCAAATTCTGGCGACACTTCTTGTCCTACGGGCTCTAGCCTTTCTCCTTCGGCACGTCGCCGCTTCTCCCGATCGCCCCCATCTCGCCGATCACCGTACCCTAGTTCCTTCCGGCGCACCCTTCCGGAAAACTAACGGGTGCAGCACCTGGAGGTGATGCTGCCAAACCGACCCGACGCAAAAATTCTCTGTTGACCTTGCCCACACATCGGAACCTCATTAACGTGAACGTGGATGGTGTACCTGTTACGGCTCTGATTGACACTGGCGCGCACGTATCTGTGATGAATGCTGAGCTTCGGACTCGTCTCAAGAAAGTGCTCACTCCTGCCCCTTCGCCTGTGGTCCAAGTCGCTGACGGTGAAACACCAGCCGTTATTGGCATGTGTCCGGCTCGCGTGAGTGTCGCCGGACATCATACTTCTGTTTTATTTTATGTACTAGAGCACTGCCCTCACGACCTCATCCTGGGCCTTGACTTTCTGTCTGCACATTCCGCTTTGATAGACTGTTCTGCTGGTGTTGTGCAACTCGCTCTACCTGCTGCTATTACCGTGCCATTACCTACATAGGTGTCTCCCCCGTTCCACCTGTACCAGACGGTGACTACATCGTATCTGCTAATCCGGATGTACTGCTCTTGCATAACGTCGCTTTCCCTCACACCGTCGTTACCATTTCGGACAACACATCCTGCCTTCCGCTTGTGAACTTTGGACTCTGTACACAAGTACTTCCGCGCGGAATATCCCTGGCGCAAATAACGCCAGCCAGAGAGTACCACATTTCGGCTTTAACTTGTGACAGCTCTTCGTGTTCAACGCTTGCTTCGCCCCCTGTCCCTTCAGATTTGAGTGCCCTAACAAAAATGATTGCTCCCGACCTTCCTCCCCAGCGTGCTCAAGAACTGCGTTGCCTCCTTGCCTCATACTGGGACATATTCGACCTTGGAGAACGCCCTCTAAGGCAAACATCTGTCGTAAAACATCGAATGAACACCGGTGATGCGAGCCCAATCCATTGGCGGTCCTACCGCGTCTAGCCTACTGAGCGACATATCATCCAACACGAAGTTGATAAGATGCTTTCACGAGACATCATCGAACCTTCTTGTAGCCCATGGGCATCCCCCGTTTTACTAGTTCAAAAAAAGGACAACAGTTGGCGATATTGCGCCGATTATCGACGCCTCAACAAGGTAACAAAGAAAGACGTCTATCCGCTACCACGCATTGACGATGCCTTGGATTGCCGCATGGAGCACAATATTTTTCGACCATCGACCGTCGCTCCGGCTACTGGCAAATTGCCGTCGATGACATGGACCGCGAGAAGACAGCTTTTATTACCCCCGATGGCCTGTATCAGTTCAAAGTTATGCCTTTCGGTTTATGTAATGCCCCGGCCACATTTTAACGAATGATGAACGCCCTCCTACACGGTTTCAAATGGTCCATCTGCCTCTGTTACCTAGACGACGTGATCGTTCTTTCTCCGACTTCTGTGACACACCTCGAGCGCCTGCCGACGATCCTATCTGTTTTCCGTCAGGCGGGGCTACAACTAAATTCGTCCAAGTGCCACTTCGGTCGTCGTGAAATTTCTGTGCTTGGGCATCTCGATGATTCTTGTGTACTCCCTGATCACGATAAAATACGGGCAGTCAAAGACTTTCCCGTGCCAGCATGTGCAAAGGATGTTCGCAGCTTCTTGGGCCTTTGCTCTTACTTCCACCGGTTTGTCCGAAATTTTGCGAACGTTGCGCGCCCTCTCAATCAGCTCCTCAAGAAAGACGCTGCATTGATTTGGGGCCCTGAGCGAGCTGGTGCTTTCACCGAGCTGATTGGGCTGCTTACGTCCCCACCCATTCTCGCTCACTTTGACGCGTCAGCTCCAACAGAAGTCCGCACCGATGCCAGTGCCCACGGTATTGGAGCTATCTTGGCACAGAAACAACAAGGGCGAGAACGTGTTATTGGCTGCGCCAGCCGCCTTCTTTCCTCTGCGGAGAGAAATTATTCTATCACCGAACGCGAGTGTCTTGCTCTCGTTTGGGCAGTGGGTAAATTCCGCCCCTATTTGTATGGCCGCCAATTCACAGTCATCACTGTTCACCACGCTCTGTGTTGGCTTTCGTCCCTCAAAGATCCTTCAGGGCGCCTTGGCCGCTGGGCTCTGCGCCTCCAAGAATACAACTATTCCGTTGTATACAAGACCGACCGGGTACATCAAGATGCGGACTGCTTGTCGCGGCATCCTGTCGACCCTCCTGACGTTTCTGCGGCCTGCATACCTGTCACCGTTCTCTCTGGCTGCTTTTCGCTACATTGGAGCCGAACAAGGTCGGGACCCCTCCTTGCAACACCTTATTGAACGGCTCACTTCAACGACGCCGGATCCTTTCCTTCGAATGTTTGAACTTCAAGATGGCATATTGTACCGCTCCAACATGCGCCCGGACGGCCCTGCCCGACTTTTCATTGTGCCTGAGCATCTGCTGTTCTCGCCCAGCTTCGTGATGTACCGACTCCAGGTCACCTTGGCGTGTCACGGACTTATGACCGCGTTCGTCGGCGCTTTTTTTGGCCTGGTCTATGCCATGACGTCTGCCGTTATGTCGCTGCGTGTGATCTCTGTCAACGACGCAAAAAGCCGACCATCCTCCCTGCTGGTCGCCTTCAACCACTTGACGTTCCATCAGAACCATTCTTAAGTGTAGGTGTTCATCTTTTAGGCCCTTTCCCTACGCCTGCTTCGGGAAACAAGTGGAATGCTGTAGCAACAGACTACGCCACCCCATATGCAATCGCACGGGCTCTTCCGACACGCTGTGCGACCGATGTCGCCGACTTCCTCCTAGAACACGTCGTCCTTCACCACGGCGCCCCTGGACAGCTTCTCACCGACCGAGGCCGCTACTTTCTTTCTAAAGTTGTCAATGACATTCTGCACTCGTGCGCGGCTAAGCACAAGCTTGCTAGTGCTTACCATCCACAAGCGAACGGTCTAACCGAGCGCCTTAACCGCACCCTTACTGACATGCTGTCCATGTATGTCTCCGATGACCATGCCGACTGGGACGTGGTGCTGCCATTCGTTACTTTCGCCTATAATTCGTCTCGCCATGATACCGCAGGCTTCTCTCCATTCTTCCTCTTCTTTGGCTGGGACCCTACGTTACCTTTCGACACCGTTCTGCCTGCTAGTCTGAATTCCACATCCGAGTACGCCCGTGAAGCCATCCTCAAAGCACAAGAAGCACGCCATATTGCTCGACGTCGACTTGTGGAGTTGCAGGACAATCAGCGGCGCTTATATCACGCCCGCCATCGTGACGTCCATTACACATCGGGCACCCTGGTTCTCCTTTGGTCACCGTCGCGACACGTTGGCCTCTCGGAGAAGTTACTTTCACGCTACTCCGGCCCTTACCGTGTCTTGCGTCAAGTAAGTGACGTCACGTACGAAATCGCCCCTCTTGAGCCAACCGTGACTCAGCATCGCTCCGACGTGGTCCATGTCACGTGTCTTAAGTTGTATCACTCACCCGCCTCCTAACCAGCACCGAGCCGTTGCTTCAGCCACCTGGGGTCATATGACACGCTGACGAAGCAGATGATCGTCGGAAGAAGACGATGTTCTGGGATTCGCGCGCTGGCTACCATCTTGTCAGCTGATATAGTTATTGTAAATATTCTGTAAATACACATCTGACTGTTTTTAACCCCGTAACAATATATAGAAACACGTTGGCCTACTTGGACCAATGTGACAGGCTAAAATCTCTTGAAATCTCTTGAAATCGAGAATACCCAAGCAGTCAGGCGGATTTGCCTGTACACGATATATCTCACGTATGAAAATAAGGCTATCAACAAAATCTTCTCGTGCTGAGCGCACATTCACATCAGCGTGTGTTACCGTCATCCGTGTCTTCCAAAGGCTATGGAGGCGCAGGAGCATTATCGTGTCGTACGGTAAGCCCTGATCGCTGTCTACCGGCAGGAAACGGATACCCTGTGCTGTTATCGGCAGTTCCTTTTTAAAAGTACTTTGCAAGGCGTCCCAATAAAAAATTGCATCCCAGCACTCAATTAAGGCGTGTTCAATGGTCTCCGGCTTGTTACATAGCGCACAGTTTGTCGTCCATGGTACAAATATTCCTTTGTCGGCTATCCATGTTTTTTTTGGAAGGAGATGTATGCAATTTAAAGAAGGACTTTACGCTTGCTCTCACTGGCATCCTTTTAACTCTTTTTAAACCATTTTGTCCTGGGCCTCCATAGAATTTCATTCGGTACAAGGGCACAGGCATCATAGCTTCGACTAAATCCTTGTAAAGTTTCTTTCTTGTTACTGTGCTCAGGTACTGAAGGGAAAACGAGCTTTTAGCATTCGAAGGGAGTCGACTTTAAGGCGATAGTTTACAGGCTGTACACTAGACACAACAAATTCAGGCAGAAAGCTTTTCAAATGGACCTGGGTCATCGTACGCAAGAATGAATCACTTTGGCCTCGTAAGAAGACAAAACGAGAAACAATCTGTCGTAAGAACAAATGCGACAATCCAAGACCACCACCTCGAACAGGACGAAACAAGTTAGTTTGGCTGACCCTTTCCCAAGTGGAGCCTCAGATAAAAACAGCAAATACTCTTTGCGTTTTCTGTACATTCACACGGGTCATCGACAAAAATTGGAGGACATACCGCACTTTGGCAATTAAAAATAAATTACAAACAGTTGCCAAACATTGATAAATCACGACCTTCCCATCCTGCGGTTTTCTCTTTTACACTCGACGTCTTATCCTCCCAGTATTGCGCGCTATTCTCGTAGTGCTCAAGCGGCACAACAAAACGTTTCGGAAGAGACGCGGTCCATTGTAAATTTGCAAAGGCAGACGGTGTGATGTCCCAGCTTCCGTGCCAAAAGCCGGTACTCTTGTCAAAATTGATCTCGTAGCCGGTTTGCCTGCAATGTCTTTTAGCATCGCTTATCGCCTCTAGTACACTTTGGCGATCTGTACAAAAGATTGCGACTTCATCAGCATACGCAAGCACTTTAACATGCGACGATTCAAGCTTACAACCATAGATTTTTCGATTGCTTATAAGAGATAAAGAGAAATGCTCTAAATAAATTTCAAAAAGCAGCGGTGACAATGGACAACCTTGCCTCAGTGGTGATCTGAGTTTAATGTTGTCAATTAGTGTCTTATGCAGCACAATGTTTACCATGCAGTCATTGTATGTCATTTTTAGGCCATCGAGTATAAATATGCCTATGTTGACATGTTCAAGGATACAAAGAAGAGCTTCATGCGACGCACGATCAAATGCCGTTGCTAAGTCCAGCTACAACATAGCGACCCGTCCGCCAAAAATGTCACAGCATTCAAGAATACTACGGGCTATATGCACATTTGTACAGATACAGCGACCTTTTATGTCACATGTTTGGTGTGGTCCGACAAGAAATTTTATGACGCTCTGCAGTCGTTTTGCCAACACTTTCGTATAAACTTTGTAGTCGGTGTTCGTGAGCGTTATCGGACGATACGCACCCACAGATAGCAGCGTAGCATGGTCGTCAGTTTTGGGAATCAGCACCACTTGAGCAGACCGGACAGAGAGTGGCATTTCTTTCGTTTCGTACGCCTCCGTGATGACTACATGTAAAATGGGCGCCAGTTCATCGGCGTAAGCTTTGTAGAATGCGGCATCGAGGCCGTCTGGCCCAAGTGTCTTCCCCAGCGTTTGTTCAGTTATCGCCTGTTTTATTTCGTCAACGCTAATGGGTTTCTCCAAAAACGCTCGAGTATCACCATCTAACCTTGGCATTAAATCAAGGGTATCCTGTCCCAGCGGAATGCTCCCACTTCTTTTTATACCTATCAAGTTCTCACAGTGCTCGACAAATGCACGTTCAATTTCTTTAATGTCGCTGGTAATATCGTTCAGATACGTAATTTCCCTGATTTCATTTTGTGTTGCGTATCTCCTTTCGTCACACAATGCGCGCTTATTAGGATTTTCCCCCTTCCAGATCTTCTCGGCTCGCACCCTCATTACTGTTGATCGATACTTTTCGTCGTCCATAGCATCGAGCTCGCCCTTAACTTCAAGGATGTCTTTACCGTATATCCCGGGATTTGCGGCTTCCACGCTGATCATAAAATCAAGCTGGCATTGCAATTCCTCGGTTTTTTTCCTTTCTTCATGACAGAACAGTGTTCCCCGATCGATAGCTATCAGCTTGAATTCGTTCTTGAATTGGTCCCGTTCAGCCGCACGTGACTTTGCTGCAATGCCGGCCATGCTTTCTATTTTTTTTCTTTACTTTTTCGTTAAGTATCTCGTCACTCAGTAGTTTAACATTAAACTTGCATAACTGCCAGTTGAATTGCATTTTCTTTTTCTTGCCACCAAGTATGACCATTACAAGACAGTGATCACTAAAAGAGACATGCTTTACTTCATACTAGCTGCACATGCTCACAAAGTCTACCGTGGCGTACACTCTATCGAGCCGCGCACTGCTTCCACGCTGGAAGTTCGTGAACACGGGCCGATTTCCATTCCAAAGCAGCCAGCCCAGGTCTTCCAAATCATTCTCGTAGGTTAGTGCATACAGTACCTTTGCACTTTTGTCGCGGCTATGTACAACTTTAGCTCTGTCATGTACCATGAGCACACAATCGAAATCACCAAGCATAACAATACGTTTCGAACACTGCAAGTAGCACTCGATTCTTTCGAAGGAGTCTACGCGCTCAGTCTCGTTATTCGATGCATAAACACAGATCACTCTCCAAGGCTGACCAGAAAATCAAAAGTGTATAATAAGCAAGCGTCCTGCTTTCGAGACAACAATGCTCACATCCGAGATGCCTATTTTATTACGAACCCGCCGTGGTTGCTCAGTGGCTATGGTGTTAGGCTGCTGAGCACGAGGTCGCGGGATCGAATCCCGGCCGAATTTCGATGGGGGCGAAATGCGAAAACACCCGTGTACTTAGATTTAGGTGCACGGTAAAGAACCCCAGGTGGTCGAAATTTTCGGAGTCCTCCACTACGGCGTGCCTCATAATCAGAAAGTGGTTTTGGCACGTAAAACGCCATAATTTAATTTTTATTTTATTACGAATGAATATCGCGCAACCACCAGATGTGCCCAAAGCATGATAAATACAAACATTAGAGCGCCTTGGAAAGGTTTACACCATGCGACCCGTCTGATCCTCACTTTCGAATTTAGTTTCTTGCACTGCGACTAGATCTAAGTCATTTCCCCAAAACAGGCGGCTCTCTTGATACTGCCTTCTCCGGGTCGCTAAGCCCATGATATTGCCGCCAGCACTGCGAGAACACAAGACGACCGCCACATCCCAACTGCGTTTCAAAGAGCCGCCACACCGCAAGCGTCAAGAAAAGCATCGCAAGGCAACGCTGGGCCGGTGCTGACAGACCGGCGGCTCGTGCGCGAGAATCGGACTGGCACGCGACAGGAGGCGACAAAGAGAACGACGTTAGAAGAAGCGAAGCTCAAGGGACGTTTTTGTTGACGGGCAGAGGTTCGCCCAGAATAAATTAGTTTGCATAGTAACGGCCGTCGTAACTGTTGGTTACATATCTGGTGGAGGTGCGGGGTATGATTTCAAGCCCCACACGCGCCAGGGAAGGTAGCCCGGATCCCCGAAGTCTGGAGCAAACGGAATTAACGCCTGTCCACCAACGCACGAGCCGCCGCATACGAGGTGAGGCCCCCGAGTTTGGTCCTCTCGCCGATTCACCAAGGGCCGCGGCAGCAGTCAGCCTAGGTACCAGTGCGATGGCTACTCAAGTAATGCCTCCTCACGTCGTCGTCGATTCACCCCGGACGCCAGAATCCTTTCACGGAGACACATTCGAGGATGCCGAGGACTGGCTCGAAAACTTCGAGCGTGTCGCCAGATGTAACGGCTGGGACGAAACAAAGAAGCTCCGGTATGTGTACTTCGCGCTGGAGGAATCTTCGCGCACGTGGTTTCAAAACCATGAAGCGTCGTTATCATCGTGGAACGACTTCCGACGAGAGCTGCTTACTACGTACCCGAGCACGGACCGCAGAGAGAGGGCAGAAGCCGCTATTCAGGCGAGGAACCAGCGAAACAACGAAAGTGTGACCATGTACATTGAGGATATGACCCACCTCTTCCGCCGAGTCGATCCAAACATGGCTGATGACAAGAAATTGCGGCACCTAATGCGCGGTGTGAAACAGGAGCTTTTTGCCGGCCTGGTTCGTAATCCGCCCCGCACTGTAGCTGAATTTCAATCAGAGGCGACGACGATGGAGAAGACGCTGCAGCAGCGTGCGAGGCAGTACAACAGAGATGTAAGCCTCGCATCATTTGACGTTGGGTCAGGAGCCCTCTCCAACAACATGGATATCCTACGCGAAATGGCGAGGTCCGTTGTAAGGGAAGAGCTGCAGAAACTGCAGCTGGCTCAAAGCCCTCCTCCAGTGTCCTCACTTGCCGATGTCATACGCGAAGAAGTCCGGCAAGTAATTTGTGAGCCAGAGCCTCAGGTACGGCCCCGCGCACAGCCAGAGCGTCAGCCGCGGATATCGTACGCCCAAGCTTTACGCCAGGACCTAGAACGCGCCGACTTTGGACGAACGGCCACAATACCCCAGGTACTTCCTCGCAATGTGCCGCCCATGGCAGAAGGAAGGCCACGTAAAAGCGATGTATGGCGCACTGCAGACCGGCGTCCCCTCTGCTACCACTGTGGAGAGGCTGGTCACCTATACCGGGAATGCCAGTATCGCCGAGTAGGACTGCGTGGCTTCTCCGTGAATTCACCTTGCCCTCGAAACGGTGAGCGCCCTGATGAAATTGAAGCATTCTTGTCCACGCGCCAAACTATTCGAAACACCCAGCAACATGAACCTCGATCGGCAGCGCCTGTGCGTTATAGGTCGCCCAGTCCGCGTCCCTCTTCCATTTCACCGAGGCGTCGCGCACAAAGTCCGCGACGGGAAACCTAGAGCCAGCGACCTGTGGAGGCAAGGCCGCTGACTCCCGGAACACCGAAGGCCCTCCATGGCCAATCCGACAAGACGACGGCAGTGACGAACCGACGAACCAGTGCAGTGATGACGCCGTTACTTCCGAGTTGCGCGTCATCATCGACGACTTCGAAGTGACTGCGCTGATAGACACTGCTGCGGACTATTCAGTTATTAGCAGTGTACTCGCCAGAAAATTGAAAAAGGTATTGACCCATTGGACCGGACCTGCAATACGTACAGCGGGGGGGGGGGGCACTTAGTCGACCCCGTTGGAATGTGCACAGCAAGAATCGGCATTAGAGGCTTTACATACGTGAGCAGCTTTATTGTTCTCCCTGAGTGTTCCCGTGAGCTTATACTGGGCATGGACTTTTTGCAAACGAATGGCGCAATTATCGACTTGCAAGAATCACGTGTGTTATTTTCCACAGAAAATGCTGTTACCATTTCTGATACAGAAGAGCCTCATATTTCCTCTCTCCGTATTGTGGATGAACACGTGACGGTGCCAGCACGGTGCAGTGTGACTGTCGTTGTAAGGAGCGACGTATTTCGTGACTATGAGGGACTTGCAGATGGAAAATCGGGCTGCTACTGGAAAAGCAAATATGCGTGGCAAGAGGCCTAGTTCACCTGCGTAACGGATGCGCTGATGTCCTCTTGACTAACCTTGGCAATGAGGCACAACACGTGGCGAAGGGAACAGCCATAGCGTCTCTTCATGACTATGCACAACTTGCGGATGTGTCAACCCTCCATGCAGCATCACCAGCTTCTGTCACTTTAGACAGTGTCCTTAACTCCATCGACATTGATCGAGAGCTGTCATCACCACAAAGAGATAAGATTGTGAGATTGGTCACAGAGTTTGCTGAATGCTTTTCGACCTCATCGAAAGTCCGTCGTACTCCCGTCGCATAACACCGCATTGTGGTCGAAGAACCTGCAAGACCAGTGCGCCAACACCCGTACCGAGTGGCTCCAAAAGAAAGAGAAGCGATAAGAAGTCAAGTACAGGAAATGCTCAAAGACGATGTGATACAGCCATCCAATAGCCCGTGGGCATCTCCGGTAGTCCTGGTCAAAAAGAAGGATAACACCCTACGATTTTGTGTTGATTACAGGAAACTCAACCTCGTCACGAAGCGAGATGTTTATCCACTCCCACGCATCGACGACACCTTGGACAAACTACGCAATGCTTACTTGTTCTCTGCTTTAGATCTCAAAAGCGGATACTAGCAGATAGAAGTGGACGAGCGAGATCGCGAAAAAACGGCATTCGTGATACCGGATGGTCTATACGAGTTTAAGGTGCTTCCATTTGGTCTGTGTTCTGCGCCCGCCACCTTCCAGCGGATGATGGACACTGTTCTCTCCGGACTGAAATGGCAGTCGTGCCTCGTCTACCTTGATGATGTCGTGGTCTTCTCCACTACATTCGAGCAGCACATGCAGCGACTGCGAACAGTTCTGGATGCTATTCGCACGGCGGGATTGACCATAAAACCCGAAAAATGCCACTTCGGCTTTCGCGAGCTCCGTTTTCTGGGACACATTGTCAGTGCTGAAGGCGTCCGCCCCGATCCTGAGAAGGTCACTGCAGTAGAAATGTTTCCGAAGCCAAGAGAAAAAAGCTATTAGACGTTTCCTGGGACTGTGTGCCTACTACAGGCGTTTCGTAGAAAATTCTTCTAAAATTGCCGAACCACTCACGCGACTGACAAAAGAAGATGTCCCTTTTGTGTGGGAGAAAGAACAAGAGGACGCCTTCTCTGAACTACGACGGCGTTTGCAAGGCCCTCCTATACTTGCCCATTTTGATGAAAATGCCGAAACGGACATCCACACCGACGCGAGTAACGTTGGTCTCGGTGCCATACTTATTCAGTGGCAGAATGGAGAAGAAAAAGTCATTGCCTATGCAAGCCGTACCTTATCAAAAGCCGAGACAAATTACTCAGCTACAGAAAAGGAATGCCTGGCGGTTATATGGGCCATCAGTAAGTTCCGGCCATACTTATATGGCAGAACGTTTCGAGCCATCAGCGACCATCATTCATTGTGCTGGCTGGCGAACCTCAAGGACCCTTCTGGAAGACTCGCTAGATGGAGTTTGCGTCTACAGGAGTATGACATAACGGTCGTTTACAAGTCCGGTCTCAAACACAATGATGCTGATTGCTTATCACGTGCACCAATCGAATCTACGTCACCTGAATACGAGCAAGATTTCCCATTTCTTGGGGCTGTAAGTACGACGGAAATGGCTCATCACCAGCGTACAGATCCGGAATTACTCCTGCTCATCGAGTACCTGGAAGGTCGACAAGTGAAAGTGCCTCGAGTTTTCGTCCGCGGATTGTGTTCGTATGTCATCAGGAACAACGTCCTCTACAAACGAAACTTCGAGCACAGTGGTGAGACATTTCTACTTCTCGTACCATCATCGCTGCGAGCTCAGATCTTAGAAGCTTGCCATGATGACCCTGCAGCTGGCCACTTGGGCGTTAGTAGGACTCTGGCGAGAATCCGCCAGAAATATTACTGGCCGAAGTTGATGAATTCAGTGCAGCACTATGTCAAATCATGCCGAGATTGTCAAACACGCAAAACACCGCCACTCAAACCAGCAGGTTTTCTGCAACCGATACAGCCACCAGCAGCACCCTTTGAACAAATAGGAGTGGATTTACTTGGACCATTTCCCGTATCAACCTCAAGAAAGCGGTGGATTGTGGTAGCCACCGATTATCTGACTGGGTATGCTGAGACATCTTCTCTTACAAAAGGAACCGCCATTGAAGTGGCTCAGTTTTTTGTCACACACATAGTGTTACGACATGGCGCACCTAAAGTACTCATAACTGACAAAGGAACAGCTTTTGTTGCCCGTTTGATGCAGTCTGTTATGCAACTAACGCATACTGCTCATAGAAAAACCACAGCGTACCATCCGCAAACCAACGGCCTGACTGAACGGCTCAATAGAACGCTCGCTGACATGATCTCAATGTACGTGGACGTCGAGCATCGGACATGGGACAGTATTCTACCATATGCCACCTTTGCGTATAATACTGCAGTACAAGAAACGACACATTTCACGCCATTTGAACTTGCTTACGGTCGGACAGTAACAACGACACTAGACGCGATGTTACCTGTAGACAACAGCGCTGAAGACGACCCTGACGTTAGCGAGTACATAGAAAGGGCAGAAGAAGCACGGCAGTTGGCAAGGCACCGTATCGTACAACAGCAAAACGTCGACGCAAACCGATACAACCTAGGGCGAAGAGAGGTACAGTACAACCCTGGAGACAAAGTGTGGATATGGACGCCTATACGTACGCCCGGTCTTTAGGAGAAGCTACTGCGCCGTTACTTTGGCCCCTACAGAGTACTTCGCCGGCTAAGTCCCTTAAATTACGAGATCACTCCTGAAGGCCAAGTCTGCTCCACACGACGCAGGACTCGCCCAGAGGTCGTACACGTAGTACGAATGAAGCCTTACCATGAAAGGCATTGACTACTAGAATTTGCACGTACGATCCAGCCTAGCACCAGCCATCCTCTGACCACTGTCGTTTTAAAGCAGTTGGCTTCTCTATAGGCCTTTTCTACGCATCGGGACGATGCTTCTTCAGAGGGGGCTAATGCCGCCAGCATTGCGAGAACACAAGATGATCGCCACATCCCAACTGCGTTTCAAAGAGCCGCCACACCGCAAGCGTCAAGAAAAGCATCGCAAGGCAACGCTGGGCCGGTGCTGACAGACTGGCGGCTCGTGCGCGAGAATCGGACTGGCACGCGACAGGAGGCGACAAAGAGAACGACGTTAGAAGAAGCGAAGCTGAAGGGACGTTTTTGTTGACGGGCACAGGTTCGCCCAGAATAAATTAGTTTGCATAGTAACGGCCGTCGTAACTGTTGGTTACAATATTCAGTGTGGCTACTCGCATTGGCTTTTAAGTTTTACAGTGCATATTATGTGAGGAGCAAATGTGTCGCACAGCGCTCACCTCTGTACATGACCGCACCAGCATTCGTTTCACCGCAATCGGCCATTCCTTGCATTGTTCTGTCTGGCACATCTGCACCTTCGTCGACGGAAGGTTGCCGGCGAGACAATACATTGCCGTCCATGCGCTTGAAAGTCTTACGCGACATGTTGTACAAGCACCCGTGAAGTGCAAACCACAGCGCCTACTTCGGCGCCATGTCCGCATCGCGTTTTTCTGGGCGAACAATGGGCTTCGGCCTTAATGGCGAACGTCGTACCGGTGCCGCTTTCGGAGGCGGCTCCTCGGCATTCAGGCCACCACTCGGGTCATCGACTTTCACCGTCTCGATGTGCGCCCGCTTATTCGACGATGTAGTCATGTCGGTCTCCATTGCGCTAGGCGCGTTGGGATCCGTCGTTGCTGCTCAGCCTTCATTGGCTTCTTTCGACCGGTGCAGCGCGTCCTTTGGCCGGGCAGGCTGCCTTTCTTGCGGTGGCTGCTGTTCGCTAGGCAACGAAGTAATGGCCCGCTGCAAGGGGGCGAGGACCGTGGCTCGGGGCGTCGGTTGTGGTTTCAACTTCGCGCTTTCTACTGCCTTCACTTCCTGAGTTTCTGCCTCGTCCATGACGAGCTCAGAAGAGTGAGTACTCTTTATGGGCCCTGTGATGTTCACGTATGTAGGCGCAAACTGACTTTCGTCATGACCGAAACGTTTGCAGCGCGAGCATCGTGGCACCCGGCACTCTCCGCGAACGTGGCCTTTTCCCTGGCAGCTCAAACAAAGCGGTGGCCTTCCAGGCACCACTAATAAAACAGACACTCCGGCGACACGCAGCTGGTGCGGGATATCTTCACTTATAACACCAGGCTTCAACTTGAGGTTCACCAGACGCGTAGTGGAGCCCTTGTCTCTCACGCCCTGTGCGCGCCAGCGCTCTCGTGAAACTTCCGTTACTTCGACGTACGGCGCTAAGGCCTCGCGTACATCTTCATCGCTGACGTTATGGAGAACCCAGTGCATTTTAAGGCGTAGGTCTTTGTTCTTGGGATCAACCACTAGGCATCGCCGACCCTTGACAGTAATTGTTGCAGCTTTTAGAAGTTTGTTGACGGCTTCCGAGCTCTTCAGTGTCATGGTCCACACGTGGTTCATTTGGAAGGCTCCCAAGGCGACAACCTCAGAGAGCATCTTCAAGCTGGTCAGGTCGTCACGGTAATCCTCAACTCTGTACGGCCGAGCACGGATATCGCCGAGCACGGATATGGTCATGCAAAAAAACTGCATTAAAAACAATCCGACCTTTCGGAAGTTAGGGCAGCATCACTTGGTAGTCCTGGTTGTCTTCATCAAGATTCTTGATTCCGCGGCCAAGATGGGCCGCTGATACCGCTCCATCGGAGCCCATGATAGCACGTCCGTTCGCCTCGGCTCCCGGAAGTGGTATGACGACTAGACCACGCCGGATTCGAGACACGGTCAGGCGGCGTGGCTGTCGCTCACTAAGCACTGTATGTGCACTGGAAGAAGTAAAAAAAAAAGTCTCACCGAGATTTGAACTCGGATTGCTGGATTCACAGTGCTAACCGTTACACCATGAGACCGCACACTTCCGACGCTGGGAATCGAACCCGGGCCTCCTGGGTGAAAGCTAGGTATCCTAACCACTACACCCCGCCAGATTTTTCTTCTTTTTTGTTTATTACCGGTATTTGGCAGAACGTGCAGTTTGCACACATTACAGTATCACAGTTGCACTACAAAAAAGAAAAGAAGAGTCAAACCGTACAACAAAGCCGTCTGTCCATATTGGACAGGCGTAGTCAAACTAAAATTCCTTCATGACTGTCAGAGATTCTAGCCTCCACAGCCATTCCGGAACACAGTGTTGCATTTCCTGTATTTCAGTAAATCGTGACCATGCATTCTCTGAAATAAACACTAGCGGGCCTAGCGTCAGGATCACAATAGTGCGCTGCCATGCCATCCCGCTATAAACAGTCGAGAGCGTTCAACATAATAAAGTCATGTGGAACCCCTTCATCACCCTTAATTGTCAGATACCTGATCCCTTGGGGGTCCACCGGTAACTCTTTTTTTCAGGGTTCGCTTTAAGACGTCCCAGAAAAAAAGCCCTCACAACATTCCAAGAAAACATCATCCATGGTTTCCTGCTTTTTGCAGATCAAGCAATGCGTTCCCCATGCCATGATACAACCCCGCTCTTCCAAGAAAGTCTTCACGGAGAGCGTTCCGGTGTGAAGCTTGAAAAAAAAAAGTTTTTACCCCTGGTGGCACCTCCATGCCTTTTACCCGTTTAAGTACATCAAGTCCTGGCCCTCCACTGTATATGGCTCTGTATAACAGTACCGGAAAAACGTCGCATAATGTCGCATAACGGAAATATGTCGCACACATATTTATACAATCTTTTCCTTTTCACTTCACAAAGGTAACCCATTGAAAATCGAACAGAAAGAAATCTTACGCTGTCGACCACTCCCTTAAAGTAGCCACAAAGTGATCCGGTCACGCTTGCCGTACTGACAACATGTGCCGGCAAAGCGCTGCTCAGCCTGAGCTGACATACGGTGCGCAGAAAAGGATCGCGCACATCGCGAAAAAAGAAAAATCGGTTTACCGGTTGTCTAACAAAAAGATGCGCCAAACCCACACCCCCGTCTTTCACTCTTCTGAACAAATTTGTTCGGTTGCATTTTTCCCATGTTGGACCCCCAGATGAAAATCGCAAACATTATGTGCAGCCTTTGCACATTTGCTCTCGAACAATACAACGCTTGCATGACATAATATAACTTAGTGACAAAAAAACATATTACAGACTATCGCCCTTGCAAAAATAGACCGCTTCGTACCTTTCCATCTGTCCGCCTTTTCTTTCGTTTCATCGGCTTGGCTCCTCCAATATTCATCGCTACTATTGTAGCTATTGAGAGTAACACCCAGGTACCTCGTGGGCGTTTTGACCCAGCTGACGTTCGCGAAGTTGTCCGGTGCAGAAACCAATTCCCCGTGCCGCAGGACTAGGGCTCTGCTCCAGTTTATTCTACTACCCGTGACATCACAGAAACGTTTCACTACCGATAGTGTTTCCCTTACACTTGGTTTGTCTGTGCAACACACTGCCATGTCATCTGCATACGCCAGTAGCTTCACCTCTGTCGCTGATAATCTGAAACCACGTATTTTGTCATTTCCGTTAATTTCTACACCCATGGCTTCTATATAGATAGCAAATAACAGCGGACTAAGGGGAGAGCCTTGGCGTATTGAACGCATGATGTTAATGGGGGCCCCCAGAGACTTATTAACGATTAATCTTGTTGCGCAATTCTGGTACGCCAAGGCCACACCCTCAGTGATGATGGAACCGACATTAACATGATCCAAGATGGCAAACAAAATAACGTGAGCGACACAATCGAACGCTTTTTCCAGATCGAGCTGAAGAACTGCAACGCCGCCACCGGTGACGTCACATCACTCGAGCACACACCGCATCTGTTGGATCTTCGAGAAAATGGACCGTCCCTTGATGCCGCAAGTTTGGTGGTCTGTGACAATTTCCTTGATGGCGCCTTGAAGTCTGGTAGCTAAAATCTTCATAAAGATGTTATAATCAATGTTTGTTAGTGATATAGGTCTATAGGATGACACGAATCTGAGTTTGTCTGTTTGATCACTATTAGGTATTAGTATTGTGTGCGCTTTTGCAAAGGAAGGGGGCAATGGTTTCTTCTCGTACGCGTCTATAAATACGTCTGCTAATAATGGGGCCAGTTCTCTTTTGAAAGCTTTATATAACCCAGCACAGAGTCCATCAGGCCTATAGGCGACTTGCCCGAGTTCAAATCGTCGATTGCCTTTTCGACTTCCTTCTCGGTAATGTTGCCTTCTAATCGTTATTTGGCGTCAGCTCCCAGTCTCAGCATCCGCTGAAGAAAATCGGTTCTAAACTCTACATTCGCTGCCTGAAATGCAAAGAGCGACTGGTAGTACTGAAAGAAGGCGCGTCCTATGATCTCATTGTCGTCAACAACAACGCCGTTCATTAAAATCTGGTCGACATGGTTTCGTCGTCCGTGCACCTTCTCGAGTCCAAGCGCCCTTTCTTTGGGCGTGTCTGCCGCCGCTAATGCATCTGCTCGTGCATGCACGACGGTACCTTGATAACGCTCCTTGTGGAACTGTTCGAACTTTTCCTTGATGTTTCGCACATAGGCTTTGTACGCACCAGGCTTTCTGCATTCAAGCGTTATCAGCTGCTGAATCTGTCTTTGCAAACCCTTTTCTTTGATTTCATCTCAAATTTGAGATAACTTGACCTTTCTATGGCTTTCATTTTAACCTTTTGTTTAAAACATTCCCACTTCTCTGCGATTGTTCCCGCTACATCACTGCGTACTTCATTATTCGCACCCCCTACCGCCTTTAAGAAAGACTGGTCTTTTAGCAACAAGGCATTCATTTTCCACATCTCCCACGCATGTTTCCGTTTCCCTATACCTATGTTACATTTTACGAAAGCATGATCTGAGAACGACACACACAATAACCATGGCATCTTGGAATTGTATCTAGCGAAATGTAGATTCGGTCCAATCGCGCATGGCTATTGCCCCGAAAACGTGTAAAAGTCACGTCACGCCCCCCTTACAGACACTCAAAAACGTCATCGTTTGATAAGACTTCAGTGCTTCCGTCGCGCACACCGGCATTAGTGGCTTTGTCTCTAGCGCACATTACACGATTAAAGTCTCCTAACAGCATAAAGCGCTTATCGCATCGAACATAGTGTGAAAGGGTCGAAAAGAAAAGGGCACGCTCATCTATTGAATTCGTCGCGTATACGCATATGACGCGCAACTCAACATCACACAAAACAATATCACAAAAGACCACCCTTCCAGACTGACAAGAAAAATACCTTGAATGTGCAGTCCTTCAGAAGGCAGTTTCTTCAGAAAAACAATGCACCCCCCAGCCGTGCCTAGCGCATGGCTTACCACCGCAAAATACCTAGTCGTGAAACGGCGCACCATGCTCCCGGTCTCCTCCTCCCCGTCAGCCTTAGTCTCCTGGACGGCTAGTACGTCTACATCGTGGTCAGTGACCAACCTTAGGACCTGACTTTGCCTACGACTAGCCGCCAACCCTCTCACGTTTAAAGTGGCAATATTAAGAGACGGTATCTGAGTCATGCTGAGTTAAAGAGAAAAGTAGGCCCGGAGCATGGTGCTTACCGCTCACGACTAGCCCTCGGCTAGCCGCCTCCTGGACCTCCCGGCTTCCCGGCGTTGTTTGTGGGCGGCAATTTTTCCACAGGCTTTCTCTCAGGATGGACATTCGGCTTCGGTTTCAAGCTCATCCGCCTCCCAAGAGGAATCTTTGTCGGTGGCCCTTCGCTGGTGCTGGTCGCACCCTCGTTCCGGTCCTTAGTCTGGTCATGGGGGCTCTTGACTGGGGCACCAAGAGTCGCAGTCCGGTCGCCGTCGTGGACGGCCTCGTCCTGCTGCATCGCTGTCGTGCCGTTGTCGGGCGGGTCTTCACTACTGCTCCGCGTAGACTGGCCCATAGCAGTTGCGACCTGTGCCGACCCACTCGGCTTCAGGGTAGCCTGAGTCACCTTGCTGTCTACGGCCAAAGTCGTCGTCCTACTAGCTGTCCCTGTCGAGACCGTCTAGCGTTCCTTTAGCAGCGTCCTCCGCCTCGGCCACGTTCATGACGTGCTCTGCCGCAACGTCACAAGTTACTGGGCTTGTTACGGTGGCATAAGATTTTACGCAGTCAGCGTCAGCGTGCCCGAAACGTCTGCATAGTGAACAGCGGGGGACTCTGCACTCATGGCGGACGAGTCCCGTGCCGTGGCAGCGCAGGCACTCCATCGGTCGACCGGGCACGACCACCTAGGCCCACTCTCCGCCGACGTGGATCTGATGAGGCACGTCTTCCACTTTCACGCCAGTTTTCAATATCAGAATGACGGTCCTGGTGGTTGAGGTCTTCGTTCCCATGCCTTCGACGCGCCGCCGCTCCCGGCTCACCTCCTCCACCTTGCCGAAAGCCGCGAATGCCGTCCGGTCATCCTCGTCGGCAACGCCGTACAGCAGCCAGTGAAGCCTTAGCTTCACCTGCTGATCCTGCGGGTCAACGATGACGCACCGTCGTCCCTTAACTTGAAGTTCCTTAAGGTCCAGCATCCTTTTTGTAGCAGTCGCATCGCTGAGGGTCACTGCCCAGACGTGGTTGATCTGGTACGCCGCTATGCATACCACTTCAGGCAGCAGGCCCGTTGGCAGAAGGGCGTCCCTGAAATCTTCCACCTTGTACGGTCTCGCATGTACACCACCGTGCAATAAGACGGTGTTCATCACCACTTGTCTTTAGGCAGTTGCGTCAAAATAAAGGCGTCGACAGCGGCCAAAAGTGGCCGCTGTCGCTGCTCCACTGGAGCCCATGATTCTGCTGACCGCTCAACTCGGCTGCCGGAAGCAGAATCCTAACCACTAGACCACGCCGGATCCGAGACACAGTCAAGCAGCGCGGCTGTCGCTCACTAAGCACTGTAGGGGAACTGGGTGAAGCAAAAGAAGAAAAGATCGCACCGAGATTTGAACTCGGATTGCTGGATTCAGAGTCCAGAGTGCTAACCGTTACACCATGAGACCGCACACTTCCGACGCCGCGAATCGAACCCGGCTCTCCTTGGTGAAAACCAGGTATCCTAACCACTAGACCACGCCGGATTTTTTTTCTTTCTTACCGGTTTGGCTCTTGCAAACACACTTTTACAAGTACAAGAAAAAAAACGCGTGAGCCTTTTCATGGCTTGAGTGTGAAGCGAAAATGGTTTCAAAGAAGCCAGCTTATCAAGAACAGGTATCCAATCCGGTGGGTCCCTCTGGATTTTGAGAACATCTCGTATGTACAAACAGTTTTCACTGAAGTTTTGCATGGCCGATATTGCGTTGACATCCGCATTTCTGACCACCATCCTCGTTTTCCACACGCTATGCAAACACAGTAACATGAACATGTCGCATGGCATTTCATCTGGATCTTCACATGGCAAGAATGGGATACAAAAGGCAAATCTTTCTGAAGTGTCCGCTTAAGGATGTCCCACAGGAAAACAGCATCGTGACAGTCCAAAAAGATGTGTTCTATCGTTTCCTCCTTTCGACATATCAGGCAGTGTAATCCCCATGGGACAAAGATACCTTTGCTTTGAAGCCACGGTTTTACAGCGAGCGTACCCGTGTGCAGTTGGAAAAAGAATGATTTAGATGACGCTCTTACTGACATTTTTCGAACTCGTTTTAAAACGTCTCGTTCTGGCCCTAGTTGATAGATGGAGCGGTACAATGGTATTGGTAAAAAGACATCATTTAGACCTTCGTACAATCGTTTACGCGCCACTGCGCTCAAGTATTCTAAGGAAAACCGTGGCTTCAGTACTTGATATGCGGACACAATTTCGCGCCAAAAAACTGCTCAGTTTTCCGCGCGTATCTCCATTTGATGACACAATATAATCCGCGATATGATTACACAGCCTCTTGTGTATAACAGTACGCAAGAAAACATCGCTTTGGTCTCTCAGAAAGAAAAACCTTGAAACTATTTGTTTCAAAAATAGATGACACAGACCAAGCCCTCCGTGTCGCACCGAAAGGAACAAGTTTGACCGACTGGTGCGTTCCCAGGTAGAATTCCATATATAGGTGGCAAACACTGTGTAATTTTCGGACACAAGTTCTGCTCATACTGAACACTTGAAGCACATAAAACACTTTTGCAACAAAAAACACATTACAGACTGTGGCCCAGGAAAACAGAAAAGTTATGCCCTCCCCATTTTCAGACTGATCCTTGAGCCTTTCTGTCTCTCTGCCCAGTATTCTGCAGTATTTCCATAATGCTGAAGAGGAAGACCCAAGTATTTAGCAAGAATACTTGTCCATCTCATGTTTGCATACGCCTCCGGCGTTTGCCCCCAGTTTCCATGCCATATGCCCAGAGATTTATCCCAGCTAGTGGCACTTCCGGTAGCACTATAGAGCGATGTAGCTTCCTTAACAGCTTCTTTAATACTGTCCTTGTCTTTGCAGAATATGGCTATGTCATCGGCATATGCCAGCATCTTCAGTAGCATAAAAGGAGTAACCATGCACCATCCTATTTATGCGAATTTTTAAACATAAGGGTTCCAAACAAAATGCAAAAAGAAGGGACGAACACGCACACCCTTGTTTTATACCTGACAGTACTGGAATGTTTTCACTTAAGGTGTTGTTAATTATAAGGTTTACTGCACATTCTTCATACACCATCTTGATGCCCTCAGTGATAACGCTACCTACATTACAATGTCCTAGTAATAATTGTAGTATGTCATGATTAACTTTATCAAATGCTTTCTGAAGATCCAGTTGTATCATAGCTATGCTGTCTTGAGTCATGTCACAGGATCCTAAGATAGTTCTAGCGGTGTGTATATTTGTGTAGATTGTCCTTCCTTTGATGCCACATGTCTGGTGAGGTAATACGAGGTGTGTGATAACGCTCTGCAATCTCTTGGCTAGCACCTTTGTAAATATTTTATAGTCTACATTCGTAAGACTTATAGGTCGATAGGCCTCAACAGCCAACAATTTCCTGGGATCATCCGATTTTGGACTGAGTACTACATGACCTTTTCTTAAAGATAAAGGTGCTTTTTTTGTTCATAGCACTCATTTATCACGCGATGTAACGCTTGTGCCAGTTCTTCCTTGAAACATTTGTAAATGGCAGCCCCTAGTGCATCAGGCCCAGGTGCTTTGCCAGTGCTTAGTTCATCAATGGCCTGTTTTACTTCATTCAGACTAATTGGCCGTTCAAGCGTTTGTCTTACTTCATCGCCTAGCCTTGGCATGAGCGACAAAAATTCGTTTCGAAAAGCTTCTGTATCTTTTATTTTTGGGCTTAGCAGTTTTTGATAGCATTCAACAAACGCTTTCTCTATCAGTTCCTTGTAACGTGTCACATCGTTTTTATATCTTATTTCTTCTATCTCTTTTTTTTACTGCTTGCATTTTTTCTTTCCCGAGTGCCCGCTTAGTAGGCATTTCCCCTAGCCATAGTCTTTCAGCCCGCGCTCTGACGATCGCTACACGATATTTCTTTTCATCTATCACTTCAAGCTTACTTTTAAGGTCACGTATTTCCTTGCTAAAGTGTCCAGGGGTAGCACTTTCAACCGCAATCATATAATCTAACGTGCTCCTCAGTTCTTTCTCTTGCTGTTTTTCAATGCTGCGCAGCACGCAAGCTCGTTCAATCGCCGTAATCTTTACTTCATTTTTAAATTGCTCCCAAAGCGCTGTGAAATTAGTAGTTTCAACCGAACATATTTCCTCTATCTTTTCCTTTACTTTTTTAACAATGATTTCTTCATCCAACAGTGTATCGTTTAATTTCCACAAATTCCAACTAAACTTCGGCACTTTTGTCTTGGTTCCTAGTGTCGCTATCACGAAGCAGTGATGGCTAAATGTGACGTTGTTTACTGTGTATGTAGTAATGTGTGGTATGACAACTGCAGGAACATATATGCGATCTAGTCTAGCGTGACTTACACCTTGGTAGTGTGTATACTGTACAGGCGCCCAAATCTTTAACTGGCGTGCGCGAGCGGCGACTTTTCCGTGCGTCAGCGCCGTATGACGGGGCGCGGCTGGAAAGAGTCTGAGGCTAAGCGCATGCGGACAAAGCGCGCTCAGCTGGGCCCATCGTCTGCTAAGCTGTTTCCAGCCTCGCCCCGTCATACGGCGCTGACGCACGGAAAAGCTGCCGCTCGCGCACGCCAGTTAAAGATTTGGGCGCCTGTACGTGCTCGTCGCCGTCAAAAATGCAACCAACGTCGTCTAGCTCAAGTTCGTTTACAAGCGCGTTTAACAGTTTCGCACTTCTATCGCGGTAAGTCATTCTGTTGGCTCTGTCTTGCGGCCTGCACACACAATTATAGTCTCCAAATAAAATTAAGTTTCTTTCGTAAGTCATGCAGGTTCTCAGGTTTTCTATATATTCTACGCGTTCGTTAATGTTATTCGGTGCATACACAGAAATAGCACGCCAATTGAGGCCACAAAAGCTAAAGTCGATAACGAGTAGCCTTCCATCATCACTGGACTTTACAGATTGCGCTACAATATCGGTGCACTTTCGAACAAATATTATGCAACCCGCTGAAGTGCCTCTGGCATGAGACACATACATTATACCTATCCTTGAAAAGTTCAACCATTCTGTCCGTTTGCTCTTCGCTTTCTACTTTGGTTTCCTGCACTGCCATTATGTCAATGTCATTTTCCAACAAGAGACGGCTTAACTGGTGCTGCCTCCTGCGGGATGCGAAACCCCTCACATTCAACGTAGCTACACAAAGGGGAACTGTCAGATTAACAGCCATTTTTTGGATTAGCAAAGAGACGGAACAGTACTCACATCTGGACAGGCAGTGATAGCAAAAACCAGCACAGGTCACATTCTACTTGCCCGCTAGGCAACGTCTTATAATGAGGACAGGCTGGCTTAACACACTTCGCGCCCCGCTAAGTCGGGTACGATGTTGAAGTCGTCCGCCTATCAGGCGGTATCTTCGGCTTCGGTTTGAGGCCCAGTCGCCTCGTTACAGAGGTCTTCGGTGACGGCTCGCCACTACTCGCTGGTTCGGGTGATCCTTGAGATCCGTCAGTGGCCTCGCGAGGCCTCTTTGCAGCTGCTTTCGCGGCTGCTGTCATTTCAACATCCTCAATGCCTTCCGTTGCGTCTTTCGCGGTCGTCTCTGCTGCGCTTACTAAAATTGCATCCTGTCTCTCATTGACGTTTGGTCGTTACTCGGCTTCCCAACCAGCACGCTCTTTGCCTCGCCAGATTGGCTGCCGCCGGGCCCAGTGGAGTTTTCCGGAAGTGGAGACGCCTCAGAGGGCCTGCTGTCTGCCGCCGGTTCTTCGGTCGTTGTTCGGGATGTTGGATCGGCGTCAGCATGACCCATTATGTGTTCAGCCATCTCGTCGCCTTTAACTGGGCTTGTTACCGCTGCATAGGATCGCACGCAGTCTTGTTCGTCATGGCCGAATCTTCGGCAGAGTGCACAGCGTGGTATGCGACACTCGCGCCTGATATGTCCAGTTACATTGCACCGAAGGCATAACGGGGGTCTTCCTGGTACATGTACGAGCGCTAAGTTTTCCGCCACGCGCACCTGATGAGGCAAGTCTTCAACTGTAATTCCAGGCTTTGGCAAGAGTGTCACCAAACGGGTGGTGGACCCTATATCATTACATCCCTGTACTCGCCACTTTTCGCGGGTGATATCTGTAACCTTTCCTTAAGGGGCTAACGCTGCTCGAACTTCGTTGTCGTGAACGAAATGCAACAGCCAATAAAGCTTCAATCTGATGCCTTGGTTGCAGGGATCATAAACGACGCAGGGTTGGTCTTTCATGTTGAAAGCTTCTGCCTCAAGCATCTTTTTCTTCGGAACTTCATCACGGAAGGTCACTGCCCATACATGATTCATTTGGAAGGCGCCAAGGACCACCACTTCCGGCAGCAGTGCAAGACGCGCGAGCGCATCTCGAAAGTGCTCGACCCGATACGACCTGGTTTTAATGTCCGCATGCAAAAATACTGTGTACAAAACTGATATACCTGAAGGCAGATGAGGCAAAACAACTTGATAATCCGGGTAATGCTTATCCGTACACCTGGTGCCACGGCCGAGGGCCGCTGTAACCGCCTTTACGGAGCAAGGCATTCCGCGTCCGTTCACTGCGGTGGCCGGAAGTGGAAGTGGTGAACTGGGCGCAGCAAAAGAAGAAAAAAAAAGGTGTAACCATGATTTGAACTCGGATTGCTGGACTCAGAGTCCAGAGTGCTAACCGTTACACCATGAGACCGCACACTTCCGACGCCGGGAATCGAACCCGGGCCTCCTAGATGAAAGCCAGGTATCCTAACCACTAGACCACGCCGGATTCCAGACACAGTCAAGCAGCGGGGCTGTCGCTCACTAAGCACTGTAGGTGAACTGGGCGCAGCAAAAGAAGGTCTCACCGAGATTCGAACTCGGATTGCTGGATTCAGAGTCCAGAGTGCTAACCGTTACACCATGAGACCGCACACTTCCGACGCCGAGAATCGAACCCGGGCCTCCTGGGTGAAAGCCAGGTATCCCAACCACTAGACCACGCCGGATTCCGGACATGGGCAAGCAGCGCGGCTGTCGCTCACTAAGCACTGTAGGTGAACTGGGAGAAGCAAAAGAAAAAAAAAAGAAAGGTCTCACCGAGATTTGAACACGGATTGCTGGTATCAGAGTCCAGAGTGCTAAGCGTCACACCATGAGACCGCGGACTTCCGACGCCGGGAATCGAACCACTAGACCAGGCCGGATTTTTCTTATTTATTCCATGTTTTCAGTACAAACAGAGTACACATTCAAATGCGCACATATGTGAACCACACTTTGGATAACACTGAATATTAAAATCGCTTCAGCTTGATCAAATCATTGAGTATACAGGGTGTCTACCAAGTTGACATTTCCAAATTCCCTGAGTTTTCCAGGTTTTCCCTGAGTGCCGTTGCACACTTCCCTGAGTGATGCAGAACTATGTTTTATGTCAAGACGGGCTGAAACAATATCGCCTGATGATGCCACTCTCTAGTAAGCACATGAAAAAAATTAAAAAGCGACTTAATCCAATTTGAATACTAAGAAGTAGTGTTTATGTTATTCAAAAAGACAAAAGAAGGCAGGGGTTAGTAAAATGCACAGCAAATAAAGTGTCTTACAAAAATATTGCAAATGAAGTCGGACATTCACAAATACGAATAAAAAGGAGATGCACATGGAAGCAAATATATTCGAATATGAGCTATTTCTATCAGCTGATAGCAAGCTCATGTGGTATGAGGCCCGAACTCTGTCACAATTGAGATTCTTTCTCAACCGCTCGTAAGTCAACCTCAACTGTCTTGACATACTCTCAGCCCCCGCACGACGCCTGGGTGTTGTGTTTCACTGCTTTAAAGAGTTTATTTTGGTTTGGATGAGGGACACCTGCATCTCGGCATCAGCCAATATTTTGCTTTTTGAGCTCAAACTTCTTCAAAACGGCGGCAGCAAGCTTCCTTTCCCGTTTATTCCTCAATGCATACATCATTTCTGTTCTTGTCCTCCTTCTGCTATTCGTTCACCCCAGGGACCATTTGAAGCATCTTGGCCAGTTGCACAGTCCACGACCGATTTTTAGAACTCCCCAGGGGTCGGGAAAACGTTCGAAAAATCGGCCAGTTGGAAAAAAATAAATGCGTATCATTTACTGCCCTTAGGGGCTCAAACAGCGACAGGCACGTTCGAAAACGCTCTGAAGGCCTGTCGGTACACATATTAGCCATATCGGCGCTCGTACTGTGACAGGAAATACAGGGCGCACGCGTGTATAATTAAGGAATGCATACTGTGTTCCGTGCCAATAGCCCCTTCCCACGCTTGTTATGCTTCACTGCAATACTTCTGCTTATGCTTCACCATGTAACATTTCTGTGCAGAGGCGAAGCTGACTTTGGGGAACCGGCATTATGCAACGCACCGTGTTTTCTAAGTTCCTAAGCCAATCACGAGGACCACAAATTCAGAGTCCGTGCCATTGCTGACAGCAGCTAATTCTTTCAATAAAAAACTCGGCATCCAACGGCAAGAAGCTTCATAGCGAACGTCCAAGGAGCTAGGCCTAGCGTTGCCGCAGTGGTGGCAACGGGTGCCAGCGGATCTACGTGCGAGAGTGCCGGTTCGAGGTGGCGAAGTAATCAAAACGGCAGCGGTGGTACCTTTGACTATTGCCGTTTCGGACCCGCGGTCACGGCAAAACGTCCGGAAAATCGGACGCCGAAGAGCTCTTGCGTCCGAAATTTCACACGTTCTGATACGTTGACTCTATGGGTTACGTGGCGGTGCCGCGAAGCCGTCCGAATTATCGGGAATCCGGAAAGTCGGTCGTTGACTACACACTGGCAACTCCTCCAGCCGACGACAGCGCGTCAAAGACGATTCATTACGATTCCTGTCTGTTGCTCGAGCCAGCATTACCGCGACTTTCGACCCTTTCAATGAAATTGGCGCTAATTTTCCCTGATAGAGGCCCAAATTCCCTGAGTTTTCCCTGATTTTTCTAGACTACTCAAAATGCCTGAGAATTCCCGGTCTTCCTGGTCGGTAGACACATGGTATAGCCACCCACTCAGGAGGCTCGCTCTGGCCAGGATATATTTACCGTATATACGCGACACTCTCGATGAAGTTGATTGTCGCTAGACGGGTATCGACAGTATCCCGGGCCAAGCACCAGTTCAACTCCAGGTGGGAGGTATCCTCATTCCAGGGACCCTATGGCTTTCACTGCCTCATTGGCCCTGGCAACGAGGCATCATTGTTGCTCCAGGCCCTCGCAGACGAGCTTAGTCTCCCGCGTTTCGATGAGAAATAATATTAATTGGCTCCATCTCTTTGAAAAATATACTAAATTGGTCATGTGTGTATATTTAAATAGAGCGAGTTGCAAAACACCAGCAGAAGAGTCTATCTACAGCGGAATGTGTAGACAGATAGTCAAGGCCCAGGATGAGGTCACGAGCCCCCCCCCCCCATTTATCTAGGACATAAAACAGAAGTATGATGTCCGGCGACACTCACGCGAGCTGGACACATGCGAATAACGGCTGGTGCTCCACCGTCGTCGACTTGGACCACAGGCGACGGGGCAGGAGTGAGGACTTTCTTGAGACGATTCCGAAGCTGAGCATTCATCACAGATACGTGCGCGCCAGTGCCAATCACATCCGGAAGAGGTACACCATCCACGTTCACTTTAATGAAGTTCCGATGTGTGGGCAAGGTCAGGTGAGGATTGTTGCGTCGGGTCGGTTTGGCAGCAATATTGTGTATGTGCATGGTGTTTACAGTGGAACCTTAAAACAATGTTGAAGTGAGAAAATACGTAAGAGGCAGCCACCGTTTGTGCTTCTAATGCGCTTGTCCTCCTATTCGTCGGATTCGCAGAAATGAAGCGAAAGCATAGATTAAAAGCCTGCGCCTCTGCACCAACAATGATGCGAGCTACTAGCCACAATAAAATTTTAATTGAAAAGGTCGAGGCAACAGAAAAGAAACCTCAAGTGATGTGGGTGACGAAACTGTGGCAATGACGTTTTTGGTGTGCGTACGGGGGAGGGGGGGGGGGGTATGATTCGGCATCGCCGTTAGGGGGGGGGGAGCCCCCCCTCCCCGATGTCAGCGCCTATGAACCGTCTCGGTAGATGACTTCTGACGGCAGTGCTGACTGACCAGGTGGAACGCAACACTGCAATAATACAGAGAGATTGAAACTGAAATGGACAGAATCATGGGAGTGACGTTTATCGCCAACCAGTTTTGGTTCTTTCTCTTCCTAGCATCTACTTCTTTTTTAACATTGTCCGAAGGTTTTAGGCTTCAAAGTATAAACGTAGCTTTGTGCCTATAAACTAGTGCAGCAACATCAAACTGGTTTTGCGGAAAAACCGGTTATCCGGTTATTCGATTCGCCGATTATTCGAATTTGAAAACCGTATAACCGGAGTGACCGGTTATTCGGTTGGTTATCCGGTTATTAGCAACCGGATATTCGGATAGCCGGATATTCGAATACCCTGGTATTTGTGCATCTGTACGTCTGCACAAAGTACCTTTTTCTCTCTTCTGTTAGTCTTTTGGGGTTATTTTTGCAGCCGCTCGCGCGAGCCCGATTTCCTGTCTCGTTCCTTAACTTTCGTTCTTTAAATTTATCTTTCCGAATTGCTGTGCTCTCTAAAATAGTACCACAGGTTGTCCCCCTCAACTTGTTCCAAGCGCCAGCTATATTATTCCAAGCTTAAGTCAATTTAATCACAGCGCCATATAATATATTCTACGCGCCATGTATTTTAATCCTAACGCCAGTGAACTAATTCAAAGATGCTTTTGCGGAAGTGTTGTATCAGTTCAAAATAATAGCGAAATCTTGTAATTTTCCGCCGAACAAGCAAAACTGAAAGGCTTTCTAGTAGAGCATTCTCGTCGGACTAATGAAATGCCTATCGCGCGCGATAAATCATCGAAATGTCGCAGTGATATGAACATTAAATTACTGCCGTTAACAGGCTCATGCAAAACGTAGCTGTTTGATGGCTTTGCTGACATGCATTGAAACAAGGGGCATCCAGTAACAAACTGGTGATTCCTGAGTTGATAAAAACAGCTGAAAAGAGCGTCACATGAGCTCTCATCATTTTGTTTTGTTTTTTACAAGGCTCGTTGACATGGATATCAAATTGAACGAGCTTCTACGAATTTTGCGATTATAACCAAGTAACGCATCTGAGATGACATGGAAGAGGATGTTATAGGATCTCACGTAATATTCGCCGGCATATTCCTGATTGTCATCCATATTGACATGAACATCAAACGAGCGGGTTTCGAAGCAGCTCTGTGATAGTACCCGCGAAGGGTTCGCTAGACCACGTGGTGAAGGATGTCACGTGACCTTGCGTAACTTTGGGATGCCCACATGCTATTCACAAACACAGTGAGATGAGTGTCAAATGAACGGCAACCGCGAACGCTATGCGATGCTACGCACGCAGTGAACGTCAAATCACGTGATAGACGCTGTCCCGTGACTTCACGTATATTCGCTGGCCCTTGCGTGATTCCCAATCACACTGATGTGGATTTAAACGATCGGGCTTCGAACAAGGTTTGCGATGGCACGCTCCTCGAGTACGTAATACCTTGTGAAAAATAGTCACGTGACATCACGTGACCTTAGCCAGACTATGGGCAATTACCAACCACGCCGACATGGTTATCAAATGAATGGGAATCGCGAAAGCTATGCGGGGATACCCACGTAGCGAAATTCAAATCACGTGGTAAAGGGTGTCACGTGATCTCACGTACCTTTCGCAAGCCCGTGCATGGTCCCCAACCATACTGACATGGATATTAAACGATCGGTCTTTGAACAAGTTCTGCGATGGTACGCATTTCGGGCACTTCAGACCACGTGAATGAGTCACGTAACATCACGTAACTTTAGCCAGCCCATGACCAATTGCCAACCATATCGATATCGAACGAACGGGGAAATCAAAAGCTATGCGCTGGTGTACACGTAGCTAACGTCAAATCACGTGGTAAAGGGTGTCACGTGACGTCACCTACGTTTCGCTAGCCCATACATGAATCCCAACCATACTGAGATGGATATCAAACGATCGGTCTTTGAACAAAGTCTGCGATGGTACGCACTTCGCGTACTTCAGACCACGTGGAAAAGAGTCACGTGACATCACATAACTTTAGCCAGCCCATGAGCAATTGCCAACCATACCGACATCGATATAGAACGAACGGGGAAATCAAAAGCTATGCGCTGGTGTACACGTAGCTAACGTCAAATCACGTGGTAAAGGGTGTCACGTGACATCACCTACCTTTCGCTAGCCCATGCATGATTCCCAAGCATACTGAGATGGATATCAAACGATCGGTCTTTGAACTGCGATGGTATGTATTTCGCACACTTCAGACCACGTGGACGAGAGTCACGTGACATCATGTAAGTTTAGCCAGAACATGGGTAATTACCAACCATGCCGACATGGATATCAAACGTGCGGAATTCGCAAAAACTATGCGACGGTACTCAAGAGCCGAACGTCAAATCACGTGGGAAAGGACCTCACGTGATCTCGCGTATCCTTCGCCAGCCCATGCGCGCTTCCCAACAATACTAACATAGATATCAAACGATCGGGCTTCGAACAAGGTCTGCGATTGTGGGCATTTCGCGCACTGCAGACCACGTGGAGGAGAGTTACCGGACATCACGTAACATTACCGAGACCATGAGTAATTGCCAACCATGCCGACATGGATATCGAACGAACGGGAATCACAAAAGCTACGTGGTGGTACCTAATTGCTTGCAAACACCCGTTAAACCGGCTATCCGGTTTGACGGATATCGGGAAGCGAATCCGGTATCGAAAACCGGTTATCCGGTAATCCGGATTTCAAGACGCCGATAATCAGGACAACGGGTTTCAGATGGAAGCAATCAATTTAAGTTGCAACTCTTTTCAAACAACAAAAGAACGAAAAAGATTGCTATTGGAACTCGAGAGTGGCGCGAAGCTGCTATATTTTCTTGTCTGTCCGTCGTCTGCTCCCATGGGACGTAAAAGAGAGGCTTCTGAATCTGGCTTCTTGTTAACGAATCTCTTTAGCAAGTGGTGCACTAAATTCGCTTGAACCATGTATAACAGCTTGGAAAAAAGGAGGAAGAGCGCTGGAGAAATAGCACTGTGTCTTTATGGTGACAAAGGAGTAAATGTGCCGACCGAGCGTAATGCACAGCTTCTCCGCATCATTACGAAAAAATGGCACTGCAGTCAGTGGAATGGCTCTCCTGCACGCGTCATCGTCCGTACGTATGGAAGAGTATCTGTACGCAGGAAATTCAAATGCCTGTTTGAAGATATCGCTGATATGCTTAAAATACCATTATGTCAAGCGCAAGCAAAGCTTTATGGGTACTTGTGATATTTTCAGAAAACACGACGAGCCGAAACATTTTTTTCAGCTTCTATGCAGAAACCTTACAGCTTTAGAGGCTTTGAACGAGTGCGGAGTTATTTTTGAGTTTTAGACTGTGAACTACTGCGATGTTTTTCGTAAATATCCGGCAGCCAAGTTTCGTTATATCAAATAAATAAGGTTCAACGTCCAGAATCACATGAGACAGCCATGAGAGACACCGTCGCGGGGCATTGCGGAGAACCCTGATTGTCGTTAGGATCGGCGTCAACCTAAGTACTCGAGCGTTTTGTATTCCGACCCGTTCAAGACGCGACCGCTATGGCAGATAAATGAATCCACGACCTCATCGCCAGCAACACAGCCGTAACCACTGAACCATCACGGCGGGTAAGAACTCCGCTTGGAGCAAGGATATTCCACTTGGTGCTGAATTTACAACTGCCGTTGTTATTAAGCATTGCTGTCGTCCCCCTTTTTTTAAGCGTAGTAATGTATCCTTATATTTGTTTACGACGTAGCTCACAATATTTCAGGAACACGCGAACTTACATTTCCTCCCGAGTTATGGGGTGCAGCCGTCAGTTCCTTGCACAGAAATTCACACGCTTCCAATTGAGCTATAGTTATTGAGCGTGATGTAAAACAACCACTTCGTTAAAATAGAAAGTGCAGCAGCCGTGGAACTTTCCACTTCCAGATCCAGTCACCAAGCATGATGCAATATGTACGCGACGAGTAGCCCCGCAAGCGGCGGCACAGAAATATTGACGTCGCCATCTGCAACGGGTTCATTCGCAGCTTGGTGCTCTGATCTCTCCGACGGTTTGTGATTATAATGACGTGATGTAATCACAGTCCCAAATGATGTTCGCCCTTAAATACTAGGGCATCATATTATAGATAGGTAGCGGAAGCATCATATTATTGCATCTTTGATAAATTTATCATAGTCGACAACATGGGTAAAATAGCGCTCGAAGAACTGTTCCTAAAAGTTTCCTTCACCCACAAGCAGTGTCCGCTGCTGCGTTAGGCCGCCCCCATGATTTATAGTTCAGAGCGAAGAAATAAATTTGTATGTTGATCTTTGCTGAAGCAGAAATACCGCCACTCTTAGGTGCGGGCTCCGCTTATTCGCCATCGGATATGAGCTTCCGCTAAAAATGCCGCTCGCCTCTTGGTCGTATAAGCTTCAACATATTTTAGCAACTTGCAAACACGCAATAACAGAGACCCGTATCTCCTCATTGAACAAACTGAAGGCTACAGATGAGGTTTTCACTCTGTGTGCTTCATTTATTGCGCGCCTTCTGCGAGAAGTACCAGACGACATGCGCCACTGAGAACCGTTACTGAGCGAAGCGCCACTTTTGGTTCATGGTGCGGAGAAGTGGCTTGGTTCATGGTGCGGAGAAGTGGCGAACTATGCACCAGACGGACCGGTCCGGACACCCACACCTACTCTTCTAGCCACCTAGTGGTGTGCTGGATCGCTTCATCACTAGTGATGGGCAGGTTGCGGAGTTGGGTATGGCAACATGCCGAAAGATCTTCGGACGGCACCACGGCAAAGTGTGGCGTTTGTAATGAGCAGTTTCGCGTTAATATGTCAACCTCATCTCTCGCTATGCACCTTCGGAATGAACATGGACTTCCAAAAAAGCCAGCAAACCGCAACTCGTAATTAGAACGTTCTATTCGAATACCTGTTGAAATGGGTCATTTCGATGGATTACTTGCTTTTCGCAGCAGGCCTTGGGGAGATATAAATGTTCCCTTACGCATTCACGTAATTTAATCCATGGCCATTAAAATTATTGTTAAAGAAGTTTGTCGTACTTGCGAAGACTGAGTCTACCCAGCTCATCAGATATACCAGAAATTATGTTTTGCGCGCCTGACTCTCTTGAACATATCATGGCCATTACTCGACACGAACGTCACCATTACCCCTTCATAGAATGCAAAGTTTAGGTACTCGAGTTTTTGTACCAAACGTGATCTCCGTGCTTTTTTTTATCTAAAGCATTCGTCACTCTAAAAAAAATAACAGCACGAAAACATTTCGAAACGGCGTTGTTCTCTAGATGATATATCTTTAGGAGGACGTACTTCAGAGCAGTTTTCTTGCCAAGAATTTGTTTCTGAATGAGGAATGCTTCACATGCCTGCCCTAACTGATAGCTTTTTTGGCGAAATAGATTCTATAGCTTCCATGAGAAACATATTTTTTCGCGCTTGCTATTGGGCTCAGGACGCACAGTTATGCTATGAAAATTAAATTTCGCCTCAAGTATTCCCCCAAATGCCCCCAAATTGCCTCCTTTTGATGGTCGCCTTAGAAACTCAGTTTGTTGATGATACTTACACATGATTACCGAACTTTAATTTGAGTTAGATTTAGTAGACCTGTTATTTAGTGAAAAATTACTCAATAAAATTCTTTGGACTCTTTTAATTATATTACTGTCCTAATCAGTGGCGTGGAGAGGATTTCGCCGATTTATATTTACTTTTTTCAGGCTGCCACCAACTTTGGGTGTCAGCGATATTGACGAAGTTTCTGGTGATGATCCGGCTGATGGTAATGAACCTATCGGTTCTGCTACTGATCCTGGGCCGTCTGCGGCGCCTAAGCCTCAAAAACGGCGGAAGATGTGCACTGACAGACAGGAGGAGATTGACCAGGCGCTAGCAAAAATGGTCGCTGTTAACCAGTTGCCTTTGGCATTCACAGCCAGTGCCGGATTTAGGCATTTTATGGGAGTAGTGGAGCGAAGTTATAGGCCACCTTCATTTGCTAAGCTGAAAAATCGAATAAAACTTCTGCATAATCAGTTGAGAGACAAGATAATGTCTCAAATCGACGCAGCCACAACTGTTGCCCTCACCACAGACTGTTGGACGTCGAGGGTGCAGGATTCATATATTACAGTGACTGCGCACACTCTGAACAGCGAGTGGAAGTCGCAAGCATTCACTTTAGCAACGGAGGAGATGCAAGAACGACACACAGGAGAAAACATCATGGAGCGAATGCAAGAAGTAATTTCGGCATGGAAGTTGGACAGCAAAGTAACGGCTGTTGTCACTGATAATTGATCGAATGGCATTATTGCTGTGAATGCGCTGCAAGGTATATTAGAGCCAAATGACGTTACCTGTGCAGCGCACAGTCTCCACCTGAGTATCAAAAAAGCTCTGTCTAACACGGAGATGAAGTAATTTCGGCATGGAAGTTGGACAGCAAAGTAACGGCTGTTGTCACTGATAATTGATCGAATGGCATTATTGCTGTGAATGCGCTGCAAGGTATATTAGAGCCAAATGACGTTACCTGTGCAGCGCACAGTCTCCACCTGAGTATCAAAAAAGCTCTGTCTAACACGGAGATCGATGGCCTCAGCCAGAAGAGCGGAAGATTGGTTGCTCACTTTAGGCATTCGACCGTCGCCAGCGACGAGTTGAGTAGGCGGCAGGAGCTACTCGGCTTACCCACAGAGCGCCTCATGCAAAGCTGTCCGACAAGATGGAGCTCGACTTACCAGATGCTTACAAAGCTTATCAACCATCGGTCTGCTATACAAAGTGTTCTTGCTGACCGAACAATTGTCACAGCAAAAAAAAGCGCAGAATCTAGAGATCAGTCAGCAAGAATGGAATGTAATCAGTGAACTTTGTGAGGTCCTTGAGCCTCTGCATCTTGCAACCACCATTCTCTGCAGCGAGACGGTGTCCCCTGTCTCCATGGTTCGGCCAGTGGCGAAAGCAGTAGTGAAGAAACTAGAGCTTCAGAGCACGGGTGACTTGCAAGTCGAGAATTTCAAAGAAGTAGTTCGGATGGAGATATCTCGGCGATTTTCCTTGGACTGGGACCCCCAGCAGGGGTCGGTGTCTGCACGCCAGAGAGCTTCTTTTCTCGATCCAAGGTACAAATGCCTCCAGTATGAGGAGCCAGATGCCAGAGAGGAAATCCGTAGCAATGTTAGAGAAATGTTAAATCTTTTGTCGCCTTCGGCTGATGAAAGCGGCTTAGGTACTACCCAGACCGAAGCAACTGCACTTGACATACTGTTTAATGAACAGCCGCGCGTCAGTGACCAGTCCGCTCAATTTGACGCATACCTCTCCGAGCCCCAGCTGGGGCACAACATGGACGCACTTAAATGGTGGAAGGACAATGAACCCAAATTTCCCCTAGTGGCGGAACTTGCCAAAAAAATGTATGTGCATCCCAGTCTCATCCGCAAGTTCAGAGCGCGTATTTTCAACTGCCGGAAATATAATCACTGCAAAGAGAAGCTGCCTTCTACCGGAAAATGTGAGCTCCCTTGTGTTCTTGTACCAAAATAGGGCGTACATGGATATTTAAAAATGACAGAAGTCGAATAAATAAATCTTCTGTATTACCCACGATGTCTTATGTTTGCCAGTACAATTCACCCTTTAAATATTCGTCTATGGAAAAAACGAAGTCAGAGAACCGAACCAGGCGCCTTGCATCTTTCTTCTAGCTAAGTTTTCTGTGCACTCCACGATCTTTTCGAGTGAACGTAACATTCATGCTTCACATTATTCTTGAAGGAGGTATTCAAATGCACATCTTATGTTTCTTTGATGCTTCAAAGAGAATTTTCTACACCTTAAGCGATTTCGTTCACAACCAAATTTTTTGAAAAAAGAGAAGCAGTCATCATTCCTTCCTAATGTCTGACGTTGTAATTTCTTGGGTCAATGTCGGGAACAAAATATCCGCTTATATAGCAAGGTAAAAACAGTACTGAGTAGGCATATCCTTCAGAAAGTAGGCACAGTTAAATGCAAATTTTCTTTACGTAATAAGCGCACTCCCAAGTAATCTTGTGTGTGAAGGTCCGTTTCCCAAATTTACATATATCCTTTTTGTTTATTTTGACATTCTGAGGCCGTATTCCTTAACGGTTCGCTTTGGAACGGCTTCGCTGTGGCGGTTACGTGTGGGTTACGTCTCCTGTAGGAAGAGTGGAACGTCATGGTGCGAGGGAGACCAATGAACTAGCGGCCTTTTGCCACAAGGTCGCGTCATCATTTTTGTTTGTACTTTGGGGAAGATATAGCAATTGAAGGATGTAGCTAGTTCGATAAAAAGAATATTGGCTTCTGCACAACGTTCGCACAGTTATTTCCAGTGAGCTTTCGATGGGGCCAGCCGGTGGCTCAATTTTATCTGCGTTATTTTATCTTTATTTATAGGTGGTGCGCCATACGTTAAGCAATCAAAGCGTTTGTCTGAGTGTAGGGCGCAGCTGTAATAGGATTTAGTTTCGCCAGAGTTGAACTTCATAGGGCGCACGATTGCGAAGAGAGCTCCGTCCACACATCCCACAAATGCGATTTTTGCCGCGGTCAAGGAAGCGTCCTTGACTGCAGGTTTCCCCTGCGCAGTGCAGGGAAATTTCACACCCCTTTTTGTTTGCAATGAACTGTAATGGCCCTAGCAACGACGGTAATGACACCACGTGACGTTTCAGTGGCTGCCAAGTCACTGCGGCGTCACTGGAAACGAAGACGCCGATAATGCCGCTCGCGCAGCTCTTGAAGACGCTCAAGTAGAGGCCATACTGCTTTCACGATCCGACACAGCTAGCAGACTTCGAGTGCTTGCACAGGAGATCACGCTGTCTCTTGGTGCACACCAAACAGCCAGATCAACCGGAGCAACCGTCAATACCACCTGCCCTCTTTGATGCATCTCTATATGCCAGCTGGACTCCATCGAAGAGAGGCGACTCTGCTTTATTGCTTATGGCTAGGGGTGGCTTTCACGAAATCTTACTCATTTCGCATTGGAATGGCCGACAACACTCTCTGCAATGCCTGTCTTTGTTAGGAGACGCTGGAACACATTCTGTGCGACTGACCTGAATATGATGTTCAGCGACAGTCCCTGGCATCCGTTCTAGCGCACCTTGACACTAGACCATTGTCCCTCGACACGATTTTCACATGTCGCCGACAGAAGACATCGCAGGTGAAGGCGACGAAGGGACTACTTCGGTTTTTTAAAGAGACGGGATTGGCCAAGCGGCTGTGACAGTGATATCACGTACCATGCCAGATTGATGGACTCTAACGGATGATGTGTGTGTGCTGTGCTATGTGCTCTCTCTCTCTCTCTCTCTTGCTCTCCCTTCCCCATCTTTCATCGCCCCCATCCCTCTCCCATGTGTAGGGTAGCAAACCGGTTAAGCTAAACTGGTTAACCTCCCGGCCTTTCCTTCTCGACTTTTTCCTTCCTTCCTTCCGTAGGATGACGGTTGCAACAACCCAATAGCTTCAAAATTCCATGGCACACTGCTGAAATATACCGTGGCTAAAAAATAAGAAAAAGAAAAACGCCGCGCACACAGCATTTCCGTCGCAGTGTCAACGCTACTACATTATGTGGTCCGAGATATTGCTGCTCGTCGCAAATCTAGGGCACCGTGCTTTTGGAGAGCCTAAGATGCCTCCAGAACTCTCATTCGCTCATGACAGACGCGTCGCGCCGTTGCCTCTCGTCACGTCGTTTCTTTCGCCAACGTTCGCTAGCAACACAACCAAGGTAGATGTCGTCATCGCCTCTCTCGCCACGCCGGCCAGCGCAAGACTAGCAGACGGCCACAGTTGCCTTAGCAACTCTCGATATCATGATCGTGACCGCACGCCACGATCGAGCGAACGACTTCAGCGCAATTACGCTCGTAGCAGACGACAGGTTCGCATTCCAAATGATTGACAACCAGTGTGACGTAACAAAATTTGTAGTCTCGCCCGCCAGGGACGACGACAGAGAAGTGCCGACAAATGGCGTTGGTGAGAGCGAACCGGTTTCAAAGCGAACCGTTAGAGAATACGTCCCCTGAACAGCCGGAAAAATCGTAGTAGTTAGCCTTTCACTGGGAATTACCATTGGTGGTTTTGTATATGTAAGTGTATTATTTCTCAAATAAAACCAATGCCACCAGACGGACAAAACTACAAAGCTTAAAAGAATGCAGGAACTCCACTGAAGTTGTATGTGTATGCGCAAGCATACCCCCATATTTCTAATTATTCGCATCGCCAAGTACAAGTTGGCCCTCATCCAAACTTCAATTGGGCCACCTCCTTTTTTAAATTGCACCAAGCCTAACTTTACCGTAGCCTTCCCCAAAATATCACTTGGCCCAGCCCCAAATTTCAGTTGGTCCGCGTTCAAGTTTGATTTTGCCGCGCCCTCAACCTTAAGTTGCCCATCTCAAATTTGAATTTGTCCAACCTCGAAATTTCGCGTTGACCCACCCACGAATCCCATTTGGCCAACCCCTGCTATAAGCTTCCCCATGCATTTTCTAAGGATCACTATGTATCTAAAATTGTTCCTTCGCGCTTTTAAATCTGCATATAATCTACATTTACACTATTCTGACGATTCAGTGTCTTTGCAAATTACTCATTTTTGTGCAGATACATGGCATTAGGCTTTTCGCGCGACGGGACTGGGGTAGTAGCCAAAGAATGCTTACGAAATAATAAGTATATAACCTGAGGTCTGTAAGCCTTTGAGCGCGCTCGCATTGTGTTAACGTCCCTGATCAGATATATGGTCACATTACATGAGTATAGTTATAGCACACTGATGTGATTACTTTCACGTGCATTGCTGAAATGACCCATTACAACGTGTCACTGCTGCCACAAGTATTATCAGATCTGCACGGCATCGCAAGAGCAGGTCAACGATAAATTGAAGGGAAGCTTTTAGGCTCAATGGTTACCCAGAAACGTCGTAAATATGGTGCGAGATTTTTATTTTGGAGATGCTGTTTTTATATCCTACGACCTTGTCAGGCACGAATGTTCGGATATTTAGCTCATATAACTAATGGCCGCCTAACGACGAAGAAGTCCTCTCTGAAAAAATAATCTGGCGAGCATTCCGATCGGGTCTGTCGTTAATAATTCATTACTTCTGACAAAACATGAACGAATAAAACAAGACATGCACTGTATTGTGTCCTTTGTTCGTGTTTAGGTTAGTTTGCGCAATCAAAAGTTATGGAAAAATAATGCAGTTGTCCTTTTTTCAATACCAAGGGAAACATAATGCACAAAAGGAAGCGCAAGGAAAGCCACAGGCCATTTTTGAGCCGTCTGATAAACAACGCAATCTTATAGAAGCTGAAAGAATCAGCTGTGCATGGTGGCACGACGATACATGCAATAGAACTGAGAATTTGAATGAAAACGTATTAGCGACTCCAAATATTCATGTCCGAATATTATAATATCGGGCTAGTCAATTAATCAAACCGGTTGTCCTGATTATCGGTGTCTTGAAATCCGGATAACCGGATAACCGGTTTTCGAGACCGGATTCACTTCCCGATATCCGTCAAATCGGATAGCCGGTTTAACGGATATTTGCAAGCAATTAGGTACCATCGCATAGCGTTTGCGAATCCCGCCCGTTTGATATCCATGTCGGCATGGTTGGCAATTACCGATATTCTGGCTAAACTTACATGACGTCACGTGACTCTCCTCCACGTGGTCTAAAGTGCGCGAAATACGTACCATCGCAGACCTTGTTCAAAGACCGATCGTTTGATATCCATGTCAGTATTGTTGGGAATCATGCACGGGCTAGCGAAAAAACGTGATGTCACGTGACACCCTTTACCACGTGATTTGGCGTTAGCTACTAGTAAACCATCGCATAGCTTTTGATTTCCCCGTTCGGTCGATATCCATGTCGGCATAGCTGGCAATTACCCATGGTCTGGCTAAAGTTACGTGATGTCACGTGACTCTTTTCGCCGTGGTCTGAAGTGCCCGAAATGCGTACCATCGCAGAACTTGTTCAAAGACCGCTCGTTTGATATCCATGTCAGTTTGGTTGGGAACCATGCACGGGCTTGCGAAAGATACGTGATGTCACGTGACACCCTTCACCACGTGATTTGACGTTAGCTACTTGTACACCATCGCATAGCTTTTGATTTCCCCGTTCGTTCGATATCCATGTCGGCATGGTTGGCAATTACCCATGGTCTGGCAAAAGTTACGTGATGTCATGTTACTCTTTTCCACGTGGTCTGAAGTCCGTGAAGTGCGTACCATTGCATACCTTGTTCAAAGCCCGATGGTTTCACATCCATGTCAGCATGGCTGGGAACCACGCATTGTCCGGCGAAAGATAGGTGAGGTCACGTGACACCCTTTACCACGTGATTTGACGTTAACTACGTGTACACCATCGCAGAACTTTTGATTTCCCCGTTAGTTCGATATCCATGTCGGCGTGGTTGGTAATTACCCATGGTCTGGCTAAAGTTACGTGATGTCACGTGACTCTTTTCCACGTGGTCTGAAGTGCCCGAAATGCGTATCATCGCAGAATTAGTTCAAGGACCGCTCGTTTGATATCCATGTCAGTTTGGTTGGGAACCATGCACGGGCTTGTGAAAGATACGTGAGGTCACGTGACACCCTTTACCACGTGATTTGAATTTCGCTACGTGGATACCGCCGCATAGCTTTCAGGATTCCCATTCATTTGATATTCATGTCGGCGTGGTTGGTAATTGCCCATAGTCTGGCTAAAGTTACGTGATGTCAGGTGACTCTTTTTCACGTGGTATTGCGTACGCGAAGTGCGTGCGATCGCAGACCTTTTTCGAAGCCCGATCGTTTTATATGTATATCAGTGTGATTGAGAATCACGCAAGGGCCAGCGAATATACGTGAGGTCACGGGGCAGCGTCTCCCACCTGATTTGACGTTGACTGCATGCCGACCATCGCATAACTATTGCGGTTCCCGTTCGTTTGACACTCATCTCACTCTGTTTGTAAATCACATGTGGGCTTGCGAAAGGTACGCAAGGCCACGTGACAACCTTCGCCACGTGGTGTAGCGTACCCTTCGCGGATACTATCACAGAGATCCTTCGAAGCCCGATCGTTTGATATCCATTTCAATATAGTTGAGAATCAGCAATACGCTGGCGAACGTTACGGGAGGTCCCGTAACACCCTCTTCCACGTAATGTCAGATGCGTTACGTGGCTATAATCGCAGAGCTTGTTCGAAGCTCGTTCAATTTGATATCCATGTTAACAGGCCTGGTAAAAAGCAGAACAAAATGATAAGAGGTCACGTGACGATCTTTTCAGCCTGTTTTTATCAGCTTACGAATCACGAGTTTGTTGCTGGATGCCCGCTTGTTTCAATGCATGTCAGCAAATCCATGAAATAGCTAAGTTCTGCATGACCCTGTTAACAGAACCAATGTCCATATCAGTGCAATATTTAGATGATATTTCCACGCGGGAAAGGCATTTCTGCAGTCCCACGAAAATGCTCCGCAAGAAAGCTCTTCAGTTATGTTTGGTCAGCGCATTATAAGTATAATTCTAACATCATAACATTAACATTATAACATTATAATTATAACATTTCTTCATTATTTTGGACATCCTAGAACACCTCCGCAAATGCATCTCCGGATTAAATTATTTGGCTCAGAGATTAAATGTATGTCAGCTGAATTAAATTCACTGGCGCTTGGACGAGAATAGTTGACGCTTGGATTAATTTGAGCGGGAAAATCTAGTAGATTCGAATATCCGAATATCCGGCTAACCGGTTATTTAAACCGGATATTTTCAATATCCGTTTCTTAAAATCTGGATAACCGGATAACCGGTTTTCGAAACCGGATTCATTTGCCTCCGGTTAAACCAGATATCCGGTTTGACGTATATTTGCAAGCACTACTATAAACAGATAGATAAATAAAGGAAGAAAAAAGGAAGGTGGGGAAGGACCGCAGTAGCTATGTAGCGCAGTCTGCTGACACCTGAACAGCGGTCAGCAGCGGAGGAGGGGGGGGGGGGTAAAAGAGCAGGGGGAGAGGTTAGGATTGAGTTAAAACTGAGTATTTACAAGAGAGCGACTAAGTAAGAAGAACAAATAAAAAGACCGTGAGTACAGTGGCTTTGTCGAGACATTTTGTCATCGTCAATGTTAGATGCCGCGGAACAGCCGGGTGTCGAGGTCCGACTGATAGATGAAGTCAGAGTGTGTTTGTAAGCTACCCCGGAACACGTGTACCTGCATAGAAATTACACAAAGAGAAGTTTTATTTGCTTGTATAATTTGTCCATTTTGATGTCACAACACAAGTATGCTTCAGTACAGATCGAATTTTTCTATACAATCAAGTACATATCAAGTTCCTAGAATACAATCAAGTACATATCAAGTTCCTACAATACAAGGATAATTCAAAAAAATATATGTATATACATACAAGGATACTTCTATGAATACATACAATGCAATGAGTACAATGAGTACAATGTCAACGTGGACTATACAATTTTTTCCCAAACAAACTTATATAATCTTATTTAGCAGACCTATACAATTGCTAGGTTTGTCTTGTTCTTCGTGTGTTTATTTTTGTAATGCGTTCTCTTTTGCATGCTTTGGCGTTTTACAAATTGAGCCATTAAGAAGGGCTCAACAGTCAGTATCCTATGATAGGAATTGTCACCTTGTCCTTCCTTATCAGCCAGAATCGTGTGTGCCATTTTTTTAGGAATTCTTTTCTTTAATACAGGATATGCGGCTTTCTGGGGTTTTCGTGTTATTTCTGCTTTTCGCCTTCTTTTCCATAAGCAAAACATAATTATTATTGTCATTAATTTTTCGAAGTTGTTTTTGTTTCTATATGGCTTACCTAATTTTGTTTTGAAATGGATAGAGGCTAATCTCCAAATTATTTTGGCAGGGGGGCAACCTTTGAATACATGTTCTTGAGTTTCCGATGCGGTGCAATACGGGCTTCGGTCCGTTTGCGTGATTCCAAATTTAGCTAGACGTGCTTTTGTTGGTAAGACACCCCACCTTCTTTTCCATTCGAAGTCTTGTATTTCGTATGGGAGATTGGTTGCTTTCCAGAACTTCCATTTTTGGGTATTGGTTTTGTTGATATCTTGGGATTTCAGTTCTCTAATGGCCATTGCGCCATACAAGATTTCTTGTATTGCTTTTTTTGTGTTGATCACCGTTTTGTAGAATTTTGATGGTATTTCCGATTTTGGGCCGTGCCATTTCTTGTCTATGATGTGTTGATCAAGCGTGCTTAACCAGTACGGTAGTACCGACATTCCCCTGTATTGTGGTGCATTAGTCAATGCCACAAGCATTTTCGCAGCTAGAGTTTTTGCTATAAGAGCTACTTTGGATATTCCCAAGCCTCCTCTTGATACTGGCAACCTGATGATATTCTGTGTTACTGCAGCTGGTTTGTCGCTCCATAGATAACGTCCTATGAGGGGTGTTAGTTTATTGGTGACCAGCCTAGGCATGGTCGTAACTCTCGCCACATAAAATGCTGGGGCACACACTTCCGATTTGATTGCTTCTGCTCTTTCAAGCAGACTCGCCGGCCGGCTCAGTGCTTGTTCAACGAAGTGGGCTGCTTTCCTTAGTGGTTCTTCCCAGCTTTTTGTTGCGATATCACCTGCCTCAAACCAAATGCCAAGAACTTTAACAACTTCCACAATGTGTACATTGTGTAATGCAATACTTCCTGGTGGACCGAAACAAAGTGCTTTGCTTTTTTGGTGATGTATTTTTGCACCAGATGCTGTCGCATAATCTTCAAAAATCCGTAGAAAGGCTTGATAGCTATCTTCATTTTTCATAAATAATGAAATGTCGTCTGCAAAGGCTGCGATTTTAATTTCCTGTTTTCCTGGTAGGGGAAAACCCCCAATTATGTCATTGTGCTCGACAGCTCTTAACAAGGGATCTAGGGACACGACGAAGAGTCCTGATGACAGACTGCACCCTTGTCGTACCCCTCTAGTAACTGCAAACATCTCTGTTACGAAGTTATTAATTTGTATTTCAGTTGTCATTCCATGGTATGTTTTAATGATGTCTAGGAATGCTGCTGGAAATTCAAATTTTTCCATAGTATTGTATATGTATTGATGTTTAACTCGGTCGTATGCGTTTTCTTGATCTAATGAGATGAAGATGCCTTTACATTCTTTTTGTTTTGCGTATGCAAAGGTGTCTCTAGTAGTTACCAACGAGGCATAAATTGATCTTCCGGGAACCGCTGTAAAGTTGTCACCACTTTATAATCAGTATTAAATGGCGTTATGGGTCTCCATCCGTTGACATCTAATGGATCACTGTTAGGTTTGGATAACAGTATAATCCGTCCCTTAGTGAAGGACGGTGGTTTTTCCTTGTTTTCAATGAGGTTTTTTAGGGTTTTCACTAGTTTGGATCCAATCACATCAAAAAAGGTTAAGTAGAATCCGGTCAAAATTCCATCTGGTCCAGGTGCCGATTCATGCGTCATTTTCTTGATTATATTTAATACTTCCTGTGTTGTTGTTGGGGCGCATAGTTGTTCGTTGTTTTGTGCACTTATTTGGGGAAGATTTTCTAATAGGCCGATGGTGTTGTATTCCTGGGTTGGATGTTCTTCTTGTAAAATTTTTTTTAAATGCTCTAGAAATTCTTCATTAATGGATTCTTCGTCTGTTGTAATTTCGCCGTTGTTTAATCTTATTTTCTCTATCCTTGTTTGGTTCCTGTCACGGTTTGGATTTCGTGCTCTGTGTCCCAAATCCGTTGGTTCAACGCTGTGATTGTCGACTTGCTTTCTCTCGATTTCTTTGGTTTTCTTCAGACGTTCTTTGTATTTGTATCGCAGGCAGTCCACATATTCTTGCATACAGCATGTGATTTCCCCTCCTCTCTCTATGATTCTTATTCTTCTTAGGATTTCGTTAAGATCTTTGGTGTGTCTTTTTTTTCTATTTTGTCCAGCCTCAATAAATATTTTTTTCCATTCTTCTTTTAAATCATCACAATTTCCGTTGTTGTTCTTTTCCAAGCTTGTTTTCAGTCTCAGTCGTATCCATTCGATTTGTTCTTGATCGCGTAGCAGTATTATGTCCATGCGCCACAATCCTGTGTTGTGCGGTTGCCATTCTATTCCTCTGAGTTTGAATATGACCGGATTGTGGTGGCTAAAAGGTTTACATCCAGCTGGTCCTTGTATCGTTTTAATATCCATGAGGTCCTTTAATAGACAAGGTGATATGTAGACTCTGTCCAATCGGCTTTTGGCATGACCACAAGTTGTACTTTGAAACCTGTCTCCGTAGGACCAAACCCATGCATCTGACATATTATGGTGTTTAAGCAAATTTTGAAGTTCTCTTGCATGATAGGTTGATCGACCACGTCCTGGGCCTCGAATGTCTCTGTTGCTATCGAGGACACAATTAAAATCTCCGACTAATATACACTGATAATTAGTGGGCATGTAATCCCATAGGTTGTGGAAGAATTCATTTGTTAAGCTTCTTGTCACCGGCGTATATACATTGATTATCCGAGTCTTCCTACCTCCTAAAAAAAGGTCGACATATACAATTCGTCCTTTTGTATCGCATGTGCAAAATGCACGACTACGATATCTGTTCGAAATGAAAATAATACCTGTACCACAAGCTCTGCTATTCGCAGTTGTTTGCACCGCCGACACCAGTTTTGTTTCCAGTGTAATACAGTACGAGTGTCGCGCATGTTTCGCGTGGCCCAGTGCCTATGTCGCTGCGTTCAGAATCCGCCCAACAAGCTCATTTCCATTACTTCCGTGCTAACAATACGCAAAGACCATTTGAGCACCTTGCTGTGCTCCAAAAAAGGTTTCTTTTTATATGCATGCGCGACGGGAATGCTTTGCGTATTGCTGAGTAAAACACTATGAGCCTAAAACAGATGTCGCTTATCTACGGGGCCCCGCTTCCGCCCCCCCCCCCCCTTCCTTATCGGCCTGTTTCCAAACTGCATAAACATGAATGACGATTAAGGTGACATCGGTCGTACTTTGGTGCCACAGTGTGGGCTCTTCAAATCGCCGAAGCTAACCAGCGTTGACCTGAGCTAGTACATGAGAGGGAAACAACCTCCAAGAACGCCGACGGGTGATAGCTCCGCCTCCCGCGCAATAGTTCGAATGTCCGCTTTGTGAGATACAGTTACGGTAATGGCGACGAGGGTTGTCCCCTTCCCTCACAATTGCAACAATCTGTCATCACCAAGAATGCACCAAAAACTCAAGGAATTATTATTATTATTTGTTTTGAACACATATATACATATACACAGTTAACAGGAAAGGGAAAGCGAGGAGTAGGCTGGCAACTGTCACCGGAAGGGGCACAACGCCTGCCTACTCTTCAGAAGGGAGGTGAAAGCAACACGGAAATGGAAGAAAGGAAGGAGGGGAGGAAAAGGGAAAGGGGAAAGGAAGAGCAACAGGACAAATCTAAAGACTAAAGTAGAACACTGCAACAGGACAAATCTAAAGACAAAAGTAGAACTCTGCAGCTCGAATTAAAGTGACGTCGCGTCAAACCACCTTCGCAATTATCAACCACATCCATGGCTAGTTCGCTATGCGGCTAATTGTGTTCTCCACGATGAGACGCCAAGTACACCTGCACGTAATCACCGTTTCACCGGTAGTCGGTTCACAATATACACTACAAGGTGTTTGAACCGGCCCCCTCCCATCTTCGAAGGAAGAAGCGTTACGACACAGTACTGATCACACACAGTAGGGCCGGTCACTGAAGGTCACGCTACTACATAATGTTGAATGTTCATGCTACAAACGTGAACCTAAGTTAGTTAAGTCTATAAAGGTTAGTAGGGCGCGATGGGCCTGATCATGTTAGGATGCACAACCACTGGGGTATAAACATTCCTCGAGTGTCGCACACCGCAGGCCAAGGAGATGATAGTTTCTCACTAGCGACATGCGCTGCGCACAGAAAGCGGGACACTCAAATATAAGGTGCTGAAGTGTCTCGTAGCAGCCACAAGACGTACACAATGGACTTCCCACACGCCCTCGTATGTATAAACGTTCGTGCACGTTCACGCAACCAACCCTCAGCTTGAGCAAGCCTCGACCACGAACACGGGGCGGGAACGTTCCATTTGCGACGCGCTGATCTGGATGCTGCTTGAGTAGGTGGCGACGAATCAGCAGACGAGCGTCATCAAGCTTGCACAAAATTTCTGGGTAGTCACAGTTGTTATGAACGCAACTTGAAGCGAGCCGATCGGCCTGTTCATTTCCGGCAATTCCGACGTGTGAAGGTACACATTGAGCAACGAGAGATACCCCACGTGATGTAATTTTGCTCGCAGAGTCAGTAATGCTACGAACAAGTGGACAATCAAGTTTACTGCGTTGTAACCTACTAAGAGCAGCACGGGAGTCCGTGAAGTTGACAACCTTCGATGTAATTAACTCCTCTTGCACGTAATTTAGTGCAACATTAATCGCTGCTAGTTCCGCAGCTGTTGACGAAGTTGGATGAGGTATTCGAAAGATACGTCGTACTTGAGTTGAAGGGCAGTAAAAAGCTGCAGAGGCGCCTTGACCGTCGTTGTGTACAGATGCATCTGTGAAAAGTTGAACATAATCTGGAAACTTTTCGAACAAGTGAGACTGAGCAAATTGGAATATTGCCGAAACAGCCATATCCGACTTTTTGTGCATGTCAGGGATTGTGAGGTAAATGGGGAATACGTGTTTCGTGATACCTTTTGGAGGCGGAGACGTATCTGAAGCAGCATGTTCAGAAATGGTAGCGATATCCATAAATAATGCGGCCATTTTTCTCATGCGAGATAATGGGCGGTGAATCAGACGATCAAGGAGCGATTTACCATTCGATGCGCGGTGCAGACGCCCAATATGATACAGAGCTCTCTGATCTGATTGCAGCCTCAGCGGTAACTGGTGCGCTTCAGTAAGTAATGCAATAGATTGCGCCTCACGAGGTAATCCAAGCATTAGTCGAATGGCAACGCGATGATCTCGCTCCAGTGGGCCATCAAACTAGGTGGTATGTTCAAAATTGGTAATGCGTACAGCATGCCTGAGAGTACGGATGACTGGTACACCTGAAGAGCCGTTGTTTGGTCGCAACCAGCACCTCGAGCAATCAAGGCGGCTACATACTTAAGGAGGGAGTGCGATTTGCGTCGTACATATTTAACGGCAGGACGCCAAGAGATGCGATCATCCACAATTAACCCCAAATAACGGTGTTGTCGCACCCAGTTTATAGGCGTTTCGTCAAAATACAGTTGGCTCATTGTTCGACGAGCGCCTTGTTTAGGGTGATATGCTATTGCAGCCGACTTAGCAGGTGATATGAGCAGGCCAACTTCACCTAAGTCCTCCGCAGTAGCGTTGAGAGTTCTTTGCAATTTTGCACGAAGCTGCGGACCAAGGTGCGAAGGGCCGCTTATCCACAGAGCAATGTCATCTGCGTAGACAGCTATGCTCACAGGGAAGTCAGTGTCTCGAGACAAACGACTTGGAAGCGCGGCGAGTACCGCGTTAAACAAAATCGGCGATCTTACGCTGCCCTGTGGAACACCGCACTTCACATTTCGGTATTCACTAGTTACTTCTCCGACACGCACTTTCATCTGGCGCTCCGATAGAAAATTATGCACAAATTGGAGCAGACGACCCGAAATTCCCGCGGTTGCAAGATCGAAAATTGCCTTACGCGGAACTGAATCGAAAGCTTGCTGTATGTCTGGGAACCCTTATAAAAATTTCTAGCAACATTTTTTAGACAGTCTATAGACTTTTGTTACTAGAACCTAACAACAGTCAATTGAAATTCTACCAAATGTCTTTATACATCCTACCAACGCTCTAATAACACCCTAGAAACAATTGGCCACGAACTCCCAATAAAAACATGTTCATAGGATTTCTTTAAACTTCCTACCAATTTCCTATGAACATTTGTCTTTATACACCCTAGTAACATTCTTTCAAAAGAGAAATGTTCATATATTTTCTGTTAACTTCCTACAAATCCCCTATTAACAAACTTTCTTTATACACCATATTAACATTCTTTCAAAAGTAAAATATTAATAAATTTCTGTTAACTTCCTACCAATCCCCTATTAACAAAATTTCTTTATACACCATATTAACATTCTTTGAAAAGAAAAATGTTCATATATTTTCTGTTAACTTCCTACCTATCCCCTATTAATAAACTTTCTTTATACACCATACTAACATTCTTTCAAATGAAAAATGTTCATATATTTTCTGTTAACTTCCTACCAATCCCCTATTAACAAACTTTCTTTATACACCATATTAACATTCTTCCAATAGAAGAATGCCTGTAGACGTGGTCGACTTCTTACCAATCGCCTATTAACATTTGTCTTTATGCACCCTATAACATCCCGTGAACAATTGGCCACTGCACTTCAATTGAAGCATGTTCATAGATGGTCCTTAAACATTCTATACAGTGACCGTCAACCAGCACAAGTCTTTAGGCTCCGTTGTGACATCGTGGCGACATTTTACTTACATGTGCTTATGTACTTGCTACTGACGTGTTATGAGCCCCCCTAGTAACATTTGTATGTGTGAACATGTTGGTAAAAGGCAATATGCAACCTAGAAAGTGCATGTACCATGGAAACCAGATGCGAGTTTGCACTAATAGAAGTTAATTCATAGAATAGTCGCGTACCTTCATTGAAATATTGCATCGATCCTTAAATAAATAAATATAATAAATAAGTTAATTTGCTATGGCAGCCGTGTAGTCACGGGCAAGGAGGGACGACAGAGTGTTCTTCACACTCAGTGCTGAATTCGCTGGGTATGTTTGTAGAGTGAACCCTGCACAGAAACAATATGGCCAGTGTTAACATGTCCAGGTTAGTGGATCACATATAAAGAACTTTTTAATGAGGTTCACATGCAAACTCACATGAATGCTGAAATTGTAGCCATCATTCCTGTATATTTGCAGAGGAAATGGCAAGGATCGGGCACATTTTGCAATGCATATCCTTTGCTGTGTGGTGTTTACTATGCATTATTAAAATTAGCAAAGTGCAATGTCGTTTCTGCAAGAGGGAACAGCCTACAACTATTGTTATAGCCCCTAAAGTTGTGGCCTGAAAATTTGTTTCCCAAAATGTTTTCTTAACCAATTTTCTGCATAAATAATTTACCCACTCAAAAAGTGAATTACATGGTTTATTCATAGTGAAATTTGTAGCGTGCACAATAGACAAGGATGCAGAGAAGGTGGACACACGAGTACTTACAGTTGTTTATTTTTACAATGAGAACATAAAAGTGCCAGCTAGCCGCAGGGAGCATATGCTAGTCATCAATTTTTATATAAGCGGATGACAAAGCTTAAAGCAGTACTTAATAGTAGATTCTTTGTCAATGATAGCAACCAATGGCTGACTGGCGCACCTTTCAGCACGTCTTACTATGTGTAACGCTTCTGTACTTTCATATGTTTATTTTTATTCGAAAACAAAATATCAGTGTAAAAAAATACCGGTTCACAATGACATAGGTTGCAGTGGCTAGACAAGTGCGAATGTGAAAGAAAATCATTTGCAGTTGTCTAACCGCTGCAACCTAGGTCATTGTGAACTGGTATGTTTTGACCCCGATATTTTGTTTTCGAATAAAAATAAACAAACACATGAAATTACAGAAGCGTTCCATATAATAAGGTGTGCTGAAAGATGCATCAGTCAACCATTGGTTGCAATCATTGACAAAGAATTAGTATTCTTGAATACTGCTTGAAGCTTTGTAATCTGTTTATATAAAAATGACTCGTTTTGCACATGCTGAGTGCAGATAGCTGGCGCTTTTATGTTCTGTCTCCTCCCAAAATAAACAGTTGTGAGTAAGCGCTCATGTATCCATTTCTCTGCATCCCGGTCTATTGAGCGCACTACAAATTTCACCATGAATGCTTACCAACTCGCCCAATTATTAGTTCTCCTACATGGTTTATCCGAAATATTTATTGCAAACAATAATATGACAGCAATGAGTTTTGCCTAAAGTACAATAATATTCTCTATAATGAAAACTACAATTTGATTGCAAGAGTACTTGAGCTAACAGGCATGACTCGTTACTGCCAGTCAAGAAAAACGCCGGATGAAGTAGGATTCATTGCTGGTAGTATTGGTACAAACAGGCAAGAGAATAGCTCGCACTTGAGGTTACAACATATGTCCTTCAACGCACAGAAGGATTTTGCATACATACCCAGCACGGCGTTCACCCTCCGTGGGTCCAACCCCACTGTTGCCACAAAGTCTTTGTGTGCCTTAGATTTTTTGCCGAAGAGGGACTTGTTTATTAGTTCCTCTGGGGCAAAAGTGGCCCGGAGGAGACCCCTGGCAAATCGGCACGCCGACCCGTTACTGTCATTTTTAATACGGGAGAGGGTCCCCTCCTCTATAAGCACACCATCACCGATGTCAACCTGCCAAGTGGAGAAAACAAAAGAGAAGAATGAGTGAACATTTCACAGATTAGACAAACTGACAGACAACGGCCCATAATGGGTCATGTGATGTTGGTTGAAATAAGACCATGACTTATAGTAACAGAATGGAGCATCCTGTTCAAGACTAAAGTAAAAATTAACTTTATATTGGCACAGAAATTTGCAACAGTATTCCATGCTAACTTCCCGAGAAGCCTTGGTATTACAATATGAATTCAGGCTACCGTACATTACGTGGCTGTAATTAGTGCAATAGCAATCAATCATTAAAATTTCTCTCATCAGCACACAAGTATTTTGACGTACTGGTTGATGTATACGGTTTCCTTGCGATACATTCTTCGAATGCACAGTATGTGTGCAGACTGGGTGGGCTATCTCGTGTGAATAATGCAAGAAGGCACTGCGTGCTCAAGAGACTATTGCCCTAGACCGGCAGCCTGGCATAGTACAGCACCAACACTTTAAGCAGTTCTGCTCACAGAACCCAAAGGCAGAATATATCTTTTTTGTTCAATTGCGTATGTCAGCATCGCGTCAGCCAGGCAGTAGTGCTGGGTTTCGGCTTTAGAACCAACCGCCTGTCAGAAGCACTTGTCCATGCAAGTCTGTCCGTGTCTTCTCGTGTGCAACTTTGCACTTCAACGCGTTATGGGCCTCTTGGCCCTTACCCTTTGGCTACTGCATCGGTGATGACCGAACTAAACGGACATTTAGATTCAACAGTGGTCTTCAGCTTGTATAACGTCCAAGTCCATTCCTACTCGCACTTAAGGCTATAGCCATGAACAATATGTGCTCCGCAGGCTCAGCACAAATTGTGGTCTCATGACTTGTGCTGCAACGAGTCTTGCGCACTGACGCAATGGTCTTCCTATGAAATATGAATATGGCGTGTAAATTGCTTTTGTTAAATCCAAACTGCAGTGTAAACATCTTTTGGAAGTGGGGAGAGCGGTTCAAATGGTTTTGGCCGAAAATAGGGCACTTCAATGGTGTCGTAGAAACCCCTTGTCTACAAGACAAACATGGCGGTGCAGACATCTTGTTTGGCATCCCATGCCTGGAGCAAGTCAGTAAAACCATAGCTTGTCATCCGTGCAGTGTTGTGGAATGCATATCGGCAATCTTAAAGCAGTGGCAATTTGCTTTGGCTCGTAACCACAGTGTACATGAGCCTTAGCCCAGCAAGCAAGACATGCACCCTGCTCATTTTACCTCCATGGCATGGACTGGCATTCACATTCAATGCCTTACTTGACAGCACCACTCCCAATTTGTCGGCACGAAATGTTTCTCTGACGGTGCAAAATGTGATAACTCAGTCCCATTCATAGAAGTGCACTTGCTGGAAAACAGTGCAGCATTCAATATATCTAGTGTTGTGGTGAAAAAGAGCTCAATACACACAAAGTACAGTGCAAATCCCTCTGCATGGGGATTTCCAGGAGGATATTACAACTTTTTGATGAGGCCAAAATTCAATACAGCAGAGTTTCACATAGCTGTACCGTCATTAATAGTTAGACCTGTATGCATTTTGGGTAAACATTAATGAGGTTTTAACGTAACTTGCAACTGTTTAGTCTGATAAGCTCTTCAATGTTCTGGAGGGACGAAAAAAAAAAGATCTAGTAGAACAAACAAGTCGATACAGGCTCTGATGTTTCTACAAGGATATACAGCTGGCAGTTACACTTCGAGGTTTGTGTATCACCTTTGCATCTCTACCTTGTGTTCACATGCAGTGCATACATAGAGTTACAGGGCACATTTAAAAGCATGTTGTTGGTCATCCGAGTGAGCCAACCACAGGTTTTCGCATTGTAGTATTTGCATAGTTATCCTAGTATAGCTTATTAACTATCGGAGCTTTATATTTAGAGAAAAATTTCATGAGAGTTTATTTTTATTTATTTATTTGCAATACTGCCAGTCTCAGTGAAACCAAGCAGGTGGGCTATTATGGGCAATGTTGTGGAGTATTCTACAAGATGTTTGAATCAATGGTACTTACCTTCTTACTAATTGCACAATTCTTTTGCATTATAAAGAAAGCCCACAATATGAAGAAATGGACATGCCTATGTGCTGGTGTGCCATGACCATTGCACTCTCAAAAGTGCTACATTAGTACAAACAGATCTTCCAACCTTGCGCACTGCCATGGAATAAGTTACAGCGCAGGGACGCAGGGCAGGCATTGACTGAAATTCAGGCCAGCGACTGATCTCAGTTGCACTGCAAAAGCAACAGATGCAACCATTCCTGACAGTGATCAGCAGAACAAAGAACCTGAAATCATCATGACTCTGTAATTTCTCAGTGGCAGTGCTTAAACCTGAAGCATTTGTTCATGTGCGACACTAGTCAGAACACTGATCATGCCATGCAAGCATGTAGCCCTGTATTTTTTTTTCATATATTGTGGGCCTTCTTAGCGACACCGTAAAAGAATTTCACAATCAGTAGGAAAAACAATACCGCTGAGTAAAGTGTTTCCTAAATGGGTCTATAATTTACCCATTGTAAGTTGTGCTCTAGATTTAAAGCTTGCAAAGATAATTAACCTTGACTAATTATGTAACTAAACAGAATGCGAATATTGTTTGCACTTGGTCCATGAGGTGGTCAACAACATGCATACAGGTTGGCACACCTTGACGGTTTGGAGAAAGATGGCCCAATTGGCACAGCACTTCTATGCCTTTATTAGCTAGGACACCCTGTGTATGTTCTGCTAATGAGGTTCATTCAGATTTGTTGAGTTGTCTTGTCTGTACATTGTTTAGTCATTCTGCATGGTTCTTACAAATGAAGCTGCACACTTCAAAATTCATTGTTTCCATTACAGCAGTTTGATTATATCAAGGTTGGGAACATGGAAGAAAGTTAGCAGCAGCTGTTATTTATTCAACGCTCATAGAAATGAAACAAGATAATGCCTGTATGAAGTTTCTGGCAAGCATTAAACTAGAAAAACTAGTATGAGGCAACAGTTTAATTCAACTTACTTTGCGCGAAGAAACCGATTTCTCTTCTGCTCCCGCAGCCTTTTCTATGAGGTGCTTGAGCCTCTTCACCATTTTTGAAGCCTCTGAAACAAAGGACAGCAGGCAAGCAGCAATGCAATGTAAACATGGTTATACAGTATAAAGCACAGAATAGGAACCATTTAGGTGTACTGGAGTTGCCCAAATAGCAAAATTTCCAAATCTAGTACAAATAGTCAAGAAAAACAACCTTGGAACATCAAATATGTATTATTTGTTTAGTTCCAAACAAAGTGAAATGGAAAGATTGCATGGAGCCCATTTTACTAAAACAAGTAGCATAAGGCTTTATTTACATTATTTTATACATAGAATGCCATTCCTAACTGCACTTCCTGTCAAATGAGAAGCAAAAAGTATATTGTATCTTCTGCAATGTGAAAACGACAGTAATGCTTAATGCAAAGGGTAAGGGTTTGGTCTCCACTAGCAACAATTTATAGTTTTGCCCGCTTTCATTCCCCCCTTCATTATTTTCTACACTTCAATTTCAACCACAGCTAATTACCTCTATGCCTTCCTTGGCTTCATTGTCTGTTGACTTTATATGGTTCCCCTAAACAGAGTCCCTCTGTTTCCCTTCTTCCCTCGTTATATGCCAGTAACGAAACATAAGATTGTCGAAATAATAAAGTGCTTTGCCTAAATCGAGAAACATTTGTAGGCTGCCTGACAGTGAGGTACCTCAATGAATGGAAACTATTGGACAGTAGTTGACTACTCCTAGAGTTTCATCAGACAACTTTCTTTCGTAGCAACCGTGGCTACCTGCAGCAATCGGAAAGCTCTCCCCTTGCATCTATCTGGCTTTCTACCTGTAGACTGCAATTAGTATCATTATCCCCTTTATATTCAGAAGAAAAAAAATGAAACATGCTTTGTTACATGCAGAGCTGAGGTGGTTTACAAGGTAACGCTCTCATGTGGAAGCTGCTATATTGGTCAGACCGGAACATGTTTAGATGATACACAGAAACAACATTGTGCACATGCAGTAGCAGCAGCAGGACCAGCACCTAGTTCATCACTGTGATAGATGTCAGTGCGACTACTTTTGATTATACACAGGTTTTGGTTTAAAACGACGTTTCATCTGATGTTTAAACAATATAGCAACAGATTGAGCTTCTGTTGAGATAGCAGGGAAAGAAAGCATCTAGAGAATGAGTGGCACACATGCACAGGGCCAGCACTGTTTGTTTTGGTTGTTGCCTACACTCTATCTCACTAGTTCCTTGGAGCACTGTGGAAGTTTCAAGACCCCTTAGCCAATACGAAAGCGGAACGCTCCTCGTAGCGTACTCGCACATGCTGCATTGTCTGCTTACAATCCTGTTGATAGGCATACTTATGCAACAAATGTTCTGGCATTGTAAACATAAGGCGCATTTACGTGAATGTGACATTGGGGCTTCACTTAATCTATACGCTTTTTCAATAGTTTCTTGCAGCCTCCTTATCTCGTACGTAGTAAGGGTAAATGTCCTCATAAATGTTCACTCGTGCCACATCATCTGTTCAGCACCTATTTGGCATTTGCTCACCAGTCATCACGTACCATACTAGAGCGGAGTAATAGGCAATGCAGTGCACCATTAGGTTTTTGCGACCTTACACACTGTCAACACATCACCAGTGCTAATGCTGTGGTGCCGTCTGCTAACTGGAAATCAAACAAGCTTTATGGCTCGAGCACAGCATCTGTAGTCCTAACAGTGTAAAACAAACAGCCTATTTCAATATCACAAAAAAAAAGAACAGCAGTAATGCTTTGCTCTTAGCGTGAGTTGAGACTACCGTATTTACTTGAATCTATCGAACACCTTTTTTTCCTGATAAAATGGGTCCAACAATTGCATGCGCGTTACAATCAAGTACAACCCTAAATCTACGTTGCCATATCGTCATCGGCATTCGAAAAATGGCCGCCTCGTATATGCTTCTAGCCTAGCTGCGGTAGCTTCTTCCATGTGCATACCTCCATGTTGTACGTGTAACCAGGCGCTGGTTTAACCTAGTCTACCGCCTGTCTTCCTATTTTCTGCGTTTATTCAAGCGGCATGGAAGTGCCGACTGTGAAGACACGCCGAGTCCACCATGATGCTGCATTTAAAAGGAAAGTTATGTGCACGGAGACGAACGGAAATCAGGGGCGCGATAACGTAACTCTATTCCAAACAAAAAGTGTTCCAAACTCCGGACGTCAAAATGACGCGACAGTTTCTGCGTATGGGGGCGGCAACCAGCGACGTTTTTCAATCTGCCCAATCAGCAGCCTCCATCGTTGCCGGAAGCAAGTTTTGCTTGTTTTTTATTTGCAAGGGGACCGTATAGCAAGTGACATTTAGATATAAACGTCTGATAAAAGAACAATTGTATGTAGCTGAGAGTAAAAGTGTTTTGTAATCTTTTAACGCAAGAGAAGTTGAAGCGCGCTTGAATGTAAACACAAATACTTTAATTTTTCGAGTCATAGCCACACACGTGCCAATTCCACATCCAATCCATTTTGCTACGCGCACTTAAGATGGCGGCTGCGTGAAAACAGCTGATCGGTTCTGTGGGCCGCTCTTGGTGTATTTTTGTCCGTAACGTGATTAGATGAAATCTCGCCGTACGAGGTACTTTCGCCCGAGAAGAATTCTGGAAGCTGTGAACATCATGAAGACTGTGAAAGTGTAGTGCTCGGTGAGTAAACACATCATTCTTTCTTGTGCTTAGTGACTGAGCAGTAGCATCTGAACATCTGGGTGATCGCATGGTGTTCACTTTTGCTTTTATTCGCATAGGATACGGAAGAATCGATGAAGGTTGGAAGGCATCTCAACAGATAGCTGGTAAGAAAACGTTTTCTATAAACGATCGCAACTATCTCCGAATGTAGGTCATGATTTAAATCGAGGGTGGTCTGTAACAGAGGCTCATTTTTTTTTCTTTGCCACACACTGCTGCGCAGTGATCCATTCCCCCGTGCGGGCGGTAAAGATACTTCTGCTGGATATAACTTGCACGAGAAAAGTTTTTTTGTTGTTGTTATTCACTTGTGTTAAATTTAACGTGGCATTTATGGCGTGATAAAATAACGACACATTAAATGAATGTAACCGTTATGTTTTAACGACGTAGTGATATCTGAAACGGTACGATTTGTTGGTATTAATTCGCTGCGGTCCGGCGAAAATTGAGCGCGAAAAAGAAATGGCGGAGGCAAGCAAAAGCGCGCGCGTTTCGGCCGCGCAGGCCGCTATGTTAGTGCAGTTTATGGAGCAGCATCCGTACTTGGCGAGAGGCTCCACAAGCCTCTCGCCAAGTATGAGTGCTGCTCAAAAAAGAAAACTGTGGGAGGAAATTGCCGCCGCCCTAAACGCCGTCGGGCCGGCAGCAAAGGCAGCCCGGCGCTGGCGCCTCTATTGGGCCCGGCTTACGTACGACTGCAAAAAGGTCGCGGCGCAGGTTGGCGCCGAGACGAGGTGAGCCCGCGACTAGCAACATCTTCGGAACGTATAAGCTGACGGTGTTCATGCATTTGCAGGAAGACGGGAGGCGGAAAGTTGGGCGGCCTGGAGGGTCGCGTGCTCGCCGTGCTCGGCCGTACCGGCCCAGCTTCCGCCCCTGTGGATTTTTTCGCTGGCGATTCCGAGGTGAGTAGCAATGTTCGTTGCTATGTGTACCGATGTCGGGCAGTTACACCGTGGTGAATATTTTGCCGTTGTGTGCTTGTGTGCGTTTTCTTACAATTCAACACACATGCCAGCACATGATATCCGTACTTTGGAAGAACGGAAATGCTGCCCCACTGCTGTTAAGAAACACCTTGTGGTGGATTTCATGGCTCGTTAATCCGAAAAGCATTAGCAACGAGTTGTCAAAGCTCCAAGGCACTAGTATGTCGCATGATGGATTAAGAATTGCGTGATAAGTGAAATAGACCTTGCAACCAGTTGATGGAACGTAATCACATTATGTCCTGTACTTTATTGTTCCAGGAGGACGCAACCAGTGAGGAGGAGTCGGATGTTGGAGAGCCCCCTGCCCAACCAGCAGCTGCCCGCGTCTCTGTAGGCACGGAGCCGGGGACTAGTGGCACTGCACGTAAGGCACTTCAGCAGCTATTGCAATACGAACACATCACTCCAAGCATTATCTATTAAGACCTTTGAAACAGAAATTGTGTATTTACATTATTTACATGGCAAAGAAAAAGTGCCTGCCTAAAGGTCGCTGCAAAATGGAACAATAATCTGACTGTTAACACCATTTGTAATGCAGCTTGTGCAGCGTACAAGCTGAAAGTACCATCAGTGTAGTATTTTATGATGGTGTAGTGCCTTTTTGTTTATGCAAATTTACTGTTCATTTTGTGAACTGTGTGTTGCTGGAATTATTTTTCTGGGCTTCCACCTGATAATGAACCAGTAAAATGTCTACGCAGGATGGAGCGAAATTAGTTTTTTTAACCACTGTTTACTGATTTTATTTTTACGGACCATCAGCTCGGCAGCAGCCCCGCAGGCCACCCCGACTACAGGTCTTCGAGGACGCAGTGTGTAGGACGGCCGCTGACTATGCCCGGCAAAGCCGGCAAGCTGAGGCGGCAAACGCGGAGGCCGCAAGCTTCCACCAGCTGTTGCTGCAGCAACAGAGGCAGGTGCGTACAACTTGGCCGGGTAATTTTTTGAAGAGGTGATTAGTGCACATGGTAATAATGTAAATTACAACCATGTTACACATGAGAGGCATGTGTAGTCATTTGGCTCATTGGCTCATGCACGTTGATACATCTCCTTTGAGGTGTTCTTTAACACATAGCAACTTACAAAACATTTCCATGGTTGCATGTATCGCCACAGCATGATCATAATTTAACAATTCAACTAGTCACCAATACTGCCTTCTGACAGGCAGAGGCAGCTTGGTAGGATTTGCTACGTTTCACACGTTTTTAACATAACAGACCATGTACGTTTGCACGGCCATTTGTCATGTCATATGTAAATGATCTCGCTGCCCTCAAGAGTAACCTTGCTGAAACTGCAACACTTGCAAACAGTGCAAATCGAGCATTTACATTGCATAACCTGTAGCTAACTAAGTGAATTTGTTTCGCAGCTGGTGGAAGAACAGAGGGCGACGCGGCAGGTCCTGGAGGAGCTGGTAGCCGAGATGCGTGGTTCGCGTGAGGCGACTACTCTCATTGCAACCACGCTGCGCCAGCTGCTGGCTGCCCTCGCCCACCTGCGCCAGGCGCCTCAGCCATAAGGGGCAGCTTTTTTTTTCTTTTTTCTTTTGCCATATCATCCTTTAGTGCTGTGTAGGTGCAAGTGTTGCCTATCTTTCCGTTCAAATCACCGCTGAAGCATTTGGTGGTGGTGCCCATACATTCTCACAAGCAGTTGTGCTGCCAAGTTGTAGGCAGTCTTGTGAACTTATGTGCAGGTCATGCGTGACCATGGCAGCGAAGACTGACAGTGCTGTGATGTAACTTGAAACACGAATGCATGGTTTTTTTTTTATGTAGCACTAAAGGATGATATGGCTGTTTTCCGTACATTTCTGTCCCTAATCATATTTTTTTTGCAAGGTAATTTCTGTTATGTTTATTTTCATATGTAGTGCAAGTTTGCCCAAGTGAGGCATTATATAACTTATATGTAGAACTTTTGCGTTTCTGTTCCTTACCGTATTTTCCCCCAAGTTCATTCCTTATCGTGTGTATTATTATTTGACCAAGTGAGACGGTATAACTTATATGTACAATTTTTGCCATATTTTTGCATTTCTGTTCCTAACTATTTTTTTCCCCAAGTTCATTCCTTTTCGTGTGTATTATTATTTGACCAAGTGAAACGGTGTAACTTATATGTACAATTTTTGCCATATTTTCATTAGGTGTTGTTCACTTTTGTTTTGCTGTTACTGATATGTTTCAATGTGCACCGTTCTTCCACGGAACATACACTATGCAATCACTTTTACGGCAACTACGACATTGTCTCGCACACCATACAGGTGCACTTAATAATTACAATGCTGTGATAACTGGAAATCAATTTTCATGCCGTATGTATGTCATGTTTGCAATGTCAAACCATTCGTGCCTACGCAAAGTGGCCGAATTGGTATTTTTTCTAACACCAAGCACCTGTTACTTGTGATGGTTATTGTGATATTTCAGGTGTCCTTACCTATGATAGCAACACAATCTAGTCCCCATTGTAGTACAGCACAGTTTGCGACATACGTAACGGAGCCATCGATGTGGCCGCTATTTTGACATTCACTGCCAGGCTGCTCTTGCAGCCGTTATATGAAATACTGTTGAAGTGCCAAGCATTTTCTCACTTGTTCCTTAAAAGCATGTCATGGCTGCTTTATACTGTGATCTTATTACGGCACTAGTCATTGAAAAGAAACTGTTTTGTACTACAAACATGCCAACTACATAATAGACAAGACATCTTTCTTGCTGTTAAGTTGCTGGATGAAGATAAATGGTTGTCTGCGAGTTCAAAAAAATATCATTATGCTCGTGTCATATTTGTGCACTTTAACATCTGCCACTGGTAGTGTACTGGGTCCCATGTAGTGAACACCACACGGCTATTTTGGCGCCATGAAGCCATGCTCTGTGTACTTGTCTGTCATTTGCTTTGATGAAAGATGGCATTGAAGATGGATCACATGGTTTCATTTACGATGCAGATATAAATAAACGATTTTAAACAATACAAGTGGCACTTGAAATGACTATTTACAATTTGTGTTCCTTCAATTTCACAACTCTATTTACATATGTACACTCTCCCAAGGGAGAAGAACGCGCTCGACATGCCAGGCGATTGTTTTCAGCATAACTTGGCCTTCTGTCAAGGAACTGTGCGGTGGCTGTGTGGCAAAATAGCGCAGGACCTACAAGGTTCGTGAGAACAGTACACATGGTGGAGCGAGAAGTGTTGTGCTTGGCAGCAGCCCAAATAGGAAGCGAGGAGACGAAGACCAGCCTCCCATGCACAGTGCAGGTGGCGGTGACAGTGTCGGTGATGACAGAAGCAACAGCAGCAGCAGCAAATCATTTGGCAAACCCCAGCTGCCCAGAGAAGTGGCTACGACATTCTGCTGATGAACACAAAGTGTTCTATCCACAGGTACTAAATGAAAGGCTCTCATGTAGTGTCACAGTGGAATGATGCAATCATCTCCGGTAGTAACAGCTCACTGGCAGAGGACACGTGAAAACGCTGGTTATGATTGAGCAGATTTGTTAAAAAAACAGCACGCTATCCACTAATTGCACACATTTCTTCACATTGGTTCCTGCTCTCTATTAGGTGTGTAGACAGCAGTAATAAACACCTGCCTGCAGTGTCAGGCACGTGTTTATTGCTGCTGTCGGTGCTGCTGTCGACGCAGCCGCCTTCGCACCCTTTTCAGGTAGTGCTGGTGCTGCTGCCGTGTCGTGCCAAATGAGCTAATAAGCCTATCCCGGGCAGCACAGCCTCTCAGGTACATCATGCGTGATGCCCTCACTCGGGGAACTCTCTGTGGGGAGGGGTTGCCACTTTCATCGTCACTGCTGCTGTTGCTGCTGTCATCACTAACATCATCCAACAACACGTCACCTTCATCAAGACACAAGTTGTGCAACACTGCACATGCTGCAACGATGTTGGCAGCGCGTTCTGGCTCGTAGTGGAGGGCGCGGTACCGCTGAAGGCAGCGAAAGCGGCTCTTCAGAAGCCCAATGCACCGCTCCACTACGGACCGCATGGCAACATGTGCAGTGTTGTACCTGCCTTCTGCAGTGTTTATGGGAGTGTGGCCTGTGACTGGGGTCAGGAGCCATGGTTCCAGGGGGTAGCCGCTGTCACCTGCAGGATCATAAAACATGGTATGAACTCTGCACAAAGTTTAGTAGGCGAAGCATGGGTCATGTAAAATGCACCTACTACAGAAAGGCTGCAATAAAGAAATATACAGGCTGAGCACCTGACGCAGCTGTGATCACAGATAACAATAGCTGGGACATAGCATCCCTATTTGCAGCAAGGCAGCTCTTTGTGTAGTCTCCATTCACAAATGACGGTCAGTGTAAAAAAGAATGTGACAACGCGTGCACTGTACACTCACATTAAAAATTAGTTTAAAGTACGACGCAGGTGTGTTGTCACTTTGTTTCGTGCAGATATCATTGGAAAATTTCTACATCTCGCCTATACTTAATAACCTGACTATGACATAAGGGGTTCGGGCTTCAATATTCTCCTACGGCGCGAGCACGCTTTGCTGCATGCTGCCAGAATTGCAACTGTACAAAATTTTCCCGCTGCTCACCGAGGAGGTGTTCGCCGGCCTTGGCAATATGCCCCTCCAGGAACCGACGACGCAACCACGTAGTTCTCCAGACGTGGGCGTCGTGGTCTGACCCCGGTCGCAGAGGGTCGACGGCGAGGATCCGCATGCCTGCGTCGCAGATCTGACGAGAGCGCGCACAGCAGCAGCATAAGCCACGCGTTGCTATGACGGGCACATTAGACAAAAATTAAGACACTTACGAACATTGTGTTGAGGGCGTAGTAGCCTTTGCGGCACATGAATGCCGCCTTCTGCTCGCCCTTCGGTGCGATGATGGCTATAAGGCTGCCGTCCACGCATCCGATGACGCCGGGAATGGAGCCGCGTCGAAGGAACCCTTCCTTCACGGCCGCCTTCTCCTCCGACGTCCTCGGGAAATGGACCCACTTGTTGCGGGCCCCGGCGTGGACGATTGCCTCCGCCACGCGTCGCACACACTTGCTGACCGCAGGCTGGGTCACGCCGATCGTCTCCTCGCTCCCTACCGAGGCTTGAAAGCTGCCCGTTGCGAAGAATCGCAACGCCCACAACACTTGCCGCTCCACCGACAGCGCTGAAGTTCTCACGCCTCCGAGTTCCTCCGCCACTTCGTCGCACAGCCACCGCACAGTTTCTTTCTTCAGGCGAAAGTGCCGCCGAAACTGATCGTCTGGCATGTCAAACGCATCCTCGGGCTCCCTCCTCCCGCGCCCGGACTGACGAGCCGCCGCCGCCGCCGCCAACGCAATCACGAAGGCCGCCATTTTTTTCTATTCCAAACGGAACGGGGCACTCACCGGTTATTCCACGAATTTGCCGGGTTTGTCCGGCATAATTTAGCATAATGAGTGCGTAAACGTCACTTTGACGTGGCAGTTTTTGTGCATTCCTGACGTCGCTTGACAGGCAGGAAAAATGGGCGCGGCCTCAAAAAATTCGACCAATGAGCGAGCGGTGTCGGCCATGTTGGAATAGAAACAGAACGGAATAGTTTTACGTTATACCGACCCAGGCCGCATCACAGGCAATCGAAGTTCCCGAAACTTGCGTGCGGGACAGGCGCAAATAGAAGGAGAATATTTTCGCCAGCAAAGCAACAAGGAAAGGTTTCAGTGTAACGAAGCAGGGCCGCTTTGCCAAAATAGAAGAGCTGCTCGCAGAATACGTGCAAGAGCAGCGAGCGACACAGCGGCCTATGACGACCGATCTACTCAAAGTATGGGCAATGCAGTTAGCCTTACAGAAATGGCTAATGCGGAGCGACTTCAAAGCGAGCAGGTGCTGGCTATCGAATTTTATGAAAAGAAAAGGCTTTTCTCTTCGAAGGTGGACAGGGATATGCCTAAAATTGTCCAAAGAATATGAAGAGAACTTGCACAGTTCTCAGTGTTTCGTTTTGAAGTTGCGCCATAGAAACAGCTACCAGTTCAGACAGATTGGAAATGCCGATAAGACGGCGTTCTACTTTGACATGCCTGCCACCACAACCGTTGAAAAGAAAGGGGCGAAAAACAAGTGAGTGTTTTGTCTTCCGGCCACGAAAGAACTAGTCACCACAATGCTTTGTCGCACTGTGAATGGGCACCAAGCTGCTCCCGAATCTTATCTTCACATGTGGCATGATTGTGCGTGCCAATGAGAGGTTGGATGACTATGGACTGGGTTGCGGACTGGTTTGATAACGTTTGGTGGAAGAGACCCAGTGGCAGTTTGGGTCTGCGTGGGATGCTTGTGCTCGACGCGTTCAGGTGCCACCTTGACCAGCGCATCAAGGACAAGCTGGCTGCATGCAACACTGACCTTGTTGCGATACCCGGCAGCATGACATCGCAGCTCCAGCCGCTCGATGTTCACTTGAACAAGCCAGTGAAAGATAGAATTAGGGCACTCTACACCGAATGGCTTGTCAGTGGCTGCCACGAAATCATGCCCGCCAATAAAATGAAGCGTGCCTCGCTGCAGGGCTTTGCTGGATGGGTGAAAGATGCATAGTGCACGATCCCATCTGCCATGGTCAACAAGGCCTTTAAAAAGTGCGGGATTTCAAATGCCATGGACGGCACCGAGGATGAAATGCTCTGGTCTGTTGATAGCGGACAAGGAGTTGTCTGATAGCGACGAGTGATATTTATTGCCCCATGCGACTCGTACCGGCACAGTGAAAATCCCGGCGGCAAGGTACGCCGCTTTCATTTGTGGTTTTATTCATTGCAACTTTAGTGTACTGGGAGTAAATCTTTTTTCCAAATGAGAGAAAATAGCATTTCTATATGGAAGCACGAGGTGCGCATCTTGTACTCTTTTTCTTTTTGTCATGGAAAATGGGTGGGCATTACAATCAAATAAATACGGTAAGCGAGGCCAGATTTTGCCACGTATTTCTTGCTGTCAGAGCAGAGGGTCAGTAACAAGTGCAAATTTGTATCGAAGCGGGCAGTCTGGGCTGGATGGGTGATGCCATGTTGCCAAGGTAATCGCAAACAAGGTTGGCTGTTACGGTTACTGGTGGTAACCGCCAGAGTAACACGTGGTATATGACGTGCATACACAAAGGACATAAGATAGGACATAACCAAACGAAAACAAAACTATGATCAGTTATGCCTGCAACTTTATTTCGCTGAGCAATCGTACTGCTTGTGTGCATCTACTTTCGGCAGTTCTGCAAATGGCTTGCGAGATAATAGTGTTTCCCTGTGGGAATGAGCTTCGAAATTTGTTATGTAATGCCAACTGTACAACAGTGTACCAGGAACATGCAGCTGCAAGAAATTTTCAAAATATTGCAGTGATGGCAAAGTTACAGGCATTTGATGAACTATGAGGCTGACATGCTTTCTTGCTTGCCTTCACTACCCTGCCCATAACACCCTCTCACAAACATCATGCTGAGCAGCTAAATCTGCAGGTCCTGCCAGCCAAGAAAAACAGACCCAGAAGAGCTCCTCCATTGTCCACGCCTGTGTGATGCTAACCGAATAAAAATGTCACGGAAGGATCAGTGATGCATGATGGGCAAGCCCTTCTTATAACACGCAGCTGGCTTTCGTCACGGCGTTCTCATCTTTTGTCGATTGACCCATAAACATTTTCTATGACTGCAAACAAACTAGAAGAGCCTAGAGAGCAGCAGGGCACTGCTTCTTTAGCTGTTGCATCTGTGAGGCTGTAGTGCTGCCATGTTTGCCAAAGGTGATCATCAAGGGATTCAGTACAAGGTATGCATGTTTACTTAAAGGGTGCTTAAAATGTCATTATTAATTGGGGCCCTCTAAGCACATTTCTGCTGCACTTCAGTGTGTGTCAGCTTTGTGTCCAGTATGATTTTAAATTGCTAACACTTATCTTGCGACCCATCCTTGCTGTTTACAGATTTATTTATTGATACAAGCTTATTTTAGTGTTTACTACTCACACATGCTTGATACTGATGTATTAAGATTAACACCCTATATATATGGGTAAGCTAGAAACGATTATGCTGAACCTCAATAACGGCTAGCCATAGTAATGCTTAGTAGTTACAAGGCCTAACCATGTTTATGTACGAAGTTTCCCATGGGCAACTGAATAACGGCAGTATCATATATAGTGTGGCTTAGCTGCAATGGGGCACTGTCTGTGCATGGACTGTCATACTGACTCCAACCAAATAAGTGAATTTTATTTGCCCGACATTTCGGAGCACCTTCGGCTCCTTCTTCAGGGGTTGTTCTTCGGGAGTGGCGGTATGCAACTTCTAAAGGGTCTTTTGTAAAAAGGAGGGGAGAGTACAGAAGGTGGGGAGACACTTCACAGATGGGAAGGGGGGGGGGAAGCAAAAGGGGCGAGATGGCTGCAGTGCTGCTGGGCGGCTGGGATGACCGGTGCTGGGGGAGCTTGACCCGCAAGAGTGCCGTTGACTAGATGCGGGGGAGGTTACAAAGCAGCACAGGCGTTATGGTGCTGGTGAACTCGAGCGGGAATCTACCTGGCTGGGCATCCTTTTCTTTTCGTCATGTCGTAAAGGCCATGGATATACACGAAGGGTAGGTTGCCCTTCACACGGTATATGTTACCCCTCGCTTCTGAATGTGCCATGACTGCAGTATTAGTCTTTTTCGTGAGTTCGCCTCTGAAGGATTTGGGTTTTCTGGAAAGAAATTTTGTGGTCAGTGTCTTCAGAGTGTTCGGCGACGGTGCTGCATATACAGTTGAATGTTCCGACGTCAGATCTCGTGTTGTGCGATTCTTGCTTTTAGATTTTTGCTTTCCCTGATGTACGACGCCAGACAGTCGGCACAGCTGATTTTGTAGACGATCTTTTGGTTTAGGGGGGAGGATATTGAAAGTTTATTTGTTTGTGCACCACTTTGAGGCCTTTTTTAAACTATTCAGCTGAGCGCTTCACTGGTACCTCTGACGTTAGGGATGGGCACTCGTTGCTAGGGATTGAATTAAGTCACCGGCTGAAGGTCCCGTAGTGTGTTTCTTCGTTTTTGTAGTTGAGTTGTTTTTTGAATGAAGTCATCTGTGTAGCCATTCCTTTTAAGTTGGTTGAGAACCATTCTCTTTTCTTTCTTTTGATCAGATTCCGATAAGGAATGCGTTCCTGCTCTTTTCAATAAAGAATTCACAACAGATGCCTTGTGGTTTGCCAGATGGTCGCATTGGAAGTGAAGGTAGCAGCCCGTGTGGGTTGGTTTTTGGTAGACTGAAATATTTAGAATGCCGTCTGTTCGTATAACTTGTACAACTAAGTATGGGAGCGATATGTTCTGTTGGCGCTCATATGTGAACTGTATACCTGGATATATACTCCCCAGCACCGGTCATCCCAGCCGCCCAGCAGCACTGCAGCCATCTCGCCCCTTTTGCTTCCCCCCCTTCCCATCTGTGAAGTGTCTCCCCACCAAGTTGCACACCATCACACCCGAAGGACAACGCCTGAAGAAGGAGCCGAATGGGCTCCGAAACATCGGGCTAATAAAATTCACTTATTTGGCAGGAGTAAGTCTGAAAGTCCTAATCAGTTTCCCAACCAAACAGGCAATGCTGTCAAAATGTTTAACTTCATATCTGAGCACGGTATCAAATAGGGCTAGTTTGCATATGTGAGTAACCCATCAGCTAAAGAGCTGAACAGAGCACAATCGTAACTTTAATGGGACACAAACTTTCTTTCGACACTCTTGTGAAGATTCACAGCTTTCTGCAGATAACTGTCACCGGAAACCTTGCAAAGAATAGTTAAAATTTTATGACAGTGAACATTATTAAACGACATACTTTTAAGCTTCATTGAGAAGCATGTTGAGACTCCTAAAAATTCAAAGGATACAATAAAACGCAGTATTATTTTCCAATTTTCAACTCAATATACTTAGAAGGTAGTAATGAAGCGCCGTGCTTGAGACAAACTTACCAAGACAGTCCCGTGCTTGTTGAAGCTGCAAAGTCACTTTCTCGTTCTCTCCTTGCAACTCCTTAATTTTATCCTCCAGCGAGGATATTTTAATGGCACATTTGCACCTCGGTTCCTGCAAGCATTAGTTGTAGTAACAAGGCATTCAACTTTAAGTTCCTAAATTTTGATAAGAGTGGCTGTTCATTCAGTATTTTACAAGAAACTTGCTAACATGCTCAAATAATTTTTCTCTTCATGCTCCCGTAAGACTCTGCCTGTAAACCAGTAGATGTATGCACGAAGTAATATTTCATTTCATTCATTGGGCACTATGCAAGCTTCAATGTAAGCATACCAACAGGATATTACAGAACCCAAACAGCACTTTGCTCCCTTTCAAATTACTCATGTTTTGCATATAGTGTAACCAATAAAAGTAATACTTACCACTGCCTCGCTTCCAAACGCTGAATCATCTGACGCAGCAGAGGCTGCCATCTTGGCACGTTTTATCTCGAGGGTGCTTAGCTTTCCTGCAAAGGTGCCCATCAACATAAGTACACAATGTAAAGAGCACTACTTCTGCAACTGTGCTGTGCTAACAGCAATTAAGTGACAGCAGCAGGACATGTACAGCGCTAGGTTTTTATGCCTGTCAACCTCTAATAAGTACTTTTCACTACATCTAGCACCATTTTTGCACCTCTGCCACTGCTGGGTAAAGCACAACACTCACACGGCTCGCAGCTGTAGCACCAGTTGCTCAGTTGACTACGACAACATTCTATGAAGTTACAATGCGCAAATGCTTAAATGTATGCGGCAATAACTAATGTGAGCCGAATGGAATTCTACCTGTGTACTTCAATAAGCTCACAGGAACCTAAAGGACCGCACAACAGTTTGGAAATTCTCACAAGCATCGGCACTGACTGATCAAAGCTCTGCATCGGAAGATACATGTTGACATCATGAACAACTTTTTCAACAAGCTACGCTTCACTGGCACAAATGGAGGCATACAAAACTACTTCATAAGTGGATTTGCTAAGAATCTGAGAAGAACTTGTGAAAGAATGTGGAGAATTAGAGGTAGTTCCAGAACTTTTACAAGATATGTCCTTAATATTGATCAAATTCTGCAATACAATGTAATGAGGATGCTACACCAATCAATAAAGCTGAACCATATTTTAATGAAAAGGAAGGTTTCCCCTCACATAGGAGCCTTGTTCATAATTATAGGAACAAATATCATCAAATAGTTTGCTTAAGTAGGCCTGAACAGGTAATGCAGGCAGCCAGCAAAAACAGAGATGAGTTCGCTATCAGTTGTATTCAATGTGTGCTGTGAGATCCTTGTTTTCTGGCAATAACACGCCTTCCCCAGTCACTTGAGAAAGTTTTGTCTATTGAACAAGGCTACCATGAGAAGCCAATATGCTTTTTCTTTCAGTTTTAGTCTTACTGAAGATAGTGCAGCATCCATTTTTTACCCTTTGCAATGTTTCACCTTAGCCAGGTTGGCTTCCACAGAAATTTGCGCTTCATGTAGTACACTAAATTTATTGACCACGTTATCAATGATTGCCAGACTAATTTTGGTACTACCACAAAGCTGCGAATCTTGGCATGCAAAAAGCATCAACTTGCTTGAACACCCTATTTAATCAAGAGCGCCACCACTGACATGTATTAACATAAAGTGCATGCCAAACCTGCATTAATTTCGGGAGCAGCTATGATCTAATATGTTCAAAAGCAGGAACCCTTAATACATCAATCAGTACACTACATTGGAACTATTCCACATTCCATACTTTGCAGGCTATGCTACGAAAACAACACTAGTAGCACTGTCATCACTCTGCACTTTCAAAGCGCAGTTATATTTTAATCTGCAAGCTTTCAACTGAATAACTGTGGCATGTAGTGCACCTACATCAGGTTACATCAAATAATGTGTTATTCAGGCTCCTTAGTACTTCGACTCTGCGGCATAAAAAGAGTTTGGTAATAAATGCAAGTGGTCCACTGTGGTCAGTGGTAGCAGGAACATGCCATTCTGCTCATTCGATGATAATAAATAGGTTCACATCATGGAGGAAAGAAACAAAATAGGAAAGGCCCTGATATCACATTTTTGAAGTCTGAAGTGCAGCCACGCTGGTGCGCCACCTCCCTTTGCGCCTCTAATCAGCTTGCCGAAGCAGATAGGTGTGATCTTTTAATTTGCATTGCTATGAGCCGCTGGAAGTCTGTGCTGCTGACGTGCGTCAGAACAAAGCCTATGAAACTTCTGTAACAGCTTTAGCGAAGCAGACGTGCTGCTGTGTTTTTCTGTTGCATGTAAAATAAAATGACGAAGACCTACACCGTGATTACTTGAGTGTGTGTTTTGCTGGATGGCTGACATATCTATTAGTTTCAAGCTTACACACACTCCAAGGTCAGCTTGTCTCACAAACAGAATGTACTGCAAGAGAGACAAAGGCTGAAAAACCTATATCGTAAGAGGCCAAGAACAGCAGCAACAACTTCAGGAGTGCGGTTGCTATGGCAACGTTTATGTTTGGCACACCAGTCCCAGTGCTCTTTTGCGAAAAACAGGTGACTTCCGCCACACTTTCAACTGATCCAGGCTAGCCGGGATCTCTCCTATGCTTTCTTTTCTCCATGGCTCGTATCGGCAATGCCTTTTATGTAAATATATCGTATTTTGTAACCTAAAAATCGAGACATGTAATGTTGCATTAAATTAGATGAAGCGTACTTAAGCCTTTCATACATGTGGCAAACATTTTGCCTTCAAATGCAGAGTGAGAAAATGCCTTTGCACCATTGCCTGCTATTATATGAAATAGAGTACAACTGTTCCCAGAGCTGTGAAATAATGACAAATTGCTCCAACCAACCAGTATGCAAAAACCGCATTCCCAGTGAAAACCTGTTCACACATATCTTGCATGCGGCAAGAGTGCAGCACATGCTTATGAAGACAGCATATGGAATGAGACAAGATGGAGAGCGATCTCCTTTCTCTTACTGTGCTCTTTACTATTCGGTCTTCCTCTGCTCGTGCTGCAAGTACTTGCAATGTCGCACAGCTAGCCTTAAGAAATGTTGCACACTGTAACATCTTACAAAAGGATACATGAAAAGAAAAAAAAACCTCAAATGTGGCAACAGAACTATAAAAAGATTAGACTCAGTGGTGTACTGCGCCTCTTTGCATGCCTACTGTAATTAGCTATATTCTGAAACTGGCTAAAGCATGTTGGTGCTGTGCGTGTCAAAATTCTTCTGTGTCTTCGTACTGTCACACTGCATTGTGTTATACAGGGTGTTTGAGCAAACAATTTCAAATTTTTTTAAATGTTGCCTGTGGCAGATAGCTCAATTCTAGTTCATGAGCCGGTCTACTCGAAGTGGCGGAAACTACTTGCACAAAAAATTAAAATGCAAGATTGATTAATTAACAAGAATTCACGAATTAATTTTAGCCAATTATGACCCATATTGCAATTTACAAATTCTAGCAGTGGACTTGGCAAGATGGATCCACTTGGAACGAATTCTCAGGATGACATTAGTTTCCAGATATAAATTCCCGAACTTTGCAGAGAAATGCATTGGCATTCCAGTTGTGCTTCAGTGCATGAAACTACGTTTTGTTGAAAAATTAACTGGAATGCCAATGCATTTCTCGGCAAAGCTAGGGAATTTATATCTCGGAACTGGTATCATCTTGAAAATTCGTTCCAAGTGGTTCCTCGTTGCAAACTCGACGGCTATAATTAGTAAATAGTAATATTGGCCATAATGTAATTAGTCCAAAACTTAGTGGATTTTTACTAATTAGACGATAGTGCATCTCCATTTTTTATGCAAGTATTGTCTGCCACTTCGAGTAGACCAGCTCACGAACTAGAATTGTGATACCTGCCACAGGCAACTTTTAAAGATTTTTGAAAGTTTGTTGAAACACCCTGCATATCCTGAAGGCTAAATGTACTTTAGGCACAGCACAAACAAACTTGGTTATGTGCTTAATGAACATTCCAGTCTGCCTACTGCTTTACTGCAAATATTCAGAATTCACTAAGGAAAAGAGACAGGTGTTGAGAACTACATGCAGCTTTTGAGTTGCATTCAGCTTTTCAGTGCACTAGAACAAGAAAACAGAGGCACACGGTAGCTATTCCGGATACACAACAGTGTTGTCAAAAAGAAGAAGATTATTGCAGAAGCCACCTTTATTGATTATGTCACGTGAAGCATTTCTGAAAGCTATAGACGATGCAAATGTATGAAGTCAGGACAATATTATGATGGAAATAGTACGATGACAACATGATGACGCTGAAATGACAATGCTGAGGTATGATGAATTCGCTTCCACCACCTGAACCAGTTCACGAGCTGCACATTGCCATTTGTTTCAGCGGTGCTGCAATGGCACTCTCTGAGCCATGCCGTTTGTTTCAAAAGGTGCAGGAAAGGTGCAGGCTATTCCACAATTTCGCTGCATCCTCTCTACTGTTAGTGCCAACTTGGTGCAAACGTACAGGCGCAAAATAGCAGTGCAGCAGACAAAACAGCACACATGCGCAAGCGCCGTGAAAACCCTGTTTACGTGCATCTGCAGAGTCGATCGAAGCGCATGTGTACTTACATAGCAGAAGCCAATCATACTAGCAGTTTTCAGGAATTCTCAAACTTACGCACTCCATGCACATTAGTCGGCAAAAGCAAAGCACCTGCACCGCGTCTGCACCTTGACATTCGTTTCAAGTATCGTGCTGTGTCTGCACCGAATAAATCGAGCTGCACAATTTCTGAACTTGTCGTGAACCACCGGGAACTGGTTCACAGTGGTGCAGGTGAATTGAATGGGCCTCTGTTATGATAACCATGGTGTGCCAACCATGGTGTGCCAACCATGGTGTGACAACCATGGTATGACAACGATAGTGTGGGAACAAAGATGTGAAGACAAGGGTTGATGACAGTGCAATCGCTACGACAAACGGATGATGTCACGACGATGCGACAACTACACAATGCCGCCGATGGCAAGATTACGAGGAGAGCTTCGCATGCGACAATGCAGTGGCAGCAACAGAGTAAAAAATGGCAGAAAGATGACAATGACATGACAACAAAGCAATAATAACAATGTCATACAGGCAATGAAATGACAGCATGACGACAGCGTGTCGCTGTTGGAGCTCAAGTCTTCAGTCAAGTGCATTACCTGCCACTGCAGCCTGCCTTAATTCGCACTACTCAACTCTGCCCGGTAATGGCCAATCCGGTCACTTTAATTGGCATTATATCCAGTGTTTGCACTATGTCCGTTACTAGCCAATCAGGCTGCTTTATTTCGCAAGATATCTGGTGCTTGTTCGCACCATGTCCGGCGGCTTTTCGACTTGCACTATCTCCAGGATCAGCCAACATCTTGTGGATACGTTGTCACGTCCTTGCTCCGATGCGACTAGGCAAAAAATTGCTTCGCATTAAAAAAAGAAAGGCTGTCGCAAGGAGCTGTGTAAATTACAAATCTTCCCTATTACTGGTGCTGAATATTCAGTTAGGGTAGCTGCAGCATCGGTAGTTTAGCTGACCAATGTTTCATAAATATATGGCCTTCTATTATCGATATCATAGTTATAGAAAAAGTAGACTCTCTCGGTACTCCAGTTAGGCTGATCAGGTCGTGCTGCCAGGAAGGTTAGCGCTTGGTAACAAGTGATAACTCAAATGGAGAACAAGTTAATGAAAACTTGTTGATGGGATAATTGGTTCGTAATTCTAAGAAAACCTTTGTGCTAGTCTGTTTCGCTAAGAACAAGTCAAATGCGCCGGTTTATAGAAACTGAGAGGCAGTCTTGGTTCTGAATTTAACGAATTCGTGCAATTCAGTAACAATGGAACGCAGAGATTTCATTGTAACAAGAGAACTTCACATGAAAACGGAGGCTTAAGCGATTAACAGAGGTAGAACAAGTGGCATATTATCGGCCATGCGTTGGAGTGACGACAAAACGCGATAATAAGCTTTAGAGCACAATTAATTGTTTCTGAACTTCCTGCTGGATTGCGTTCAGCATCGACACGTGCCGCAAGGAACACCGCATTCCCCCACGCCTAGGGTCCAGTGACAACAATAGGCACGTATTGCACTCGGGGGCTCGAGCATGGGTGATACGTACAGGCCTCAGATACCATACGCGTGGCCGTAGAGAGCATACGCGACGTTTACTTCACCGGCACACTGGTGTTATCAGCGACATTACGAGCAGATACTCAGGGTGCATTCAATTAAGCGCGCGGCGCGTAATCTCACTGATAGCGCCAGTGTGCCAATAAAAAGCGCGGATATCCGCGGATATCTCCGGCCAAGCGCCCACGCGTTGCTAACATGTGAAATATGTACAGCACAAGGTGCAGCCATTTCGAACCAACAACAAAAACAAAGAAGCTGTCGTAGTCACCCACTGTTAACGCTTTCGCTGGTGCCGCTGGCTTCCCTTCCTCCCACACAATGTCCACGGCGGTCCCTTGTAGCCTTTCGACAGCGGCGGCTGGTTCTTCTAGTAAACTCATTCCTACAGCCGCGTCCGCTACGTTTTTAATGGGATACACATCCCATTTGTTTTCTGCGACCCACTTAACCAAAACGTGGTCCATAACTATTACTTCGTAGCATGCGGGGCCAATGACAGGAGTGGTACAACAACGTGCGTATGCTGCGCGCGTAGGTTAGCAAGCGCCGAACTAGCGCGCGCGTCTTGTATAAATAGCAAAATTGCATCGGATAGGATCGGATCGGTTGAATTTTTCACTTCAAGCAACAGTTTTTCACTTTAAGCAACAGTGTTCACTTTTAGCAACACTGCAAATCTCAAAGGCCATGCTTTCACGTACTACAGGCGCCAAAAGTGACGTCAAGGTTGCCATATTGTAAACATAACATTTAGCTATTGAAAGCATGATTACGTGAGTCACATTAATGAAAAGGTAATTTCGTTCAAATGAAGTAGGCTTAAAAACAAGTAAATACAATTTCAGCGTGCGCGCACGCGCACCTCAGTTTTTGTTTCCAAGAAGCTAAAAGGCCAGGAGCAGACGGCGCTCATAGCTGGGTCCGACCACGTGTGTTCTATACACGGAATACAGCTACAAACAGCCGTGTAACATTTTATTATATCCATTAGACATGACAAACTCAGGCACTGAGAATTCATAGTTTCAACAAGATATAAAGTAAGGTATTCGTCAATACATTGAAGCGCTGATGTACAAAAAAAGTAATCAAGGCTTAATCATTGCTAAGAAATGCACAAATCAGTCATCAAAACACATGGGCACCGCACATAGATGCACACAATGTTGCAATAGCTACAACACTGCAAATTCTCTCTCTCTTTCTGCCTCTCTCTCTCTCTCTCTCTCTCTCTCTATATATATATATATATATATATATATATAAAGGCAAGAAAAAGTATCATCAGCGGTTATCATAACGGTCAATCGTGAGAAGACAAGTATGGTCAAAACGTATATCGCACATGTACAAAAAAAAAAAAACTGCGGTAGGCCTTATGCAGTTACACAGAAGGTACCACTGAATTCAGAAATTTTCGATATAGAGGCAGTGACTTGAGGTTGACCATATTAGCAGTGTCACATGTGGAGTTTTCTTTATTTTGAGAGAAGTTAGAGGCGGGTACTGTATGATTTCTACGTTTAGTTAGCGTGTTCATGCAGACCTGGCAACGTGGTTTGTGCAGCGCTAGCGAAATATCGCGTAAATTGTTAGTTCTCCTGCATATTTTCTACAAATATGTGCATAAGACGATCGCTATGAGCAGAAATGTACGGTGCTTCCTAAAGTGGTCATAAGGATTAGATTAGCGTGATGTTCACTGTTAGATGACTTTGGTTGTTAGTGCAGTGTATTGATAGGTACAGTTAAGCTTGCCAGCTCAAGTTAAGACATCATCATTCCTTTTGACACACACACACACACTATATATATATATATATATATATATATATATATATATATATATATATATATATATATAGTGAAAAATTATATGATGCTCGAGCCGCCACACCGACCCTACCCAGCCCACGATGAAGTGCGCTTTTTATGTATAGATAAGGCCCAATATTAAGAGCATTGTGACTGAAGTTAAGGTCAAGGTCCATGCAGTACACTACAGTGACCAATAAAGCAGTCGCCGAGATACTTCAATAAAAAGCCGTAAAATATTGCAATCGAAATAAATTATAATGCAATATCGAGAGCAGTAGCAGTCAGATCGTATCAAGCGGCTTTTTGTAAGGCAAAGCTTATTCTTGTAGGAATAGAAAATGACTAAAACTGCAACCGCTTCTTGTTTGTTTGTTGAAGTAACCAGTTTTACCAACTTGTCACCTAAATAACATCGCACAGAACGCTAAATGAAGACCTGACCATGGGCCCATCAGTGAACGAACCCATGCCTGGCGCGAATGAGGCCCGCGGCTGAGCCAGCCAAAGGAACACGTCGCTGGACACTTTATGAACGAATATGTGTAAAAATTGACGTCATTCCCAGATTTGCGTTCCAAGTGAATTTCACTTGTGAGCTCCACAAGGTGCAATTCGCAAATTGCAATACATGCTCTAATTAAGCAGTTAGTTCATTCGCAAAAATGTCTTACTCGATTATACAATTTAATTTCTTTAGAGAACAAGACCCGCCTGCTTTGTGGCGGACGAAAATATCGCCTTCCCCCCAAACTCATATTTTGAACACTTCACTTTCTGCCCGACTGTTAGAATAACGAGAGTAACAATCCCCATTCGATCTAGGTAGTGCTTGCGTCAAAACAAGAACTAAGGTCTACGTAGCGGCTCAACCTCCAGCAGGCTATGTGCTCACAGTTTGCATGCGCGTTGTTCGTGATAAAGTGCCGAGCAAGATTTATTTATTTATATTCATTGATTCAATGCTGCCAGCAACCTTCTGGCCGCCAAGGTAGGAGTGGGTACATTAAATTTAAGTTACTTTGGTACAAATCATTGTCGTGCTGTTACGACGAAAGAACAATACAAGACAAACACCAATAAGAGTATATAATGAACAATCAACACTTATTAGCATTAGGGCACTTTCTGAAGACTAACAATGAACGCGCAGCAATCACAAGAAAAGAACAACGGCTGTTCAAAAAGATTCCGACGTTGTCAAGTACACCACCTCATTACTGCGCTTTCTGCATGAGGAGGGTATCTCCGCTTTTATTTTAATAAACCGCTATACAGAGTGCCCCTATATGCCTCAAAGTAGGCTTCCCAAAGAAGGGAGTGAGGGAGGGACACAGAGGGAGAGAGATACATCAAAACTACAGCAGCTGCTTTTCCACCTTAGTTTTATTTCTTTTCTGCCAAATAAGATCACCCACAAATAAGAAAAAAGTGGGAGGCACATTCATGAGGAAGTGAGCTAATCTAGCGTCGTGCAGTTCTGAAACTATGTTCCTAATTTTTTTTCGCCCTAAAATGACTAGAACGAAAATCTGTCGCAGCCAATTACGACCAAGGCTGGAGTCGCTTGCGTAGTGTTCCTTGTTGGACGCAGTGATTTTGGTCAACCGTTGCCACTCTTTCTAAGCAATCTAAGTTAATCAATCGGTGCTGTGTTCTATTTATGCTGAAAGATGCCAAAAAGGAAGAGGTACAAGCAGTACCTGTACGATGCCACCTGCGATGTTCCGCTTCGGACACTGCATCGACAAAAGATCGCGGCAGCAAAAAGTAATTCTTTGGCTGTTCCTAGTTCATGCGACAGTGGCAGCAACGTACTTCATTCGGATTCCGAAAGCGATACCGACACAACGATGGCTGAGCTTCCCAAAGGAGACGACAATGAGATATGTAGCCTGCACTCCGACTCGGATAACTCAACAAATCAAAGTTCAGACCACCATGGTTCAGACGGCAGCTACACCTCGAGCGACGACGACGACGACTGCGAGCCAAGGGCAGGCGAGGTTTCAGCTAGTGAACTGGTAAGTTTATTACAGCAGGCCGTTTTACTTTGGCGACTATCTCGGGATATTGAGGTGGACATTTGGAATGTTCGTTTTGTATCAGCGATGGTCTGTGTGTCGCCGTTTCTTAAAGCAGACTGATGGGCTAATTAGTGTTGCATTATGTGAAGTGCACGGAAAACAAGGAGTGCATCGCCGTGTGTTCGTCTTCCCTGTCGTCTGTGTGCCCCGTTTGCGCTACTAATATAAAGGGAGGAAAATGCGCGGGCTAAAATCGCAATATGACGAGGCACGCCGCATTGAGGGTATCCGGAATAATTTTAGCAGCCCCAGGTTCTAGTTTAACGGTCACATAAATACAAATACACGAGCGTTTTTTGCATTTCGCCTCCACTGAAGTTCGGCCGCCGCGGCCGGTATTGGAGCCGCGATCTCGAGCATAGCAGTGCAATGCCATAACCAATAGGGTACCACGGTGGTTACGCTGCACATCACAGAACCTCTTCAGGTTCCTCTGTGCCGTCACTACGCCGCTGCTGATAAATTTTTGTATGTATGTGTCAACATACATGAACCATCCGTCTACAGTGCACTTGTGTTCCTTGTCTCCCATGTACTGTGCGTTGGGTGCACGTTGACGAACTCCAGGTGGTCAAAATTATTCTGGAATGCCCCACTACGGCATCCTTCATAATTAGATTGTGGTTTTGGCTTGTAAAACACAGGCACTTATTTTTTTTTATTTCTTTGCATGGGAGTCTTTAAGCGCTGAAGAAATCTATACCCATCACTAGGCAGTGTTTCAGCTAACAACACTTAGATGTACACAGGCAATTCCTCTGTCATGCTGCCACTTCCATTTTGTATTCCATATTCACACACATTGCAAGGTTAAAATTACTAAGATCAGCATTACTTATGCATGAACTGATCTTCGTTGTTACTGCCTTCCAGAAATCGACTTTTAAAATTCTGTATTACATAAGTAAAGCTTTCTGAATTCTCAATGCTGCACGAGCAAGAGCCCTGAAACATTCCAGTGCAAGCATCGTCCGGTGCTTTCAAGTTGGTCCTTCTTCGTTTAGAAGGACACATGCTCTGTGGCAGTATTTACGCTGTCCTGTTTACGAAAACACCACTGTAAGTTGAAGGTACATGAATAAGATGTGGCTTTCATTTTTGTGTATTCCATGAGCCTGCGCTTACAGCAGCTGAGGATTAGCGCCTTCACTGCCATGAGAAATAAAAAAAAGTGCAGATTTTTTTTAGACATGCATACTTTGCACCAATTTTAGTAAGGTATACAATGCAAGGAACACCTATTTCATTTTTACTGGTCGCATAGAAAAAAAAATAGAAAAAGTGATTGGGTATTATTTCTGTCAGAATTGCAGGGCACTGCAGATATACGCACACACAAAAACTGGAAAGTGCATGATGAGTTAACTGGTCATCAGCACCACATGACGAGGTGCAGTGCCATCGGAAGTTTAGGGGTCAAGATAAAATTGTAGCAACTTGCATTACAATCGTCCCAGAGGGAACAAATTCATTTCCGTATGCTGCTTTAATCATGCAGAATGTAGTTCCAAGGTTGGCTCCATTGTTGCCGTAATGTAGTGATGAGATAAGGGTACACTCTCAAGGATCCACTCGCTTCACCTGTTCTAAGTCAACTAAGCTCATGGCATTGTGAAGCTAAATGTTCACCTTCCCTCACCACCAGATTTCTAATTAAGTGCATGTATGTGAAACACCACCACTTGTCTTCTTACTTTCAGTACAGACCCTGAATACACTTCCTTGTAAACGAAATGAAAACTGATTCATAGAAAAGCTGCCATAGTAAATTATTTAGCATGCCATAAGGCTTGCCAGCGTTTATGAGGTTCAGAATATTCGTTGAATGAAAAAAGAAGGCATGCCAGCGCTGCTTTAAACTTTGGGTATTGTTAATATTGCAACAGTTATGAGGGCGTCAAGTTTGAAGGCTGTGATTAGCTTAACCTTTCTTTAAGTCGGACAGTTTCATTGAAATTAGTTCGTTGGTTGCCTATTATGGAATAAACACGTCTGTTTCATGCATACTTGAGAAGTTCATCACAGTGAGATTCCTCTCGTAATAATTTGTCATTAGAGCACAGTGCGTTTTTTCAATAATCTTTACTGTTTTGTATACCATGCTAGTAAAGATAGAAACTTCAGAATAAGAAAGCCACTTCACCTTAGTACTTCTGCCTTCATACACTGATTAGCATGTTTCTACGGTACTGTTAAGGTTCTTGCGGCCTGCAGCTGGGCAAACGCCATATAGTCAGTCTCACATGTAACCACGGATTCTTATCATTGCACTAGTTTTTTCAAGAAGAGCCCTTGTACCAGGATGCAAAGCTCTCAAGAAGCCAAAGTCTTGTCATGGTGACGGCACACAGCCTGCGGCATTATTCTTCCAAGGAAGCTACGGAAAGCCTTCTTCAGTTGATTGATGCGCATATGCCTGAAGGCACCCTTTTTCCAAAGACTAAGTTCTTGTTTTGTAAGAGCTTCTCCTCCTTGTATGAGTGTGAGCGTGTGACTCATGCATATTGCTCTGAGTGCTTAGAGTATCTCACTGATCTCCCATGTGCAACAGCTGAAGTACAGTGCTCCAAGTGCTTGCTCATGCACAAGGTTGAAGACATTTTAGGGTCACGCTCCTTTTTTCTAACTGTAGACATTGACAGTCAGGTTAAAGAGTTGCTGTTAAGTGGAAAGATATCTCGTCACCCGAGTGGTGTTCAGTATGATGTCAATGACATTACTCAGAGTGCCTCATACAACAAATTACCTATGACGGAAGATGACATATCAGTAACCTGGACCACTGACGGTGTTTCACTGTTTGAGTCTTCAGGACACAGTGTGTGGCCTCTTCTTCTACAAGTAAGTGAACTTCCGTACAAAGAGAGAGTGAACAAGCTGTTGTTGTATCGGTTGTGGTTTGGGGCAAAGAAACCAAGAATGAACACCTTTCTGAGGCCTTTTACGCAAACAATGAATCGGCTTTCTTCAGAAGGAATTTCTTGGTTTGAAGAAGGATGTTCATTGAATAAGACATGCCGCGTCTACCCCGGACCATGCAGTGTGGACACAGTTGCGCGCTGCATGCTTATGAACATGACCTAGTTTAATGGTGCTTATGGCTGTGCTTGGTGCGAGCACACTGGAGAAGTCGTGGGAAAGGGTAGAGGGCACACAAGGGTTTTTGCAATGCAAGAACCTGCAGCAAAATTAAGAACCGATGGAAGCTTCTTGCGTTATGCTCAAAGGGCACAGAGGATGGGGGAACCTTGCCGAGGCATTAAAGGTCCAAGTATTCTTTCTTTTATGGCATTTTTTAGCTTTTCTACATCATTTGTTGTTGACTACATGCATGCAGTGTGCAATGGCTTTGTGAGGACTACAGCATTTATGTGATTCAACAACAAAAGGGGCACTGGCTGTAGCCTCCGGCGTTACCTGCCCCAAATTGATGAAAGGCTGAAGCAACTAACTCCAGTTTAGGAGATGAATCGCTTGCCACGGTCACTCACAGAAATGAAATTCTGGAAGGCATCTGAGTGGAGAGACTGGTTACTTTATTATTCTCCATTTCTATTGAAAGACTTCCTCCCAAGTAATTGTTACAGAAACTGGACCAAGTTCGTTGTCATTATGCATTTTTGTTTGCAGTCTACTGTTCCAATGGGCAAAATTGCAAAGGTCGAAGAACTCCTAATAGAGTTCCTGAGAGAGTATGAACAAATTTATAGGAAGGAGTGTATGACCTATAATTCCCATATCCCTGTTCACATGGTGGACAACGTCAGGCAGTGGGGACCACTTTGAAGCTTCTCGGCCTACCCCTTTGAGTTTATGAATGGCAAGCTTGTGCGTTTTGTGAATGGGCCAAGATATGCCCATTTACAAATCATTGAGAAATTCTGTATTTTGCAGAGTCTGCCGCAGGTTTTGTCTGCAACTATGTATTGGCAGAACAAAGACTTGAAGTCTTTTGTCAAGTCCTTGTTGAAAGGTTACAAACTAAGAAAGACGTGTATTCAAGTTGGAAACATGTTACTTTACGGAAAAGGAATTCCGGAAGGCACCAGAAGGAAATACAGAAAGGCTACAGTGGGTGCTTTCACCTATTGTGTAGCTGCTATGGATAAGTCAAGAAGAAGAAACTTTTACATTGTGGCAAATGACAGTGTCTCTGGGCACATAATTGAAATCTTCACTAGCTTTGCAAGCCCATCTTGCAGCAATAGTGACCATGTACTCTTTAAAGTAAATAAATTGCTTGTGAGGAATGTTCTTTTAGCCTGCATTGGTGACAGCAACACTGTTCCTTTTGTCAGTGTGGAGGAAACAAGTGAACATGCCTCTGTACGAGCTTCTGATGTCAAAAAGTGTATTGTTATGCGTTGTGCTGGCATGACAGTCTTGTCTGTAATACATGAGGAGTGTATGTTAGAATCAAATTAAGGATAGGTGATTACTGTGAAGATTAACTTGCCCAGATTCTCAAGCAATTTGTTTTCATAAGCCATTGCTACTTCAAAGTTGGCGAGTAGTTGTAGTGTTTAGCAGGCCAAATGGCATCTGTAGTTAGAAGCACTTTGTTTATTTTGCCTCGCACTAAAAAAAACTGGACTTAAAGGGAGCGACAACTAACTTGGTGGTAACAGATTTTTTTCGCTGCGAGGTCTACCATCTAGGGCATTGGTTGGCAAAATAAACGAAACTCGCTAAAGTTCACAAGCATGTAGCCAGAAAGAAAGACACGAGAATGTCAGACACAAGGAGGACGGTTCACCAGCTGGCGCAAGATCCTTGACTTCGTCGTCTTCAATCACCGTTTTTGCTGGGCACGCAGCGCTGGCTCAAAACACCAGGTGGCAATATATATATATATATGTGTGTGTGTGTGTGTGTGTGTGTGTTTGTGCTAACACACCGCTGATAAAACAAGAACCAGTTGATTGAAACTAAAATTCATTCACGTGCATCTAAACCACAAGTAATTAAGAATATGTTGAGGGTGGCATAATGTTCTGTACATCTCACAGTGGACCACTAAGTTAAATATAGTCAATAACAAATGCTTTCCACTTCCCTGCTTTATGCTGACAGCATTGTAAACGTGGTCTCTTGACATTCCTAACAAACCTGCTTATATCACTGTCAAGGTCACACATCAATTTTCATCACTTTTTGTTCATATAAAAATTCCCATATTTGTTGAGACGTCCTGACATACTGCTCTAAGTAGCTTCAGTGCAGCACATCATTAGAATGGTGGGCGTTACTAGCAGTGGATGTTCTTGTGTGACTAGCTAAGATTCCAGATAACAGTAATGTGCAGAACAAAGAAACTGGATTGTGTAAATGAAAACGTCAAACAGTCCAGTGTTAAAAATGTTGTGCACAGGTTCTTGTATAGTTGATGAACCTATTTGAATATTATTACAGTTCAGCCTATAGTTGAGCAGTCATCATTGAAGTGAGATATAATGAAAAAAAATTGAACTGTAATTTAATTCTCTAAGTACTGTAGTGACTAGTTTGATACAATAGTAGCTTCGGAGGCTTCACCCCTGAATACAAGGAGATGGTTAATTTTTTCCCCGTCATGCTGTGCTATCTTTAACACTAGTTAAGGAGGGAAGGTGTCTAAGGTCCGAAGTCGGCATCCCTTGATGACTCGAGTACATGGTGGCAGCGCAAAGGAAGAACCATTGTCCAGTAAAGACACACTTTATTCAAACGCCAAGGTACCTTCTGGGTCCATGCCCAAAGCATGGTCTTCCTCATGCAACCCAAATATGACTCTTTAAACTCTCAGTTGCAGAGTGACAAACTAGACTATCACACATGGAGAGTTCACACCATTGCAACCACTAGCACCAAAGCTTTTGAGACGGACATGGCATTGGTCAAAATGACGACACAATCTACAACATGCAAGGGGATAGGTTCCCAAAATACACGTCTTTTCACTCTTCCCTTCGTTAGACCCTTCGTATTGCCCTTGATGTCCTTTGTCACCGGAGGCCAGGCTCGTTCTTGTACTTGTAGCCATTAATTGCCTGTATTGTTCCCCTTTGTCTATGCACCAACCTGAGGGCCAGATCTATTAGGAGTTGCCATGCTGGCCGTGAGAATGTTCCCACGAGGCCACGGCTATTGATATGTGTGCCTCACTTCGCCTTGATGTCCTCCAACACCAGAGGCCAGGCTCGTGCTTGCACTTGTAACCATAAATTGCTAGTATCGTTCCCCATTGTCTATGCACCAGCCCATGGGCTGAACATCTGTAAGAAGCCAGCATGGTGGCTGCAAGAATGTTCCCACGAAGCCATGGCTATTGATGACATGTGTGCCTCACAGTGGGCTGCCCTGCCAGTACAGAAAACTCGGTCATTCCTTGCAGCTGTGGGCCAGGTTGCTAGAATGTTCCGAACACTGTAATTGTGACTCGATGCCGATCACACACAAATGCACCCATCACTTGCAGCCTTCTCGGTAGTCGTAAAAACATCTCCATTTTCTGAAGGCATTCTTAAAAGGCGAGCACAGATTTCAAACACTGACACCGAAACTGGGTGGCTGTGTGTCGCGTCACCTTATTTCCGTCACTATGTTTCCCCGTCTTGCGGCGAGGCCCACAAACAAACCACAGTAGCGGCCGAGAGTGTCAATGTGACATCTGAAAAGCCAGGGGGCATCTATAGCGACGACTTCACACACACCCCTCCTCTTCACGCCAGTCTCCCCGAACGCTTCCCATTCAGCTCGAAGCATCTTCCCTTTTGTTCCAAGCAAGGGTGCGCATTTGGCAGCTCCTCTACAACGAAACCACTAAGCCGCATTTCTTTTCATGTGGTGTCTCCTGTGTCCCCTCTTTGCGGAGCCGACCCGCATCCTTCGTTTGCAGTAATTGGCCGATACAGCAGCGTGTGAAATCCTGCGCTGTGCAGTACTCGCACAAACTGGGCCACACAACAACCACAGCAGCAACTCCGTATACCTCACAATCAAACACCATGCCATGCAACTAAATTTCAGGCTGCAAGCCTACACTGCAAGGAAGCCTTTTCTCCAGGCTTTTGTTCATGATTGTGGATATTTTGGTATATTTAAGAGCTCCTTGGGATACAGGTTAGCATATGAAATGTATTGCTAGGCAAATGTGTGAAAAGTCCAAATTACTAGTGCTATGCCTTGTCAAAATGAGATGTTTTAACCTTTTATTGTTTGTGAAGTGAGATAATTGCAACAAAATGTTCAAATTCACGTTGCACCTTTCCCTGTCAGGTTTTCAGTGTTTTTGGCACTGTTCTGTGACCGATGATACAGAAATAAAAGTAAATCTCTGCAGTGTTCAAAAGCAAAAGACCTTATTGACCTCTGGTATCTTTGGTGAAAAGCTGAGTGTTATGTGGTTAGGAAGAAAATCAGTAGGTTACTTTGTGCCATCTGTACATAGCAATTTAAGCAAGCCACTGTTTCATAATTCGGTTCTGAGTATTGCTTTTTCTTACAATGTTGGTTTCACTTGAGTTAAAGCGGCTAGTCAGATGGTGTGTGAGGAAAACAGTTGTGTGTTATGTTTTGTTTTTTTGCCCAGTCTATAGATACCAATTCATTTTATAGAGTGCAAGAGCAATGTGTCACATTGATTTGGTCCCATTAACTGAACATGTCTGTGTTGTGACAATTTTCTTCTGAGTGAGCAGTGTCTGAATGGCAAACCACTACTTGGCAAACTATCGTCTGTCCAATGAAAAATACTGCTGCAGAAATATGCCAAATGAGTCAACAAGATGACTACTGTAGTGTGCCTAATGTAGAGCAGCAGAGCCATCAGTAGAAGGCTGCCATGAAAGCCAACCACAGAGTTAAAAGTGCCAGTTGCAGCCCCCATCTATTACAAGAACTGTTAGTTTACAATTCTTTATATAGATGCCAAATTCTATATGTTCTTAAAGTTGGTGATGCTGAGAAAGAGAGAGAGAAACATAAGTAATTTTGGTTGTTCAGTAGCAGCCTTTAGTCTAGGGCCCCTGTGATGTCCATAAGGGCCCTCGTCTGGCTAGCTTTGGTTGATCTTGGCAGACAAGTGTATTTCTGACAGGAATTCTGTGTTTTGTACATACTTTGATGATACTTTCTGTCCTGTGACTGTTGTGTGGTGCCTCGTGTTTGTAAAATGTTTGGTCAATGTGTATTGATGGTTTATATTCCATAGATCTTGAGTACATCTTTAATAAGCAGCCATGCTATGGTCAAGACCATTGCGTCCAATTTATTTCTGTAATGTTCGTAAACTTTCATGCTTTACTGTATGCAATGTTTGTAATTTATATGTAATTTACGTGTATTTTCTCCATTTCGTTTTTTTAACTTCTATTCTCCTACATTGACATTACACCTATGACATTCTGTACCATGCTCCGGTCCTCCATGGCATTAGGCAGGTCCCTACTGGTACATTCTGCATATTTCAAGTCAATTATTCTTAGATGAGGCATCCTGGGTGTTGAGTGCTTCTGCCTGTGTGTTCATATTTTTGTAAGTCAGTGAAAGGTGCAAAACACTGCCCACATTGTAACAAAGAAAGTTATGCGGCCGAAAACTGCATTATGATTTGCATTATGGAAATTAAAAAAAACTTTCTGTTGTAAACTTTTAAATGTTTTATTATATTTAAGTTCTGTTGTATATTGCAAAATCATTGTGAATTTTTTTCTGTGGATTTGCATTCACTGCAATCATTCCTTTGCATTTATACCTATTGGCAGTGGCCTGATATGTTATTGAATGTCTCAATATATTATTGGCTCCTTACGTCATCTATACTTTTATGCCTTAATACTTTCCCTAGCTTGAGGAGGCAATATTGCTTGAAAAAAATAAACATTTGTCTGATTCATGCCTCTTGGAATTTGTCTACACAAGGTTTTTGAACTACAGTGGACTATGGTGGGCAAATCTGACTGCATACAGAATTTATTTAGAGGTATACAGACCATATTCATAAGTGCGAAAGCTGCTTCAAACTGGTTCTTTATGGAAGGGTATTGAAAGTTTATACTCAGCAAAAAGTGCATCAATAAACGGAAGCATCTGTGAACACATATTTGCTTTTCTTTCTCCTATGCATAGCCCTAGTATTTTTAATGTATCTGATATGTCAGCCTACTGGAATGACTTCGGACCTGAGGGATAATATGTGTCTGAGAACCTTGCTAAAAAGAAGAAACAAAAACTGCACATATGCATTATTCTTCAACATTTTCATTGGCGGAAAAGGTCCGTGTAAAATGAATCTTACTTGGAACTAATTAGAAAAGTGGTAACTAGTGTAGAGCATTTGCACCAGACATGAGATCATTCTGTCATTGTATATCAAATGACATACAGCAGCTTGGAATTCTGTCTTATGAAAGGTATTAAATTAGTTCCATCTTTACCTGATTAAAGAAAAAGGGTTAGGAATATCTACATAAACGTAATGAATTTTTACAGGGTGTTTTAAACCTTTGCAAAAATTTTGGTGAACATCTGTGGCATATTTCACCAAGTACCTATTAAGTTTACTGACATCAGCGATTCTCTATATCCATTTAGTAACCCGTGTTCATATGTATTTTAAAGGTAAAGGCTACTTGCTTTATTGAAATGCTTTTATATTGGGTCCATTTAGAAACTGAAGTTGCCTTTTCTACAAAGTTTTCTTACATTTCCTTTAGGAATTTGTGCTTCTAAAGTGGTGCAATTTTAAAATTGGGTGAGAAGCAATTAAGCATTTCTCATACTTTTTTATGTAGTTTCAATTTTCGATGCAATGTAGACATTCTAGTATTTTATTCTCCTAAGCGATATTTTCAATGCTCTGAAATTGAATATTATACATACAGCAATATTATTTAAAGCATTATCGAAAAGCATGGAGGTGCTTTTTATCCGCTAATTTTAAGGAATATGATGAATGCACAGCAGGTCTTTCACGGCTTGTACAGTCGTTTTCAAGCTTGCCGTTGTTCCGCGATTGTTTCCTGTGTATATGGTACACAGCGCACCATATTATGTGATTTATACTTCACTGCTATGTAACACTGTTGCCGAAGACATTTGCAGCCAATAAACCAGGTTTAATTAGCATGGCATACAACTGATACTGCACCAGTCATTTAGAAACTTTTAAGTAACATGAACAGGTGTGTGCATTTCGCAGCTAGCCAACTATAACTAAAGCTGTAAAATGGGTGTAAATAGGAATGGACGAAGAGGAGGAATAAACGTTTATTTTTGAAACAGTATCCCGGGGTAAGCCCCGGTTTTACTCTAGGTGGGAGGTCTCATTCCAGGAACCCTCTGGCCTTCGCTGCTTCCTTGGCCCTGGCGACAAGGCATTGTCGTTCCAGGCCCTCGGAGACGAGCTTGGCCTCCCACGTTTCTATGAGGTGTTCGCTTTCTTGTCTGGTGTTACAACAGTCTTTCGGTGAAGGCAATGCGTCTTTATCTAGATGCCATGGACATTCGAGGATCAGGTGCGCTAAGGTGTCCAGTATGCTGCACATTGGGCAGTGGTATCCTTGTAGCGTTCGGTATAGTCTATGCATGAGAATTCCGTGGCTGTAAGTATTACTCTGTAGTCTTCTGAGTGTAGTGCTTTCTTCTCTGTTGAGCTTTGGGTGACGTGGTAAGTAAACCCTGCGTTCCAGCCTGTGATGTTGAAGCATCCCTGAGTAGGTGATGGGTACGGTCTCTGCCCCCACTGACGCAGACCGAGCGTCTCGAGAGTAGGAAGGGTTAGCCCGGCAGGTGTGGCCTCGGGCGCCTCGTGCCCAGGAACCCATGTCACGCAGGTGTAGGGAATCGGAGTGCTGCGGCGCTGCAATATCTTCAGTGCTTCTGTCAACACGCGACTTTTGGCTGTTCCTGACAGCTGCTTCAGAATCGGAGACGACGACAGCTGCGTCCACGCACGTGGTAGTTCTTGGTACGGCGATCACCGTCTCTTCTGCAGTCTCGGGGTTTTGTGCACGGACTGTGGCAGACGCTAGCTCTCTGCCCTGAGAATCTGACACTCGGGGCGTAAGCGTTTCTTTGTGGGTATTTGGCTGCGTCGGTGTATCTGGCGTCTGGATCTTGCCCTTGTCTTCGCCATAAAGCCGCCCCTCTGGCTTTGTCTTCTTTCCTTGTGGTATGTCGGGTGCATGTTGTGTGGGGTGCATGTAGTGTGTGTTGTGTGATGCATAGGGATTCGCAGAGGTTTGAAGGAATTGTTTCTTTTCGGTCCGTGGCGGCTATGAAGGTTTCACTGTAGCTCAGCCGTTGCAGCACTGATCTTTCGGTGGACGTGAGCTTCAATCATTCTAATTGACTGGCTTTATGAGCTTCAGCTAGTTCTTTCCAGGTGTTGTGTACTCCCATCTTGAGGAGCCTCGTAGTCGAAGCTGTAGATAGTAGGCCCAGGGCTATTTTGATGGCTTAATTTGCGTGTTTGAATGTTAATTTTTTCTACCTCTGCATTTTTCAGCGCGAGGTAGGGCGTGCTGTATGTTATTCGACTGGTGAGGGGTGCTTGCATCACGCGTAGCGTGTCTTGTTCATCCAGTCCGCTTCTATGGCTTGCAACTTTCCTGATGAGATGCGTGAGCTGTGATAGCGTTCGCTGTAGTCGCGGGAGGGTGGCCGCCCCAGACTCGTCTATGTGTATGTGTAGCCAGAGAACTCGTATGGTTTCCACGTTTGGAATGGGCGTTCCATTGAGGGTGACGTTGCGATCTGGTTCATCGTAGCTGGGTGGTCTGCCTCTCGTTCTTGACTTAAGGACGAGCTGTGCCGACTTCTCGGGAGCACAGCGGAGGCCGCATTTGTGCAAGTAGCTCTCGATGGTATCTACTGCTTCTGTAGGGGTGTTTCTTGTGTTCCAGCGTTTGAGGCCCTTGTGTATAACGTGATATCTGCATAGAAAGCGTGTCTTATATCTGGTATCAAGTCGAGGAGGCTGGGTAGTTTGATCACTGCGACGTTGAAGAGCAACGGCGATATGACCGAACCCTGCGGGGTGCCTTTGCTCGGTAGTCGGAAGCTGTCGCTGCACAGGTTGTATATTCCAACTGTGGCCGTGCGGCCCGTGAGTAGATGGTAGATGCTTAAATGAAGGGGGAGAAATAGAAAGCCAATTAAGTTTCAGCATAACATGGGGCTGCGTTTATGTTGCTGTACAAATGTCAAAAATGCAGCAGAATTCGGCTGCTGCTGCGGCTGCTGGTGATCATGAGCCGATTATTCTAGAATGGTCGATTGGAAGGTACGTATATGCATATAACCAGGACAATCTTACAGAATGATTGTTATGCACATCAAAGCGTTGGACACCCTTACATTTAGTGTAATGCTCTTAAGAAATGCAAAAATATATTCATTTAAAATGATCAACATGAAATCTGAATAAAGTTGATGTCGCCAAATTTTATGGACAAATTCAGCCCTTGAAAAGTTTGTTGCAGAGATTAATTGCGACTATACATGGGGTTCTTTAAGGTGCACCAAAGCAACTATTTTATTGCATTTCGATTGCCCCCATCACAAAATGCGGTCTGCATCGAACCTGCGACCTCGAGCTCGATTGCACACAACGTTACGAGCCATTTTGATAGCCACTGTGTGACAGCAGGCGAGTATAGTTGAGTTTATGCTGAGTAGACATGTGACGCAGCTTTAATTTTATTAGTTGGCTCAATCTTCGATCGTACATGCACGTTCATACGGTCAGATGATCCTCTAAACATTGTTTATAAACAGGGTGTGCACGATGTGGGATTGACATGTGAATATTTTATGTGAAACTTTTAATTCTAAACCTTTCATTACTGTGAAGTGTGATTTAAGATAAAGAGCTTGATTCCTTAGGTTGTATATCGCCATTAAGTGTGCTAGCAAAATTTATAAAATATCCTATAAATCATCAAATAAACTGTAATTTCCATTCTAAACTTTTTTGGGGAAACAGTATGAGCTGTTGACAATACTGAATATGTCCTTCAAAAAAAAAAACTCTTTTGAAGGTGTATACTAAAGCATTCTTCACACAAAAGTAACGAGTCATTTGATGGAGTATTACAAATGTTATTTAGAGAAAAGTTAGAAGAAGGTATCTTGATGGTGTATTTAAAAAATCCTTTATAAATAGTAAGAAGGAAGTCTTTCAATGGTGTATGGACAAATGTTTTCTATACAAAAGTAAGAAGGGAGTCTGTTAACGGTGTATTTAAAACATTCTTTAAAAAAAGTAAAAACAAAGTGTGCTAACAGTGTGTTTAAAATTTTCTTTATACAAAAGTAAGAAACAAGTCTTTTAACGGGGTATTGAAAATATTCTTTATACAAAAGTAAGAAGGAAGTCTTTTACCGGTGTATTTAAAGCATTTTTTATACAAAAGTAAGAAGAAAGTCTGTTAACGGTGTATTGAAAATATTCTTTATACAAAAGTAAGAAGGAAGTCTATTAACGGTGTATTTAAAACATTCTTTATACAAAAGTAAAAAGAAAGTCTGTTAACAGTGTATTGAAAATATTCTTTATAGAAAAGTAAGAAGGAAGTCTTTTGACTGTGTATGAACAAATGTTACTAGCACGTAAATGTTAATAGACTGTCAATAAAGTAAATAGAAAGTTGGTAGGAGTTCTAAAGAATGTTAACGTTCATTTTTATAAGGGCGCATACAAAAATGCTTCCTTACTTTCTTTAGAACTTTTATCAACCTCCTATCAACTTTAGTAACATACTATTGACTTTTACTTTTTAGTAAGGTTTGTCAAAAGAAAGTTGGTTACTTCTTTTCTAACTTCAGTATGTAAAAAGAAAGTTACTAGAAAGTTAAGACACACTATCTTAACTTTTTAGAAACACCATTCAATAGGAAGTCAATAAAAATAATTATGTTCTTAAAGTACATAACCCAAGTTACAAAATATGCATGAATATTATTAAATAAGGTTATAATTATTCATCGAACATGGCTGGTGAAAGACAGTCTTGTTTCATACACAGGTGTAAATTTCCTCAATTTTCGATCAACTTTCTAGTAACACTGGTTACCAGAAAGTTGTTAAAAATGATTTAGTGAGAAACGAACAGTTAACATCATCTATAAATGAATATGCAAAGACTGGCTGCTTTAAAAAAATCTTTTTGCACAGTAACTGTTTTCCTAATTTTTAATAAACTTCCTAGTAACAGATGATAGTAGAATGTTCATTGAAAAAGATTGCTTCTAATACCGGACGCTAAGAGGAAATATGGTCTCACCAATTCGAGATGAGAGCACGCATTCCCGAAAACACGACAGCTAGCGCCATGGGAAGCGTGTATATGAGCGGTGATCATGAATTTGTGCTCAGTAGGTGTCAAAGAAGCCCGTAGGCCATGCACCATTGCAAGCAGACGGAGCTGCACGGACGGCGCGCTGATCGGCTCGTGTTCGCCAACTAAAGCCGGAGACGCACGGTCCGATTCGGTGTCCGATCCGGCGTCCGACGCGCCGAAACGGCAGACCGAATCGATGTGTTTTGCCGTGCCGAAGCGCCGGATCGGACGTCCGGCGTGCGACAAAATGGGCAGATTTTCATCGTACGAGGCGTCCGACAACTGCACCGTCGTCTGGCTGCAGCCAATAAAAGCGCGGCTGGCATGTGACGTTCTCTGACGTTTCCTCCACGGAGGCGGTGCTGGCTGGCCGGTTTCTGGCAGCTTTTTTTTTTTCCTTGCCTGCTGCAGTTTGTTTCCGACATGAAATAGTTACCAGTTCAGTAAAATTATATTGAACGTGTGCCTGTTATGCAAACCAGCGCCTAGTACACTAGCACTAAGCTACTGGCGAGATCGGGAGCCGCGATGCGAGAGCATTTCGCGGGCAGACATCACACACCGACCGTCTGAGCGAGGCCGCTCGCTTCGCTTGCACTTATGCCCTTCGCAACGACTGCGTCGAGTAAACCAATTGTATTTAATTACGGCCAACCTTATGTGTACAGTGTTAATTGTTTTGGCAAAAATAAGCACTCTTGAACGAGCTCGGGCTGGATCGCAAGCGCCGTCGGCCGCAGCGTCCGCCTAGCTATGCCTACCGGCCCTATCGCTGGCTTTAGTGGAGCCGTCCTTGGACAACGCGCCGTCGTGAAGGGTTCTGTCACTCGCAGGGGCGTAATTTTATCGACAGTGTTCGCGTAAAGCGAATCAGTGTTGTGCAGAGCTGCTTATATTGCGTTTCTCGACGTGGATATGAACTCAAGCTGGGGAGCTGGATGTGGGCGGATGTTACGCGCCGCTCAATCTTTCGGATGCACGCCATGTGCACGCACCGTGTGCCCCCCGAATCGTCGTATCCCGCATGCCGGAGCATGCAGCGCCGCACGTCGGATTGGACACCGAATCGTACCGCGTGTGTCTGTATAGCTCCCTCATGGTTCGGCTTAAGTCCCTGTATATTCTTTATAAATAAGGAAGCCTACCTAGGCACTGTAAACACAACGATTGGGGCCTAAATGCCTGTCCGCCTCCCAGCTACGGCTTCCTTTGAGTGACAAAGTCCGATCTCGAAGGCCGTGCTTTTGCAAGCTGCATGCACCTGAAGCAATTGCGAATCTTGAAGGCAACATCCGCTTCGTTTTTATTATATACACATTTCCTTAAACTTCGTATCACAAAGTACAAAATACACACTTTCGGACCCAATAAATCCATTAAAGGACCGTACCAAATGTTATTAGGAAAAAACACACATTTTTGTCATTTAAGATACATTTTTCTAAAAACCGCAGAGTGGCGCTACGGCAGTATTTGTTTGGTCGACACACCACGTTGGTTGTAGTGAATACTCCTTGCAGTAAGGCGGTGTTTGAGTTATATTTTAGAAGTGCCTAGACAAAATGTGCTCCTTGTCGTGTGCAGTAACTATCCCAAACCCTCCGGACTCGTGTAACGCCATTAGTTCGCCGTGTGTTTCGAGCGATCCACCAGTGTCGACAGTGGGTGCCCTAGTACAGCGCCCTTCCGAGCTACCTTTGTTCTGCCGAGCTGCCTGCCCGCGCTCTCGTGAAAAAGTCTGGTACTGGGGCTTGGAATCGTAGTGTATGGAAGACTGTTGAAGGTTGTGCTTTTGTGGAGCTGGAGTTCATCGGAAGTTCTACAGTGCTTGCGCCAGAGAAACGTCGGTGCCTCTGTACCTGTTAGACGAAGGAGCGTTTGCCAAGTCTTGAAAGGTAAGCAAGTTTGGCGCTTGCGCGCATTCTTGAAGCTTATGATTTACGTAATGAGCGTTGTGTAACTAGCTAGAGCGAAGCGCTTTCCTATCGTATGTTAGCCATGTTGCTGTGCACATTTAGCAAGCAATTTCACGAAAGCTTCCTCTGATGTTACAGCGTACTTGCATTCTGCTACCCGCCTTATTGCTATGCCTGAATGGGCACACAATTATGAAAACACTGAAAGTTGGTGTTCGTTCGGTAGTTTCCTGGCAAGGAGTTATTCGCCATATAGGCATTCCCGCAAGTACAGTGCATGTGTAATGTATACGTCGATGTATCATGGGCTTCGCGCGTTGACACACGATTGCTATGTTTGACGCTTAAGCAGACAGAAGCTTGTATGAAGATTTTTGTATGTATACAGTTCGGTTTGGAAGTCCGCGTCGCGAGAACCTGTGTGTATTGTTTATGTTCTTGAGTGTCTTCGCGTATTTGTCTTCTATGTTACAGAGCGGATATAGGCCGATGTTACAATAACGAGGTTTATTTTTAATCTAGACATTTCAATCAGACGCCGGCCTTTTAAGAGAGACAGACCAACCAATTCTGAATAACGAGATGTCAGCTGTTGCAATCGTAGCTTAAGGCAGTGCGTAATAATTTAAAGACTGCGATTTTGTGGCGATACTTACCCCTCGATTCTATATCACTCTTCTCGCCTACCGCTAATGGCCGGCAGTTGCAGTACGTAGCACGGGCCGGGGCGTCGGTCAGACTACTAACGAGTAGCGAAACGAAATAGCATCGCTACAAAATCGCGGTCTTTAAATTATTACGCAAATTTTGTGCACAATGAGACATTATAAACACACCTTGCATGTACATGAAAAAAAGGTTTACAACAGAGATAACATATATGCATCGGCACATATATGCGTCAATAAAATACTCGAGCCCCTTTCTGCCTACAGAAAAAGAAGTTATGTCTCCTCGAGAGCATCGCTGCTTGCACTAATGAACCTGCAAGGGAAGGTTTTCTTTAATCACTATTTTTGATATCTAAATGCTTATGTGGCATGTACAATTGCTTGCATCAATTTCTCATTGGGATGAGCTGTCTAAAATTTAGTTTTCAGTAATAATTGCAATAATTAACTCCTTTCACCTGTCTTCTAATGACTAAAGTTCTATGCTTCTACCTTGACAACCCTTTTTTGAAATTAGTTTGATGAGGCCCAATATACAGGGTTTTCTAAATTGAAGGTATCAGTACCTATTAAAGACAATGCTAACTATGAAAATGTTGCTTGTGTATGTGGTTTACTCACTCTATCAGACAAAATCTTTACACCCAAGTGCAGTCAGTAAATTGAAAACTGCATGTCTGCAAGGGGAAGTCAGAATTGTGTTTGAAGACAATTGCATCTTGTTTGATAGTTCTCGAGCACTTGTGCGTCACTAATCGAGCACAGCTTGGCCCAATACTCGATCAGGCTTGAAGTTTTCAACGTCTGCTAATCACTAAAACAGCACCAGATCTCACTCTGTGTCAAGGGGTGGCACACATTTGCTTAGATCTAAGCAGATGCATGTCTTTCTTTCGCATTGAAGTTCCCAATACTTTCTAGTCTTACGTAAAAGTACACAGCTCAGTAAAATGCATCTTTGGTATACGTAAGGCTGCTTTGTTCTTTAAACCGAATCAACAAGAAGCAGCTACTTCCGTTTTTGCAAACCTTACCTTATTTCGTAACCATTCCTTGATCAAACATGTATAACATGAATCTGTGCTTCTTGTATTGTTTCATAGGTAGACATCGGTGACGGCGTATATATTGCAAAGGGCCCGCTGAAGAGGCTGTGCCTGGATGCTAACAACTCAGGCTTTCACTTCGCGGAGGGCCTCCTTAAAGCTCCTTTTTCAAAAGAAGACGTTGAAGGGAGGTCCTCCTTTGGGCGGCTGTCAAATGCCTTCCACAGAAGGATCCGTTGGATTCCAAGAAGGTCAACACCATACCAGGTACGTGTGTCACAAAGAAGCATCTTTATATTCTTTGTGCAGTTTTCAACAAAACTTCTTTCATGGCAATTTCAGTGCTATCTTAGGGTATACCCCTTTCTTTCGTGCTAAAATAGCTATTAACCTGATTATAATAGCATATTATAATGCAAGCTTTGCCACCATAACTAGAAAATTGTCATTACTGTTGGCATATGTATTTTTGTGATAGAGACCCTGGTCATATGAATGCACTGCTAATATAATATCCTGTCTTGTGGAAAGCCAACATGTTTAGTAACAAGCTCACTTTGACAATGTCTGCCTGCGATGCAAAGGCATTTTCTAATCTTGCTGTAGAACGTGCATAATGCCTGTTCAACTGCTTACATGTTGCTTGTATCATTTCGTGGTTCTTAAGTGCAACAGAAAAGTCAACTCTTCTATGTACCTGTGCCCAAGCAAAGCTGCAGCACAGTTCTGACTGGCACCTTGACTTTCCTAAGATAATTCACACATGAAACTTCCATGTACTAGTCACAATACGAATATCGAAGTTCATTCAACTGAAGTTGATTTACAGCTTTTGTTTGTAGATGACAATTGGTATGATAGAGCTTATGTGTCGTGCATCTGTTGGTGTTACGCACATCCATCAGCTCCCAGCTCTAATGCACTAATTCAGTCATTTCATGCATTTTAGGACTTTGCAGAAAACAGGTGGAGATGTTTAGAGCTCACAGGGTTGAAAACTTGTGCCTTGTGCACTTCCTTCTTAAAAAACAGATGCATGGTGTGTTGCAATGTCACTGTAGCAAAACTAATATATTGCCTTTTTTCTTCTCTTTTCTAGACTACACAACACAGCATTTCAGCTTACTTCCAGGGCAGCTGGAGAACTCCTCCTCATTACTAACGCGGGGATATTAAATGGATGTGTTCAAGCACAAATGTAAACCTGCCTTCTTCTGTTGCATGTCACACCTAGCCACTTCGCAAAAGTATACTTAGTATATAAAAGTATATTTAGTGTACAACTTGCTAGTAACATCCTGTCGACTATTCGCCACAGACAGATAGTTGACAGGATGTTACTAGCAAGTCGTTAGGATATATAAAGGTGGTTAATGAATAGTCGCTGCACAGTTTTTAGGAAGTAAATAAAAATTTTATTCAGAGATAATGAAAGCTTATTTTTGCAATATATGATTGCAAAATTAATTACCTCTGAATAAAATTTTCATGTACTTCCTAAAAACTGTGAAGCGACTATTTATTAACCACCTTTATACATCCTAACGACTTCCTAGTAACATCCTGTCAACTATCTGTCTGTGGCGAATAGTAGGCAGGATGCTACTAGCAAGTTGTTAGGATGTATAAAGGTGGTCAATAAATAGTCGCTTCACAGTTGACACTTTCTACCGACATAACATAATAAGCAGTCGGTAAGAATTCTATCGACATTTTATATCTATACTTTCAATTCAATATCGGTGGCCAATAGTCGGTACGAGGTTACTAGGAAGTTGTTACGGTGTCTAAAGATGGTTTATAGAATGTCGATAGGTTCTGGTAACATTTGTCTACAGACGGTTTATAAAATGTTACTAAAATTTTTGTAAGGGATCCCTTGCACCGTTACAAACAACGTTACTAGTTACAAAGACATACTCCGTCATTATACACGCATTCGTCGCACCCACGCCGCACCACCGCCGTCCTTCTCGCGGGAGGAGCAGTGGCATTACGCCAGTTACAAACCGCAACTTTTCCAAATCTTGTCTCTCAATAAATTCTACCCACACTGTTATGCAGATCGTTGCCCTGGCTGTGGCAGCTCGCCCACAATCTTACACGTCACGATTGAATGCATTGCAAACCTCTTTCCTACCTTGCCAACTCAACTCTCCTTTACCGCCTACGCAACATAGAGCCGTGGGACGATGCCCTGCGCGACGGACCACCCGAGGTCCTTCGAGCTGTGATACAACGGGCTCGAAACATCGCCGGAATCTTCTTAGGGAACCTGGACTGAGGGTTCCTCCCACACTGCTCTCGCCATTCAAATATTAATGACGATGTTTTACTCTCTCTCTCTCTCTCCCGTAGCTCTCTTTCCGACCAGGGACTAAACACTTCCTCTCTGAAATTAGCACACGGCACGCACATTCATGCAGTTAGTCCTTTAAGGGACGAAAGCGCCCTTTTTAGGACTAACGGCCCAGTTATTCCCGTTTTCCTCGGGATTTTTCTTAGTGTACATTTCGGCGTATATCGAACACAACACCAAAGCTATCTCTTGCGAAAGATTTCTACATTTCCCTACGGCGAAACTTCGTATTTTTTAACCGCCAATGTAATTTCGTTTAGGTTAATTGCGTACTTCATTATACCGAACTAGATTTTAATGAAGAAACATGTTGTAATCTAAATAAACTAATACGCGTGTAGTCACACTAGCTTTTGCCTCTAATAACCTGGGTTAATGTGTACTATGTCGTATAGTGACTCAGGTCATGTACAAGTGCAAGCCGTTGCGGCCACCTGACCAGATGTGCAATCATCACTCAAGCCGAGTAAATTCAAGAGAACATTTTTCTTGATTGTCGGACTTCCGCAGTAACTTTTAAGGCTGTTTCAAAGGCGTTGACCGTAGCCGAACGAACTTGCAGATGTAGTCGCCGTCCTTATGCATCATATGCGGGATCAACCAGTCAACCATCCTGGACGGAGTAGAAAATATTGATCGGTCTTGCACCCTGGGATGTCTTTCCAGCGGAGAGTACGGGTCATTGGGTTGAAGCGGCATTCGTATAGGCAGTGGGCCTCCAGATCTCGCAGTTCGACCTTACACCGGCAGCCAAGCACTCCGTAAACACAGTACACCAATTTGGTGGAGATACTCGGTGGGCAAGTCGCATCACCCAGAGCAGGATCGGAGAACCGGACACCGTCCTTGGGACAGAGGTCGTAGCGGAACATCCGTAGCACACCGTTGTCTTGGTGCGGTTTGTCAGCACTGTCGTCGGCGGTATACCAGCACACCAAGCACACGGCTTGGCCGCAGGGAAGCTGTCTGGTCCTGGCAGGAAGAGCGCAGCAGATGGTGCAAACGCAAGATGCGGGCAAAGGCTCCAAGAATGAGATGCGTCGCACTTGCGACCATAACCAGAATGCTGCAAACAAAAATCCGACAGGCAAAACAAGAATTCTTTGGTGCTTTGCCTTCTCGATTTCAAACTACAAAAAAGCTATTCTGGAATCTTGCTAAATATAACAAAAAAGACAAAGTATGTATTCCATCACTTCAGCATGACGGAGTGGAAATAGAAAATAGCTTAGAAAAAGCCAACTGCTTCAACAAGTTTTTTGCTTCCATTTTCTCACCCAGTGCATCGAGCGCAATTCCGCATCCGTCTACTAATGAGGTCATCGAAAACATGGATGATATAATTATTGATGAAACTGGAATACGGTCTCTTCTTGAACGTATAGACTCCAGTAAAGCAGGGGAGCCTGATGGATTGATGGGCGCTTTTCTCAAATTGTGTGCGTCGTTCATCCCTCCCTTTCTTAAGATATTGTACTCGAAGTCATTGAACACCGGGGTCCTACACTTTAAACAAATAAACACCCAGATGGGAGTTTTTTGCTTGTCCTCTAGCGCATTCCCTTTTGTACATCTTTTTTGCGCCCATTGAAAGGGCGTACGATAAAACTCCCATTCACGTGGGCATTAACTGGGCACACAACGGGGGTACCGTAATACGCCCACTTCACCCTCATTCGACTGGGAGGTACAATGGGAGTTTTGTGAAGGAATTAAAGGCATTTTAGTTTAGGTGCGGCAAGCACGTAGCGAAATGCTTGGTGGCGCGGGTCACGCGCTTACGCAGCTTACGCAATGTGTTTAAGGGACCACGCAGGGAACATGCGCAAAAAGTAAACAAAAATGTAGATAGAGGAGCGCACTTGGTGCGCATATAAACTCTTGCAACAATTGTGAGGCACAACTTGAGGGGACGTCGATTCTTGGCAAAAGCAAGAATGAGCATGCGCGGCTTGCCTTAGAGGCCTACCACAAAAAAGGCAAGGCGATAATTGCATCAGTAAGATATTTTTTCCCTGCACCCATCTGAATTTGACTGCCTATGTTTGCATATGTGATAATTTGGCAGATCTCTGTAATCTGAGTGCCTGCGCACTTATATGGCCTAGGGTTTATATTGCATTGACAACGAAGAAATAAAGTGTGTGTCGTATCGTCCTTTTGTGGTCCGTCTTAGGTGTTTGTGCTGTAAGTTTAAGTTGCTTGACTAAGCCATTCCTAATTAACAGTGGCTTGCATAATGAGGCCGATCAGTGGTATTTTGCATGGACTAGCATACAAATATGACAAATGTCAAAGTACTAAATTAAGAAATTGGGACTCATCACACAAGCTACATAATTTAGTGTAGTTATTGGGCTGTATTTCAGAGCAAGCTATTAAAATTATCATATTTGAACAACCAGAACCCACCTTCTGATTATGAGACATGCCATAGCGAGTAACCTCGGATTAACTTGGACAACCTGGGGTTCTTTAACATGCACCTAAGTCTAAGTACACGGGTGCTTTTGCATTTCGCTCCCACAGAAATGCGGTTTTGTTTACGACTAGATTTGCGAAAGTTCCAAACAAGATCCCCCCTATATTTTTACAGTGGGCTCTCTTTAAATGAAGCCTCGAGGTGCCAGGGAAATTGGTTACATTTACCAGGCGTTCTATTTACTGAGAGACATTGCAGAGAGCCAACCAACCATCTACCATCAGGATGGTGTCCTATTTCAGGGGCAGTTTCGCTTAAGCAATTTTCGTTTATCGAGATTCCACTGTAGTCCATAATAGTGTATGAGTTGTGTTCTGCATGGACACTTTAGCATGGCTACCATGTTTATTTGAATATTGTGCAAGCAGGAACATTTCACTATACCCAGTGCAATATATAAAGCCAGCAATATAACACGACGAAAATGCAGCCATGAACAAGTACCTTCCCTGACCATATCCAATAGCAGCATCTTTAGACGAAATTAGCCATGCTTTCTCATGTTTAAGTGCCTTGTTTTCAGAAATCAAATCGTCCTTATCACATTGGCCTCCAATCGTGTCATCCCCCGAGCTGAGGTCATTTGAGATTGCATTTAATTGCCCTTCAAATAGCATATTTGTCCTATTTAAAAAGCACATGGCATCACAGTCACCACCTAGACATACAATTTGAGCTGCAACGCAGTAGTAGACATTCTGAGGTAGAAGCCTAACTATTCTTTTGAATCAGGATGCATACTGAAAACACTGCTATGCAATTACAGAGAGGGCTGATAGTGTAGCAACCAGGACAGATTTAACGGACATAAAGGAGCAGAATTGTGAGAGCTTCGAAATATTATTCTCTCTGAGGAACCATGCTGAAGTAATTGGATAGCAAACCTGCACTTCATTAAGTTAATAAAATACTGTTCATGCTACCTTCCAGGTTGCACACTACATTCCCTTTCTTTGAATTTGTTACCTTGCCATGGGTTGCCAAATGTATGGGTGGATTGTTGGTCAGTGGTGGTGGAATGGATATAAGTCTCAGGCTAGAGGAAATATTTCGACAAGGAGACTTGCCAGGTTGAACAACAAATGTCTTAGGCTGGAGCCATTTGGTTCCCTTGCAAAGATGTTGGCTCCAGCTTGAAACTTCCTTTGTTGGACAACTGTTGATGACTAATGTCACCATATTTTCATTTACCCTCGTCTTATTCAACCTATTGCTCCACGCAGGAGCTGCACTTTCTTTAAAAAATAAAGATATTAATGAGCTCAAAGGCTTTGTGCATGGCTGCGTCCCCAAGTGCAAACATTTGTTTTCAATGAATGACAGAGTTGGTACCTTTCTTGAGAATTCAATAGGAAGAACCAAAAATTAAGCTAACAGACTGGCTATGACGACAAGTAAACATGAATTGATGTGGAGTGCCATTTCTTCATTTCGCACCAGGCTTGGGGCCAGCCGGACTTCTTCCTAAAATTGAGAAAATTTTTCTAATGAAATATATGTTAAGAGTATACTCTTCATAATCTGAAAATTAAAAAAAAATGGTTATTTGGTTATTCATATTTAGTTGGGAACGGCGCGAAGGACACTGACGAAGTGAGGGCTTATACAGTAATGCCACATAGTGCTGGCTGAGAACAGATTTAATTTTAGAACAGACAAACAGTTAAGTACTTTGGAATGCTTCCTAAAAGCCATAAAAAACCAAAGGAGGAAGCAGTTCTACAAAATAATGTATGTGCATGAAAAATGCATCTGATCATCGGTTCGCAGACATGTACACCATTTACATGTCAGTTAACAAAACATGTGTTACACTGAAACATTTCTCCTACAATTTGGCAATTCTATGGGCTTTGATTATTGCTCGGGTCAGTTGGTTGCTGCTGTTACTATTAGTGTGCGGTTGAGTGTAATGTAGATGGGCAAGTGCTACTGACAACTATTAACATTGGCAAATTTTGCTGCATCAGGATAATGCACGCATTGTCCTGCTGCAGCGAAACTTTCTAGTAAACACTCACAGTTGTCTGTAGCACTTTCCCATCTGTCTCGCCTCACACTGTTCCATCTATAGTGCTTCACCATATTGTAATTTGCACCACCAACTGACACAAAATTCTACCCTTCTGAAGTTCTTACTGCTACTTCGCGCTCGTCACATTCAGGCCGCCAGCCGTACTGAGCCCAATGTAGTATATGGACTGGCAGCTCCTGTCATGGATTTATTCTGGTGTAATGACACCGCAGAAGCAAATGAAGACTAAGACAGGCAGGACACAAGCGCCTAACCTCAACTCTCGCTTTAATAAGAAAACAGACATCATATACCACACATAGTGACAGGAAGTGACGTCATTAATTCAAAAACAATTTCTTCATGCAATGTAACTGAGAATGACTGATGCATTTCTCCTTTTTGCGCTAATCTGCCAAAGCTTAATTATCTTATGTATGTCTGCTCATAATTTCTGGCTACGAGTTTTGAAGAACACAGGAAAGAACCAATCTATTTTGCAGTGCATCACAATGTGTGGATGAGAGTTGTTGCACACAAACTTCATTAGCCGCAATCTCAAATTAATACAATGTGTGTCTATGCAATGCAAGCATGACTGGATGGGAATGGCCGACTGGACATAACCTCCGTTGCACAGTGCATCACCTGCAAATTGTGCTGCACGCAACAAATTAATTTGTTTTCCTGGCTTATCTTTTTTTCTCATCAGAGAAAATCTCTCTTCACATGTTTCATACAGAAAAAAAATTTTTGCCCGTAGAGACCAGCTACACAATTACCCATGAAAATCACAAATGCATACAAAACTGCAACCACCTTTTTACTTCATCTCATTCATTATATTCCATACTCATGCCTAATTTAGTTGCGCAAATAATTGTTTTCTCAGGCCCTTGTTAGGAGAGTTTTGTGCTGTAATAAAAGGCAGAAGCCAAAAAAAGGAAAAGGGTGGTTGTGGCTTGAAGCACAATATGCATCTAGTGAGCTAGGCCGCAAGCGTTATGTAGTCTGCTGCAATCATAAGGCCGTGCCTACATTGGACAGATGGGATGCTCTATTAATGCGAAATCAGGGAGATTGAGGGTGTATGAGTCATCTGTGTGAAACAACCCTCCCTCCCACAATGTTAAAGACAGCAAAGAATGTGACTGCAGTCGTGTTCCACACAACTTGCGTTGTAGCCAGGTATTACGATCTGACAACATGCCAGGTAATTGTGGCTTGCAACATTTAAAAAGAATGACAAATGTATCAGTGATCTATTAGTTGCACTGCATAAAAAATTTCCTTTAGCAGATATCATCACATCATGTCTCCACCTGTTATTAAATATTGCCTGTTTCCTTATTTTAAAGCTTGCAGTGAGATCCGGTGCTTTTGTCATGTGCGTACATATCTTTTCTCGTTTACTTTTTGTGGTGTCATTACACCAGGATTTGTATAACCAAATGGCCACACACTACTTTTCTCACGTTATAGTGGTGCTTGCAAAGCCTCGCAAGCAGCAGCGTATTTGGTCAAAACATGCTTTTGTACATATGCTTTTCCAAAAAGTGGAGGAAAGGAAGTAGCCATAGGAGATTGTAATTTCGGCAGTAACGCCAGCCACCCACCGTGGAGTCCTACAAGGGGACGCTGCAGTACACGCGAAACACGGCCTGCAAACGCCAGCTGTACGTTACCACTATAACCAAATATGAAGTAACCTAGGTTGGCTATTCACACAAGGTTAACCCTTGCTGCCTGGAAAATTTGGAAGTAAGCGGAAGGAAGGAGAAGACAGGAAAGATGAAAAGTGAGAGAAAGACGAAGGCTGGAGGAAGAGAGAGACAGGAAAAGGCAACTACCGATTTCCCCCGGGTGGGTCAGTCCGGGGGTGCCGTCTACGTGAAGCAGAGGCCAAAGAGGTGTGTTGCCTCCGCCGGGGGGCCTTAAAGGTCCGAGCACCCGGCATCGGATCAACCTCCAGGATCCCCCTTTCCCCGGACACGGCTAAGCCGCGCACGGCTACACGCGGGAGGGTCCAACCCTCATGTGCTCGGGTCCGTGGTGTCGCAACGCACCAAACGCCTGCAGACGCAGACGCCCCTGCGGGGTTTCCAAAAAGAAAAGCTGCCAAGAAGGTAACAAGAATCAAGACCATTAAGTTGAATCCACTGCTATGCTTTACTTTTTTGCCTTTATTCCTTACACCTAAGTGGATAAGCCAGAGTGAATATTACAGAAATGCACCAAATAAGTTGTTGAAATTATGCAAAAATCTTAACGCAACTAAGCATACATTGATGTGCAATAATAGACACCAGTCTCAGTTTCTTTCTGACACAAACATAGTATATCTTATTCCTTTGGCATGAAGAAAAGCATATGTAGACCAGACAAGTTTATATTTAAATGAGAGCCTTCACGATTAAGCACCACTATAATGTGACCATTAGAGTACATACACTGTAAACAGTACAGATGACAGCCAAAATTTCAGAAGTGCAACATGTTAGCGAAAGCAACAACCATTAACCCAGAAACTAATAAAATCCCACAAAATAACAAAAAACAAGATGAATGTGTCAGCGCAGCACCTGTTCTCTGAAGTTACAGGACAGTGGCATGCTTGTTAACAAACCTAAAACCACAGCACATTTGTATGTGACCACCCCCTGCCTCTTTATGTGCTTTCGTGCCTTTGACAAGGCGTTACTGGATATTTATTTGCTTGTCTGTTGCAAAAACACATCAATTATCAGTCAGTGCACAGTGCACCATGCCATTTATCTATGTGGACTCACTTTGTGTCCTTAACACTGCTCTCACCTGTTCAGATCTAAGAATCGCAAAAGACTTGTTCTACTTAAATCTACATGCCTGAACATGTGGGTTCTGCAGTTGAAATAGGGTAATTATAAGTAAAATGCATGACATGTTCTGATAAACTTTGTTTTCATAATCTAATTGTTTACTTGGGTACATAACCAGTCAGATCATTCGTACTAAAACAAGAAAACAAATTCAACACATTGGTTTATACTGGTTGGTGCTCTATTGACTTTAGTACACACATTGGACAAACGACAGGCAGTCAGAAATACCAACAACCACTAACTTCCACACGGCATTATTGGTCACATGTGCACATGATATCGCTACAAAAACCCAAACGAAAGTAGACAAAGAAAAAAGTACATTTTAACAGAAAAAGGACAAGACAAAAAAAAGAAAGCTTCTTTTGGTAGCTAAGTCACAATCAAGGTGTAAATGACAGCTATAGTTTGGCAAGCACACATGCAGTTATTTTGCTCAGTTCCTTGATATCACAATTTCTTGTTTGACAGCAACACCGACGGGACATCTACGCATATCTCTATTGCACATGCCATTTTTGCTCACTCCAAGATCCTTTTGTGGTTATTCATTAAGTGCGTGCTTCGCCTGTACTGGCATAGCAGGGGGGGTATAAATTCTGTGTAATGTAACTTACATTCAAATCAAGCACACAAAGCAGGGAGTGAATTATCTTTGAAAACTATGCAAACATTTGCAGGCGGAAAAACCTTGCAGTCCCTTTGGTCTAAGGAAAGAACAATGTGAGGAATCACCTATAGTAAAAAGAAATTAATAAACCTATTTATTGTAATCTCTTTCTTGTGAGGTATGATGATAGCCTGATATGAATTTCTCTATCTCTACATGTTAGGAATAGTACATGCTGTGAAATAATTTTAACTGAAGAGATTGCCTAGTCTTTTAAATCCTGCTATTGCAGCTTACCCTTACTCTCAGTAATACAAAGCCTTTTAGTATTACTTCCTATTACAAATCTAACTCCCATATTTTGAACATTTTCAAGCAGACCAGCTAACTCAATATTATGGAGATTCTAGCAAACACGTACTTATTTGATTAGTGAATGCACATAAGCAAAATACAGCTGTTCTTTGAGGTTTTCGGGTAGCCGACAAAATGTGTATGGGTGGACACACGACAGCTACTACACCAATAACCATCGTGGCCAACCAAAATTAAGTCTATTCCTACATGGGCGGGCGCGGCGCAGTCTGAGCAGACGATGGTCGTCTTTTTCTGGAGTCATGTACAAAGAAACCCCAACATAACGAATCCACTAAAATCAGCAATTTAGTTTGGTGTACTCAGACTCGACCGTTTAGTCAAATAAGTACATTTGCAAATGGATTGTTTTCCCACAAAAAGGGCCGCAGTCCGAAAACACAAATCTGAATGAGAAAAAAAATTTTTGAATTTGAGAGTCAACGACCAAAGATATGGTTTCACTGTGTGTTAACGATACCTTCACATAGGTAGCATGAAGCAAGCCCAGCGTTGCTTTGGCATCCACTCTGTCCTCTTTGATACTGCCACACACAGTGGAACGACACTATCATGAAAAGTGCTGGCAGTGGAGGCGAATGCTTTGTCTGTCTCAAACTTCAATGCATCTCTGAAACTACAGATTATGCAACCCCGTGTACTAAACACGTGGGAAGACGGTGCACATAATACCACGCCATATCAGCACGTCTAGTCTTTCCACACGCAGCAGATCACCTCTAGAACAGGGTGTGCAGGCTGCAGATGCGCTCAGCTGCGCTCACAGCCATGGCGCTAGAAAAGAAGACGCACGGACTGGGCCCTTCTGAGGGCGTCCTTAAAAGCTCAGTTTATCATTTTTTGTTTCTGTAATAGGCTAGTGCAAAAAGTGAATTTGCTTCATTCCTATTAGGAATTTTGTACACATGGTACAAAAATTAGGAAAGTAGAACATTTTATTACTTTTCACCCATCTCAGTTGGAATATCGTACAAATGTCCAAGCAGCCATTTTTGCCTTGTTTCATCCAAGATGTTTTTTCCATGCTGAAAGAAAGGCATGTGTTTAAAAAATAAGCTTGGTTGCAACATGTAAAGGAATTGTGTAATGTCACAAGGGTTCCTGAAACCAAATATATTTGTGATTTCCTTGTGACTGGAACACTCAAAAGGAAAACGACCTTTTAAACAGACTAAAGAAAGCCACAGCACATGCACCCATACTACGCCAGGGACTGTATCAAGCTGATATGAGAAGACTTTCAAGAATCTTTCCCAGTTTGGTAAAATTTTTAAAACAATGGGTAACACCTGGCCCCATGCCTTAAATCTAGAAGGAATAAAGTTCTTAAGTTACTCTGTGCTCTTTCTTGAACCCAACAAATGTGCCTAGGAAAATGGGTCAAGTCTACATCTTGCCGCATCTGTAGCAAGGTGTGAACAAAAAACTCGCTTTAGCTGGCTGCAGTGCTCCCTGCAATGAATATTTAGGCAGAAAATTGTTACCCCAATATGACTGTGCACCCAAGAAAACCAAATGTGGTAGACTACATCAATGCACATGGAAAAATCTTTACTCTATGCTTGCTGGCACCGTGTCTGTATCGGCCTCTAGGAGAATTGTGGCCCCCACGTTCTGGAATATTTCCGTGGCATAGAAAACATTGTGTGATACCAGCTATGAAGTGTTAATCACTTTAATCAGCAGTTTAATCACGGCAGTTGTTTAATCACAGTTACTTCCAAGTGTTTACATGTTTTAAGCATTGCTTGTGGGCATCTTGGCTACAAAACAACCTAGACCTTACATCCCAGTCTGGTGTGCAGCGTAACAAGGCTTTTATTGGAGCAACTTGATGCTTTTATATTGGTTATTCAGTTGGCATGATCTTTCACAAAAGAGCTATAGGCAATTTTGCTGCAATAACAGTACTGTTTTTACAGCATTCGTCGTGGGGAGTGCGGCTTGCCCCTTTTGCCAGAGTTCTTGCTGAACGACAATTTATTATCCGTCTGTTACATGTGGAACTTGAACAGCCTATATTTTTTTCTCCTCAATCCACACTTCTGCTGCACTTTTGCCAGCATCTCTACACAGGGTGTTTTGACTGAGGTCATACCAAGTGAGCATGCTACAAGCCTTGTGTGCATCGTTTTCATGACTCTTTCGATGACCAAATTTCATTTTCAGTGGCTTTATCAACTAAGTATCTAGCAGCAGCTGGAACATGGGTACTCATGAGAACTCGCACCAGCCTTGGTCGAATATGTCCAGCACTGCAGCACTGAGTAGTGAACCATGCTGTAAGAGTTGGCAACTAAATTGCCGCCTTGTGATTTAAACTTTTCAACTTTACAATCAGGGCTTCAATTGCCCAGCCAGCGAGCTGCAGCAAAGGTGTGAACTGAATAAAGGGAAAATCAGACATGCACCCGTTCGTAGCAATTGCTGCAAAGGAAACCCATACGGGTTCCTGGAAAGAAAAGCCTCAGAGTTGAAGAAAAATTCGCCCCGGACCAGGACGAATTTTTGGTTCGTCCCGGACCAGGATGAACCAGGAGGCTTTTCTTTCGAGGAACCCGTATGGGCTTCCTTTGTATCAATTGCTACGAACGGGTGGATGTCTGATTTTCCCTTTATTCATTACTTCTCTCCACCTTGCAGGTTTGCGCAGTACTACGTCAAAGGTGTGAACTATAGTCATCTGATGTCACATTCTGTCAGCGATAGCAGCTGATCTCTCTAGTGGTGGCCCTCAAGGCCAACAGGCATCCCTTTCTGTGCACGTGCTTGTGTAGGACTAGGCAGAAGGTGCCAGTTTGTTCTTCAGCTTTAACACTGTTCACGCTGTATCAGGAACACATTTTCTTACTCAATGCAATAGCCCATGAACCTACATAATTGCCACCAAGAGTCATTTGTCCACCATTTCCTTTGCCATGTCATTTGCTTCTGCCTTGATGTCATAGCAACTTCAGCTATATGAAGCAATGATGGTGTTTGAGTACCCACACAGCCTTGCAGTTTCCAAATCTGAACATTGCTGCATTAAAAGCTGACATGATTTGGTCTTAGCAGACAGATCAGAGTTAAAAAAGAAGCCTCAAACTTCTTTCAAAGTCATTCTAACCTTGTGAATAATCCCGTGCCTTTTCATGTCTTATTCAGCATTGTCCAAAGCAAGGTGTCTCTTAAAAATCAAAATAATAACTTTGCGAGGCCAGCTACTAGGCTACCATTGGCTCTTCAGCCAGTCTGAAGTGTCTCGCAGCCATCAAAGCAAGAGTGCAAAAAGATGACAAAGAAAAGTGTGGCAGACAAAATGTTCGTGGAAATCCATATGTTTATGGACTGTTACATTGACTCAAAAAGATCGTGGCTTCCTAATACAGTCTTGATGTACATAGTTGTGTCAGTCACGAACAGCCAGTTGCCCAGTCCTGCACAAGCACAGTGTACAGATGCCCGTGGATTAAAATTTGTTGTGTGTGCATGTGGTGCAGTGTACCACATTTCATTTTCCTGAGGCTTCAGTACACTGGCAAGACTGGTTCCTACTTCAGTAGTAGGCCCTAAGAGTATTGCAGCCCTTTGTTCATATTTTGCTGCAGATTGCATCAAATGCGAATGCAAACTATTTTGAAGGACACGTCAGTTCAGTTCAAGCAATTAGACAGAGTAACCCAAGAAATAGTTTAAGCCTCCAAAACGTCTTAATACAGTCCCTAGTTTAGTACAGGTTCTCACCTGATGTTTTGGCTTCTACGGTATATTGCTGTTGCTTGCTAGGTACTGGTGGTGTGATGTGCACACTCTCTTGTGTTGCTATAATGACAACTTGTAAAAAAGATTTTCCTTCCTAACAAACGTTTGGAGACAGTGCCTGTCAGCTCATCTTCTAACCCGTTTTTCATTCGATCTGTGCATTTACATCGAACGTAAACTACAAAATATCGGTACTGAGCATCACAAAAAAACACACCTGTGTAACGATTCTGCCGAGATCGTTGGAGTGGTCAGCCACAGGATGCAATGCAGGTAGAAAGGTATCCTGAGGTAAAGCAAAATAACAATCGTTGTAAGAAGCGGATAAAAAATTTTATTTTGTGAGGCTTTCGGCATTCATACTAATTACCACATTTGTATGTAAAATAGTTTTGCATAATAGCTGAGCAAGGTTAACGTCTCGCCCTGTGACTGTCAGCCAGTGCTACTCATGGCATTGATGGCGAATATGGCACATCCTTTCAAATGGAACTTTTGTGGGTTACATGAATTCAAAAGAACTTAGGTTTATATAATATATAACACCTGTGGTTAGAAGGATGTCTTGCATGCAGCACCAATGCCACGAGTGGCACTGCCTAACACTTCCAGGGCGAGACTTAGTACATAAACAATACAAATGTGCAACAAAGTGAACAGGTGGATAGCTGCTGCTATAACTCAAAGATTGCATGCATCTTGCAGATGTGAATGCAGCTCCCATCAGGAGCGAGTTGCCCTTTAGTGCACTTCACTTCTCTTCCTCTTTTGTCTTTATTGCATGTTGGTGCCATATGGTAATAATGAACAAAAATTAAGCACTTCAGTTCCCATTCTTGTTTTACTACATGCTGTAAAGTCATCTAAATGCGCTTAAGACTCTTGAGGATGTACTTTAGCCATTTCGTCTTAACAAAATTTTTCGCTTCACTTCACTACACCTTAATGTAGTGCGAATTCTAGACAATGCTTACACAAAAACCTACTCCACACAATAACACCTTCAATTAAAATTACAGTCTATGGCTTCGAGATTTGTACATACATACTTTATACATTTATTTATTTCATTTAATGATTTAAGATACTTTCAGGGCCCGAAGGCATTACAGAAAGGAGTGGGTGAACATAACAAAACATTTACAATGGTTTCATTGTAAATCTGTAATTTACAATATTTTCATTGTAACCATACATTGTTACAATGAAAATATAAGTGGCTGTTCTCATACGCACACTTAGCATACTGCATAACAGTCACCTGGTTCCAAAATGGTTTTTTGTTATCACACATAGGACGGCTACAACTATAAATTTAATTCTGGCAGTGACTTAAACCACGGCCATAACCTTCATAGTGCAATCAATGAAAATTTTCGAATTTAGAGCAGTTAGACATATACAGGGCAAATAGTTTTAAAGTGTTAAATAATGAACTGTTATGGAATATGGCGGTAGAAGGCCATGCGCCTGAAACAAAGGTACTGTTTATCATATAAGCACATTCTTATATTTTTGCTTACTTTCCTAGGGATTGCATCAAACAGTTTGCTTACGCGTAAATTTTGCTACATGGCTGTATCGTATTAGCCCTTATCTTTTCACATTTGGCTTACTGCAGCTTTATGCATATGCATAAAGCTACTACTGCTACTACCTTCTACACTACTACCTACACTACTACCTTCAGCTCAAGGCCAAACACTATGCTGTGCAACATACATGCATTTTACAACACCGAACAGTAGACAGAGAATGAGCAACTCTTTTAAAAAGTGCAGTTCTTTGGAGACACATTGATATATATCTGGAAACAGAGATTTTTGCTAAAATGATAACGTAATCTAATTGGTACTGAAGATAATGCATCATGCAAGAAACTTGCATTTACCGGACACCACTATAGACACTGCGACCTCTGCAGCTTCTCCACAATCTGGCACAATGTGCTCAAGCTGCCTGTAAACCCTGGAAGGGGTTTATGATACTTTAAGAAGCTCAGAAAACATGAGAAGGACCTAAAATGAAGGTCAGAGAAGCAAAGCAAATTTTTAACCATTCCTCTCTATGTTGCTATGAATGTGAAGGTGCCAGCAAATGATGTATTAGAACTGCGTTTTTAATCGTGCAATACTAGAGAGCACATTTTGGCAATAATAATGTGATAGAGAAGAATGCCAGAAACCAACCTAATGAACATTTTTCTAACCTTGCACAAGGTTTTCGTCATTATGCTGATGCACACACCTGCATACCTATACTGTGAAGTCTTGTTTCAGTTTCTTATTTTATTGTCACATAGTAATTTACATCATACACTTGTCCTGAAATACATTACGTTGGGCTCCTTCAGTATTTTTTTTTCTTACGAACACACATGCATATACAGGGCAAGCACTCAGATACTTGCAAGACTGCCACGGGATTGGCCACTCGAGGTCAACATGTTTGTACAGCGCAAAAGACGAGGACTGAAGGAAGAGCACAACACAGACGTTGTCACACACAAACACACTCAAGGCATTTTGCGAGATTTTCAGGCTTCTTTGATGCTCCTAAAAACATTATGTAGCACATATTGAGCCACAGATAGCTGTACTGTGAGATTTTCACGTTGCTCTACAATTTTATAATTGAGACATTTTATCTAATTACATTTGAGAAGTTGATTAATTGATTAAGACTAATTAGGCAATTAGGCAAAATGCAGAAAATCCAAGTATTTCCAAGAGACAGGAAACAACATTACCTAGGTTCTGTGCAGCTAGGTGGCATATTCATATCTTTTGAAGTTTGCTAAAGTTACGTGGGATAACCTGCATACCTCCTATGGAACAGGTGTCACACCAATCACTCTAAGTGATGCCGTTAAACTAGCCAGTGCGCTCAAAACATACAGGGTAAAAAAGCAAACTCTAGGTAAGAGCATACCAAGGCCTCTATTGCTGAAAAGGGAAACTGATGGGACGCGTCCGATCTCCGGCCATGAAGCTGCTTCATCCTCACAGTTGGCAATGCAACGACCGCAGCCGCAGTCCTGAAATAAAAATGAAAAATTTGACACTACAATGATCACACAGAACACGAAAAAGCTGGTCACAAGCTTATCTTGGAGAACATCTGCTGCTACATTAGGTTTTGTATATTCGTCAGTTTATTGTTAAACTAAGCTTGCCAATATTTTATATCCTAATGGCTTTGCTCTTTACAAACCAAAACCTTTGCCCAACTCATGCACTTATGCACTACTTAAGCTATGAGATGTTTACTGATTCCTTACAATGAATCGCTTCTAAGACAAATTATTTCACACAAAAGGATGCATAACTTATGAGTGTTACTGACATTGAATACCAAGGTAGTACCTCTTTATAATAGACAATGGCGGACTTCAAGCACATTTTTCTTACAGATGCAGGTTGATCGGTCTGCCTTTTTTTTTCACCAGCGGCAGAAATTTTGTTAATAATACTCGTGCAATATAGGATGACGCTGTGATGTGCGATATGATCCTGAGTTGAGAAGCACAACTTTTTTGTGTAAATTCGGCCCCTAGAATTCAAAACTAAATATCTGTACCCGATACGCAATGGCACAGCAGCAAAGTAATTAAACATTAAACAAGTCCAGGTATCCAGTGCACAGCGCCAGCTGTTGAATAACAACGTTGCACAGGCATCGACTATATAGATATAGCGCAGTATGTGCACGGCAGGCGTAGTGGCGGCCTCAGCAAAGACACAACACAACCATGGAGCGACGCACCCGTATGATCTATCGCCGGCAATGCTATCGCGTAAATTGATATATCTCGTCACGGCACGGGCACCGTTTTCGGCCCGCCGAGGTGCCGGCAGTGCCGGCGCCACTGGTACTCACCTGCTCTGGCCGCCGAGGTCAAGTGACGGCGTATCCAGTAATCTGAACCCAAGCAGGACACCTGTTACCGCCAAGCAGTACGCTAACTATAAAGAATTTCTTATATTCTAAACGGCAGCTCACGTGGCGTTGACCCGCAGTGCCACGCTTTTAATACCACAAACGCGCAGCCGACATTTGACGCCCGCAGATCAAAGTCGACGGGCGCAGGCTCTACATGCTACGCGCCGCAGTCGCGCACTGCCTGCACAATCAGCGATGTGGGCGCGAAGAGACACAGACGATAGCACGGAGCGTACTGGCAAATCTGCACAATGCGCGTTTAGTGAGCGACCTACTGCACACAATCGCACGAGCTAGGGGATTGGCGCCACGTACGCGCCAGCTAGCAGACACCGCGCACGAAGAAGCGCCGCCGGTTCTCGCTCAAATGATCGCTGTACAAACACTCACACACGCGCACCGCAGTAAACCCTTAACGAGCCGCCACATTTTCAGGCCAAAGTTAGGCAGCGAAGCTTAGCTCACCTCGCACTGCACGTAACTATTATGGTAGTGGCTTGCGCTTCGGGGAACATGTCGAATGCTCACATCCACCCAATTAAAGACGCGGCAAAGTCCCTCATCATGTAAAATCCTAATTTTTAAGTACACTCGCTTGACTCTGAGCACTCAAGTCGCCTAGATTACGACAAAGCTCGAAGAAACACAGTGATCGTGCAAAATGGTTCTGGACGGCCAACTGTCGCGCCATGTTGTACTGAGACCTTCAATAAGTCATATCAGCGCGTCTCCTCACTTAGGACGCATGCACACTCATAGAACGTGTAATAATCGTTCAAAGTCACTTACCGTGGAGTCTTGGGGGTTCAAAGCAGTGAGAAACATCAACCACGGTGGAAGAATGTGCCGTCGCTGGCAATGGCTGCTCCTTCGCGGCTTTCAACGCGCGTGCGCGCGCTACGAAGGCTTGTGCTCCTCCGCGCGTTGTTGCCACTTTCGGCTTCCTGTGCAGCGCCAAGGTGCGGCTACTCCGAACAGAAAAACAGCGCCGACACACATTGCGCGGGATATTTTGAATCTGACTGCAGAAATAATCCTACTGAAATTGTCGCTGCGGCTGACTGCCTTGTTGGTCACGGCTGAGTTATTCTTTTCTCTATTTGGCTCCTCTCAGATATGGGTGTATTTCAACACTCCCAATTTCCAGTACGCCACCGTTATTCCTCGAAAACCCCCATTTTACAACCGCAATGCCCATTCAAATGGGGTCGGGGGTACAATAATGGTTCTAGCTTATTTTACTTCTTCTCGTGGGAGTACTCATATTAAGCCAGGGGGGAAAAATGGCATATCAACTGTTAAAACGCCCATATGGGCTCATTTGTGTTTACAGTGTACCACATGAATGGAAGATGGCGTGCGTTGTGCGAGTGTATAAATCGGGGCCTCGCGAACTGATCGGCAATTACAGACCGATATCTCTAACAAGTATTGTCTGCAAAGTATTAGAGCACGTCTTGTCCAGTAACATAATGACACACATTACCAATCATAACCTCCTGAATCAGAAACAGCACGGTTTCAGGCAAGGGCTTTCCTGTACAACTCAATTAACAGAGTTCGATCATGAAGTTTGCGGTGTTTGTAGATTTTAGAAGAGCTTTTGACCTGGTGGATCACACATTGCTTGTATGTAAACTACGCTGGTTTAATATCAATGAACAAGTAATTGCATGGATTCAGGAATACCTTTCATAATCAGAAAGTGGTTTTGGCACGTAAAACCCCAAATATTATTATTATTATTATTATTATTATTATTATTATCAGGAATACCTTTCTTTGCGGTTTCAGCATGCAGTGGTAAATGGCGCAGAATCTAATGCAGCCCGCGTAACGTCTGGCGTCCCCCAGGGCTCGGTATTGGGCCCATTACATTTCCTAATATTTATAAATGACCTTCCCAACACTATTGTTTCTTCCGTAAGATTGTTTGCTGATGATCTGACAATATATAGGGAAATTACAAGCATTGCCGATACTGTTGTTTTGCAAAATGATATAGTTAAACTACAAAACTGGTGCAGAGAGTCACATATGCAAATAAACACACAGAAAACTGTCCACATGCGCTTTACTAAAAAGTGTATGCCAGAAGCCGTATATTATCTATCCGGTTCCCCATTTCAGATTGTTTCCGATCACAAGTACTTGGGTGTATTCCTCACACCGTCCATATGTTGGCACAGGCATGTTGATTTCATTACAGCAAAGGCATGCAAAGTGTTAGGATTTCTACGGCGCAATATAAAACTCTTTCCCCAGCAGGCTCGTGATCTTCTGTACACAAGCTATGTTAGACCCATTTTAGAATATGGATGTACCGTATGGGACCCTCCTACGTGTACCGACCGAGATAAACTTGAGAGAGTTCAGAATATAGCAGCACGGTACGTAATCGGCAACTATGACAGAAACCTTAGTATTACTAGCGCAAAACAAACATTAAAATGGGACACCTTAGAAAAGAGAAGGCAGGCATTACGCTTGAAACTTTTTCACAATATATTCTATGGCCAAATTGGAATAGACCGTAATAAGTATATTCTTCAGCCACATTATATATCCAGACGAACAGATCACGAGCTCAAGGTTAGGGAATACACTTGTAGAACTAAACTTTTCCAAAGCACCTTTTTCCCCAAAACCATTTTAGAATGGAATCGACTGCCTGCTGCCGTAGTTAGTATACTTAATAATGAACATTTTGCAAACTCTCTTTGAAATTTTCTTATTTATTTTACAGTGTACAGTAATTGCAGAGTTTGCTATCACTATATAGTGCTTTATTACTTAATTGTATGATGCCGTTTCCTGTGTGCTGTACATTGATATCCTGATGTACCATTTTTGTCATGTCATTGTTGCGGTCTTTTTCTCTCTTTCGCTTTCATTGTATTGTATAGTTTAATGCTGTTTATTCGATGCCATAAGCTGTTTACATTGATGTATGTAACCCCCCCCCCCCACTGTAATGTCTAAATGGCGCTGTGGGTATGAGAGTAAATAAAAATAAAAAAAAATGTCCAAGAAGGGGCACTCCGTAAATGCTTGCAGAACATACGTAATCGGTGGGGGCTTCTCGTTGCACGCGTAGGGAATCTTGAAAGTCGGCGAAGGTTCGCTCCCGCGTTGGGTGCAGTCATGGTCCACAGCAGTTTTCTTTTCCGGGCATGAGCAGAACGGTTCGGCGATGCTGCTTCAGTCGTCTGGATGCCTTTACCCTCGAGGACGACGTCATCGTTGGTCGTCTGGACGTGATTGTGGGAGGCGTCGGAAGGATTCGCAAAAAGCCGTCGAAGCCTCCTTCTGCGCGGATTGCCACCATCTTCGACAGCTGTTTCTTTCTCCGAAGAATGCGTAGAGCTATTCACCGAGGCTCCACGAGCCGCAGCTTCAGAAGTCGGGTGCTCGTACTCTTGCGAGGACGACGTTGTCGTGGTTGCGCCGTGTCTCTGACCGCACCATGACTGGGTTTGTGCTTCAACGTCGACGTGACTTCGATGGGCTTTAGTCGCTCGTCTCGACAGGTCAGAAGCTGCTGGCTGTCACCGTCGTGGCTTCGAAGAGATGCGTTGTGATTCCGGGCCTCGAAGCGTGCACCGATGAAATTATAGCGCAACCAGTGCAGCTGAACAGGCTTTGAAACCACTGCGTGCTTGAACTGCCTCTCGAGAGAGTTGCGCTGCCTTTTAAAGCCTCCCCCCCCTCCCCAAGGTGCTCTCCGCCTCTACTTTCTGAGAAGTAGCAGGAATGAGGAGGAAAGCGGTGGAGGCGTCGATGGGTTGTCGTTGATTGGCTTTCACAACGTCCGAAGGGTGCTCCAAAAGTGGTCACGTGGTTGTGCGTTTATGTGCGCGAGTAACAGAAATGGCGAAAGGGAGAGGGTAAAGAGAAACACTGAAAATTCTTGAATGTTTGCAAGAAAGAAAAGCACTAGTGACACATTCTGTAGCCCTCTATTTTGAGTTTTTTGTTAACGCTCTTATCTCCTCTCTGAATAAAACTGAAATACAGAGCTTTTTTTCCCAATAATGCCCGAACTGAAAACGCATCAAAACACGCACGATATTTGCTGCGGTGGTTGCTCCCATAGGTTTACATAGCACAGCAATCTCAGGTGCTTAAACAACCGCCTTGGCGAGTGCCCTTCAGCCTTCATTTAGCAAAAGTGAAAACACCGGGCTACAACCCTGATGCCACAAAGCTCATGCTATTTCCGGGAACCTTTTACAGGAGATAATATTGCGAGCGTATGTGTCCGAGTTTCCTGACAGGTTCAGTCTTTAAGCGATTGACTTTAAATAATGATGTTGGCGCGCTAAGTTCATGAGTTGTGTTTCACTTTCTCTCCTTGAGAAAACAATTTCATCAATGAAGATATTCGACAAAGAAAGGAGGGGGGTGGACGCGTTGTCGCTAACACGTGCCGTTTTGGCGGTACACGCTGTAATGACTTGGTTTGCATTTATACACGTTGGTACTAGTGGCCCTTCTGTCATTTCCTCATTCTACGTTCATTAAGTATAACTTTTACGCCATAATTAGCACGCAAACTGAGGCCTAACGCTTTATTACAGGGTCTCTTCTTTGTGGAATTGTTGACCTCCTTACATTTACAACTGCTGCTTACGGTCGCAAAATAATATGTTGCTCTCTTGCAAATGGCTGGGCGTTGCATATACAATTTCCTAGGAATGGCCAGCAGCACGGCGTGCAATTTTCAATGGTGGGCAAGAGAGTGTAAAGCACCTTCTCTGCCACTTGCACACTCAGCGCTCTGCCCCTAGAGCTACCCTTGGCTGCTAGGACAAAGTACGAAATCAAAGAAACCTAGCTGAGCTGGCCGCGAGTAACTCTTTTCGGATTCGTGATGCTCCGATTTAAAATATACATGTCTTATCTAAGCCTAAACGACAGAGATATAGGCGAGGTGAGTTACGGTAGCTCGTGCCTTTGGACTAACAACGCTTTTCACGCGGCGCTTTCAGGGGGCAGTTTCACCACGGCTACTGTGTCGGGACTCATATCTCACGTGACTGTACGTATGTAAGCAATAATTGTTACAAAATGACTCTATTTTCTTATTCAGATCTTCACATTAGACAGCCACAATATATGCAGCAAAACCGTCATCTTAATGTTTCAATACTTTTCGTTATAACGTAGATGTTCGCGATGATCCGTATGTTGCATACTACTGAAAGTGCATCCAATGTTTTCACTCAGGCATCTGTTTTTCTTTCTGATTATGCCACAAAACCGAGCGTGATGCCACCAACGCTCAGAAATGTAATCGGGAGCGCGCACAATGTTCTCGCACACCTTGTGTGGTATACCTTAGCGCTGAGGTGCTTCTTGTATAACGTAGGGGAATCGGTTGTAAAGGCATGTGCACGGTTAGGCACTTGCATTTAAGCTCACGAACTTGATTTGCACAAAGGTAACTTGTCCAAGCTTTCATACTTGCTTCATAAGAAGCCCACTGCACCTTCAATATGCCGGCTGCTTTTCACTCCACCAAACAAACCTTAGACCAATACAAATATTGGTGACATCATATTAAAATTCGAGTATTCAGATTGGTAACCTCTTGGCGCGGAGTACGTTTATAAGTTGTGTGCGTAATTAGCGGAGCTATGTTAATTAAAAATTGAGTAATTGATCTTAGGTAGCTAAAGAAAATGAGTAGTTTGAAAACGTTCCTCGAGATTATTTGAAGAAACATGCTTCTGTAAGAGATATGGGAACAATTTTTTTTTAATTAGAAGCTCTTATAAAGCGTAACTGACGCAGGAGAAGAATATTCTCTACAGTCACAGAAAGAACAGCGCTTCAAGACTGGACACAAAAGAGGAACCACACACACTGCGCTAACAACTTGAAACGTTGTTCTTTCTGTGATAATGAACCAACTAGTTGGTCAGTTAATCGTTGCAAACCTGTAAAGTAAACCTCACCGCACTTAGCCTTTTATGATGCGATTATCAATAGTATGGCCCTGTGCACACGTTCCTTGTGGCCAGTCCGCTTTCGATTTTTATTCACGCTGTTTCTTCAAAGCCAAGCAGTTTAAAGTTTTAGTGTCAATTAGCAGCGAACGTGTGTCGCCGACAGCTTGCTTCGTAGCAGAAGCGATGCATGACGCAATCATGGTGCAGATTTATCGCGTCGCTGGCATCAAGACAATGCGCTGCCGCCCAGGGAAGGAAAATAATGAAAGTGAAAAACTTGGTAGCTGCTCACGAAGCCACGCTGAAGATGACGGTGCCATTGTGACAAAATCTGAGGCGGCGGTATTTACCACTGTGGAGCTTTCTTTTTTCTTTTTTTACAGCGAAGCAGCTAAGTGCTATTTTTCCCACTATCGTGTCCGCTTGCAGAGCAAGATCTTGTGTTACTGCAATGTCGGGCCAACCCGCGGCGGAGGTGACGCAGGCGTCAAGCCCTCCCCATACGTTCGTCGATCCCGAAGATAACGCAACGCAGGGCCGACGAATGTGCAGTTCGCCATTAAGGGGCCCACGTACACAGCTTCACTCATCATACTCCTTCGCAGAGTGGAAGGGAATTAAGTGTTTTTCCGTTGATGTCGCTATCCGTAAGACATAATGCTATAAATGCAATGTCATTCGTTCTTGTCTCGTAGATTTAAATATGGGTTTAAATAAGCTATGTCCCATTGATCCCCAACGGTAGGTGTAAGCGCGGGAATGCTCGCTATCTCGCGCGCTCACAGACACGCACACACACAGAGATAGGACACATGTTCGCCCGTATTCACATTTACACGCACTCACACATGCACACATGCACAAAAATGTACGCACGTACACACACGGGACTGCATGCACACAAAAACATGCGTATGCTCGCACACGCATACGCGCACTCGTACGTACGCAATTCAAAAACTGAGACACAAACAGGCGCGCAAGCGCAAATGAAAGTACACAAGCACGAACGCTCAAGGCGTGTACACGCATATACACTCCCTCTCCTACCCCGTTGCCTCGCAAAAACATGCGCGTGCAAACAGACTGAATGACACTCGCTCTGCAACTACTGTTCAAACTCCAGCTGTAATAAATCGCCTTGCGATTTAAATTTTGCGCTTCTTCAAGTCAATGTCCCCTCTGCCGAGAGGGTGCAAAGCGATTTGCTCCTGTCATGTGACATGACTGCCCATCCCCGACTCAAACACTGCTTTGACGCTAACACCAATGTTCCGACTAAGTGGCATAAATGCACATGTTGTTACAAAGGAGTACCCTCTTGGCGCACACAGTCCAAACTTGTTGATAGTCGGCTATTATTTAGAAATAAAATTGTTTATAATTTTGCCCATTCAGTTACGCATGCGCGTTGCCGTGAAGTTCCACAAGATGGTTAAGGTGCAATGTCCAGAATGCCGGAGTATCTACATGCTACAAGGCGCGATAGCTTTTTTTTTTTAAATGTAACACAGTGACATGCACATGCTTGTTGTTTTATTGTTCAAGGAACAAAATCTGATAATAAAAGCGATGAGTTAAATAAGTAACCCATTACTACGTTTTAGGAAGTAAAAATTGAGAATATAATGTTTGAAAAACACTCCTGGAAAAACCAATGCTGAAACCAAATCTTGAGTTTTGTGTATCGGCTATCTGGTGGGGACCGTCGAACTGAGTCCATTGTATCGCGAAAAAAAGACTTGGAAAGGACATTTAGCACCAGCAAACAAGGACAGAAGGGAGACGACACCACAATGCACTAACTTCAGCAACTTGATTTTCAGGAAACACCCACCTATTTAACCCATGCACAATGGCGCCATCTCATCCAAATCTTAACCATCCAGAAAAGCCGTCTCTTTATATTTCATTTCATTTCATTTATTGAAGCCTTAAAGGCCCGGAGGCATTACATAAGGCGGCGGCAAACAAAGTATCAGGTACTCTTCATCACGCTAAAGAGGGAAAAGAGGAAGAAAAGATAGACGAAGAATAGAAAAGGAAACAACGCTCTGGAGGGAACCGAGCAAGCAGTAGATCATCGAAATCACTGTAAAGAAACCATAATATACAACAAAATATATAGTACATAAATACTATTAAAAACATATTATGCGTGAGAACGAATCACTATCAATTAATTACTTAGAAAGGGTCAATAAGCAAATGCATTTGAGACGAACCATTCTAGGTGTAGTGGATTGTTAGTTTCTCACGGAAAGTCGTGTGGTCGGCGGAAGAAACAATACTGTCGGGCAGAGTGTTCCACAGCGCTATTGCATTTGGAAAAAAAGAATCCCTCATCGAAGACGTACGGCACTGAATGTGCGCGATTGGACAGCTGTGGTTGAGGCGGGGAGAGATTCTAGGCGGGGGTTGTAGTCGAGGGTGTCTGGCTATTGGGTGATAGTAGTAAGAGTGAAGCATGCATAGACGCGATATGATACGACGTGATTGGAGACTGGGAAGATCGAGTGTGCGTTTTAGTTCAGTTATGCTGGTTTTACTTGAGTAGTTTGACATGATAAAGCGTGCAGCACGATTCTGAATGGCTTCTAATTCGTAGGTGAGATATGCTTGCGAGGGGTGCCAGATAGATGATGCGTACTCCAGTTTCGGCCGAACGTATGTCTGATATGCAAGTTTTTTTATAGCGGGCGATGCAGATTTCAGATTGCGACGCAAGAAACCAAGTGTGCGCGAGGCGTTTGCGCATATTGTTTCAATGTGAGTAACCCATGATAATGATGATGTCAAGTGAACACCTAGATACTTATAGCAGTCTGTTCGTGGTATTGTAGTGGAGCTTATGTGGTACGCGTAATTTGTAGCACTGCGCTTACGTGAAAAGGACATAAATTGGCACTTATTAAGGTTAAGAGGCATGAACCATTTTTCACACCATGAAACGATAGTGTCTATGTCTTCTTGTAGGTGAATGGAATCACCAGGGTTATGGATGGCGTTGTAGATGACGCAGTCATCAGCAAAAAGACGCAGTCTAGTTTTTGTGTTACATGGCAGGTCATTGACATAGATTAAAAATAACAGCGGGGATAAGCCTGCTCCCTGGGGGACACCGGATGTAACATCAGAAAGGTGTGAGTCATGAGAGTTAGCGGATGTGTATTGTACGCGTCCTTTTAAGAAATGTTCGATCTAAGTAATCAGTGATGGGGGGATTCCAAGAGTAGATAATTTGGCAAGTAGGTGATTGTGAGGGACGCGGTCGAAGGCCTTCGAAAAGTCTAAGAAGATGGCGTCAATTTGTAAGTGGTTGTCCATGTGTTGTAAGATTTCATCGGTGAATTCAGAGAGCTGAGTTTCGCAGGATAATAGTTTTCTAAAACCGTGCTGATATGAATAGAAGAAGTTAATTGATTCAAGGTAGTGCATTAGATTGGTTGCTATGATATGTTCCAGCAGTTTAGAGGGGATACTGGTTAGAGAAATTGGACGATAGTTACATGCTTTTGTTTGATCACCAGATTTATGGACGGGAATGATTTGAGCCTTTTTCCAATCGTGGGGAACTTCACCAGTACTGATTGATTGTTGGAAAAGTAAGCTAAGTATTGCACTTGACAGGGAACTGGTATTTTTAAGTAATTTGCTGCTGATTTGATCGCAACCAGCCGAGGAGGATAATTTTAGAGCCTGTATTAGCCCAGCTATTCCATCAGTGTTAATCTGGATATCGGGCATTGTGGACAGCGAGTGGCATGCTAATTCGTCAGAACTGAAGTTTATAGCAGGAGAAAATACTGACGTGAAGAAATTGTTAAGGGCTGTAGCACATTTTTCAGTGTCAATTAGTACATTGTCGTCGTCTGATAGTTTCAGCTGAGTTTGGCGCTTAGGCGGGGAGATAATCTGAAAGAATTTACGAGGGTTCGACTGAAGGATTGATAAGAGGTCAGTTGAAAAAAATTTGTTTTTGGAAGCTTTCAATTCCTTGATGTATTTTTTGACGCTTAGTTCGTACCTATCCCAAGCTCTGTGGTTATTAGTTAACTTTGCTTTCCGATAATGGTGTTTTTACTTATTAAGTAGACGTTTTAGGTGCTGCGTGAACCACTGGTTATTTTTGTCGGTATTTATAAGGATAGTAGGGATATATATGTTTTTTAAGTTTATCATAGTGTTTTTATATAATTCCCAATTGGCGTTGACCGAGCGAGCAGAGTATGACTGTCGAAAATCTTCGTAGAAGTGTGCAAGTTCGCGGTTAAATGCGTCGAAGTTAGCTTTCTTGTAGTCAGTGATTAATTTTTGCGTTGGGGCTTTCTTTTTTAATGGCAATGAAATGCCGATATGAAGTACGTTGTGGTCGCTAATGCCAGGGAGCGAAGTCAAATTTTTTATGTTTTCCGGGCTAGATGTTAATAAGAGATCCAGGGTGTTGTCGCCCCTAGTTGGGCATCTTATTATTTGGTGGAGGTTAAAGTCTAGTGTTAATTCAAGAAACTGTTTGGGTTCACTACAGGGTGTCCTGTTGGGTACTGAAAGTAGTGGCCAATTGATGCTTGGATGATTAAAGTCTCCAAAAAGGAAGATAGGTGTAGCGGGCATATCTTTTTTTATTTGTTCTAAAGAGAGGCGTAAGAAATTGCAAAATGAGGGGTTACTATCTGGTGGACGGTAACAGATTCCAAACACTATTTTGCCAATTGTAATGTGCTGGCTTACCCATGTTAGTTCGATGTTGTCGTCGCGATTTATCAGGGATGACGGTAAGCTGTCTTTAACGGCGATTAGTACACCTCCCCCTCGCCTATCATGCCGATCGCGTCGGTAAACTGTTAAGTTAGGGTAGGATGGAAAAACTTCGTGGTCGCCGACGTCCTTATTTAACGACGTTTCCGTTAGTAAAATCATATCGGCTGTGGTGTCGTCTATGAAGCTTTCGAGTTCGTCACGTTTTGGAATTATACTGCGGATGTTAGTGAAAACCACGCTTATGTTAAAAAATGAATCAGGGCGGCTTTTGAATGAAGCAGGCACGTAATTTCTTGTTTGTCACTGCGGCTGGTCAGATAAGGTATCAGTCGGAGCTGGTATTTGATTGCTGTTAGGTGTTGTGGTATGTTCAATGACTCTATCGGATGTAGTATCATAAAAATAGCATCTGCTGCCTACATGCAGCTTGTCCAGGCTGAGCTTAAACGCGCATTTTTGGGGCTTGATGAATTTTAACAATTTTGAGCGTGCAAGGCGCGCACTTGGGGCAAAATCTTCTCTGACGGCAAAACATGTACCTTTTAGCTTACGCCCACATGCCATTATGTTTTCTCTCGTCTTGAAGTGGGCCAGTTTTACTACTATAGGGCGTTTTTTTGTTTCAGAGAATCTTCCAAGTCGGTGTGCACGCTCAATATCGCTGGCGTTCAATGTTAAACCAAAATTATTTTTGCATAGGTCTAGAATTTTGTTCTCTGAATCACTCCAAGGTTCTTTATCGGAATCGTCAATGCCAAAAAAGAGCAGGTTGGCTCGCCGCATACGGTTGTTGGCGTCAATGTTCGCGGCTTTCAGGGTAGTGATGTCGTGCTGTAGTCGGCCGATAATGTTAACAGTGGTTGAGGTGGTTGGATCTTGTTGGTCTGAATCTGAGATGTTTGAGCGGCTCATAATTTCAGCTATAAGTTTGTCTTGGGTAGTTTGGGTTGTTTTGATTTGCTCAAGCTCTACACGAATTGCGGCTTGAACACTTTCTAATCGTTTGAGAGCGTCGAGGATAGGCAGGAGTTCAGCAGTAGGGGATGGACCGGGGTTAACCTCAATGTCACCGGATAATAACAACATAATTTCACACAGAAAATCGAAGGCGAACGCATCGCGACAAAACAACACCACACCGCGACACTTCAAGTCGTAGGGGCACGACACCGCCACTATACATCTATCATCACTTCTGAATTCATTAGAATGGGTTAGATAACAAACCTGTAAGGTTAGGAGCGTTGTGAACATCGTTGTTCTGGCGGTGTTGTGCCCCGTGTAGTCGGCGATTCCTTGCTGTTTATATTGAGCGCAATGTGGTCCCGTGGTTGCTGACGTCGGAGAGTTCCAAGGTTGCCAGGCGATGTGCCGGGCTCGTGCTGGATACAGGCGGCTGATGCCATTAGGCTTGATAGGAGGCAGTGGGGTTGGCGGAGAACTTGTTTCGTGCAGGTAGGCGGTTCCAGGTGGGCTTTCGGCGGTCAGGGAAGGGCATACGGGTCCAGGTATCAGGTACGTCAGTACCTGTAAGGTTAGGAGCGTTGTGAACATCGTTGTTCTGGCGGTGTTGTGCCCACAAGTCGACCGAAGGGGCACTAACACACGTGTCGCTATTCCGACTTTAGCGAGATATAAGAAGGAAGAAGAAGCATGTGCTTGCTGCGGTATAGCTAGGAAAACTATGGAGCATGTTTTATTAGAATGTGAAGACGTTCACCCAGCGATCGATTTAGGCACCACTGGCCTCCTTGAAGCCCTTGGGTTCAGCGAGAGCGGGGGAAAGTCAACATGTCCGCAATAGCCATTAGTAAGAGGCGATTGGAGGATTGGTGGAAGAAACGTAGGGAAACGACAAAAAACGGAGACGTACAAAAGCACAGTTCGCTATAGGGGATCAGAAAATTTGGGTGTGGTAGTCCATAGTGTTTTTTTCTTCTTTTTTATTCTTTAACCTAGGTAGGACATTAGGCAATATAATAGCAAGAGCTTGGTGGCGGAACCCACCACCATTTATTTTATTTTCTTACTCACAACATATGTGCAACGCATCTGTGCGAAAACTTACCTTTTTATATTCAAGCGGGCCAGAGTGCCATGCCACGCGACAGTTCTGTTTCGGCAAAACAAAAATAGACAGTAAAATGTGGTTTACTCAAGGTTTTTTTAGGCAATCTATCGCACAGCAAGGCATTCAATACACAATACAGTATAGCTGAGCTGAATATCCCATTAGTCAGTACAAATGGACGCATTTTGTACTACGATCATACATAGCTAAGACAGCTTCCTACAATTTCTCATAGACACAATACTACAGAGACCATGTTTATTTGCTGTGCGCAACACAACTCTACCAAAGCAATATCGGTCGCAACAGTAATTTGCGAATAATAATAAAATTATCAAGAGCAGCAGATCCACATTTTTTGCATACCAGTAACAAACGCTCCCTTTTTTATTCCATTCAACTGGTGTACTTGCTAGTCCAAACAGCATCCTATACCTAGCCAATGTTGGGCATGGCTCTCCTTGTGCTAATATGAGGATAAATATCTAGCAAATCATATTAAAAATGTCTCTAACTTTTTTGTCCTATGGGGTTTTGTTTCGCAATAGATCGTGTAAGACCACTAGAGCTTCATCCAAGTCATGACATTGCGAACAAGGTATCAATACGGAATTCCTCGCAAGCACACGGAAGATGTTTCTTAAAATTTGTAATGCACTTCGTTTATTCTATCGGCATCTAGGCATAAATAGCCCACTTCCAAGACAATGACAACAAATAGCGCTATGTTCTTATGGGGGGAGGGGCAGTAAATGCAGAAGAAGCATTTGTCAATCGCCGGTTGGTCGTCATTATAGAAGTCGGGCAGGGACAGAGTGAGGCACAAATGTATCATTGGATGCGTAGCTTCGGGACATGGGGAATTTAAAAGCAAGTTGGCTACATTCAATGCGTCAGGGTAACCTGGCACATTGTGTTTGAATGGTTGTGTTTCGAATGGTTGTGTTTTGAATGGCTGTGAACAATTGTGTTTTGAATGGTTTTCAAGACCTTCCTCCAACACGCTCAATGTACAGTACACACTTCCTTTAACGTAGCCTATAGGCTTATAAAAGGGTGAACAGCGCACACGAACGGCGACAGAGAGAAGACCAGGATACAGCGCACTGTCGCCATCCGTGCGCGTTGTTAACCCTTAAAGACGCTCTATTAACTAGCCCACCAAGCCATCCTATAGGCTGAGTTACGAGCGACCTGTTTGAAGCCTACACTGTAAACGAAAATATACCCAGCTGGGAGGTTTTGCAGATATATGTTCCCGTTAAACTCCGATGCCTAACCATATACTCCGACACATCTGAGTGCATGAGGCATTAACTTTTATTATACTCCGTACGGTGAAGGACGGAATGTAACAGCATGCATTCTCCGGTTATACTCCGATAGCCGGTTATACTCCGATAGTTTTTAACTCCGCGCTCTCGAAGGAAATACTCCTCACCATGGCTGTGATTGGCTGCCTGAGGAATGACGTCAGCGGCCTCTCTAGCACCTAAAATCCAACATGGCACTATTGAGTTACGCTGGGATGAAGCAAAATGTAGGCCTGGCCTTCAGCCGCGCTTGTAAAACAAAAACAAAAAAAAGTTTGGGGCTTGATGCGATTATTTCGAGTGGCGACCAGCATCAACGAAGGTTGTCGTCGACTGTAGCAAACGTTTGTGTCTGGTGCGAACTATTACACGTGCGACATTGTCGTGCAGTGACCGACACAGCTGGCCGGACTGATGGCTTCGATCTCGCAAATGTGTGGTGCACGGATCGCGTTTTCTCGCGTGTTTCCCAAATGCAGTGGCCACAACTGATAATTTGCTAATGATAAGGTTATCCTGAACTTCATATGCTGCAGCACTGCCGAAATGTGCGCATGTGATCGCTTTACTGAAACGTTAGTAACGCTGTGCGTTCCCCGTCGTGGACCAGCGGGAACCTTCGTGTTCGCGGACGTAGATATCATGCAAGCCTCGAAAGAGAACTGACAGGAAGAATGAAAAAGCTTCTCTGTGCGTGTGTGTGTTGCTGTGCCGGGCACAGCGATCTCATCACAATCGAGTGCTCGTGCCCGCCGACTTGGATACCTACATACGTTTGGAATCATTCCTGGCTTCTGTAACATACCAGCGCCGATGTGCATGCAACGAGTGTTGGCTTAGTGTTACAAACGGAGCTTTTGCGCGAATGATCGTTTTTTTTTCTTTCTTTTTTCAGATGAGGGAGTGTTTGATCTCCGTTGTGTCTATATCATGCGCTTGTAAGAACATGTATTTGAAGTCCGACAGCTGAATTTACGGTAAGCTGATGCTCAGGTGGAAAACTCGTCTTGTAGTGACTCGGGTAGTGTAGACCGTGTTTGTGTCTATTATAAATGATCGCTGGGTTGTTGTTTTTTTTCACCTTAGCATAAGTACGCAAGTTTGCATTGTTAAATTTCCTACAGCGTACTGTTTATAGTAAATGCGTCGACATGTAATACTTGAGGAGACTAGTGGTAATATGCATAGCATTGACATGATAGCACTGCCTTCTGCTTTTAGCCTTTTTTCTATTGTATGTGCAGAGCCCTATGGTGATGGTGCTATAAACTGTTTTCATATCAAGAAAATTACATTGCTGATCCCATGACCCTTCATTGAAATTACATAATTTCTGTACTGCTGTGTGCATTCCTTATGATCATATAATAAATATTGAAAGACAATGTCTCCAGTTATGTTGAATGGTGCAAAGCACCCTAAGTGCTTTGCGCTGCCCTGCAAAGTGTTATTGCTTTCTTGTCTGGGTTGCCATCTGAAATTTTATGCTAGTGCTGTTGACAGTGTGTTCATTTTTCTGCAGCTCTCATTGGTGGTGGGAGTGAGAATACTAAATAGGGCCTGAATGCTGCTTGAAAGCTGGCATTGTTGTGCCACTGCAGGCTTGTAACTAGGAGCTGGCTACCTCTTCAGCAGTATTTCACTTCTACACACACTGAGCCAATAAATTTGTCACTAACGTTACTCAGTCAATATCGTTCACAGGTTTACACTGTATCCTGCACCATGCTGGCATTTTCAGCAGATTTGTGTAGACTGCTATAGCCCATACTGAGTAACAAAGCAAACATGACTGAATCACTGAACCTGTTAAGAGACTACAGCCTTGTTCACAACATGCATTGTATGCACAGCAGATGTCCTTTCGACACTCCAGCATCAGCAAATTCATCATAAAAATAACCTGCTATACGAATGAAATCTGACATTTCCCTGCCATAACTACATTGTTTCGTCATTCAAGTGCTAGTATTTTTTTCTTGTTCAGGGGCTGATGGGTTATATACTAAAATGAGACAAATATTATTTTTGTTCAGGTTTAGGCTATAGTTCAATAATGACATGCAGCTATCATTGGAAAGACTGTCATGTCACATTACATTCAAAGCTGCTGCTTTCCTGATAGCAATACCTTGCAGTGCTTGTGGTTTCACCTTAAATAAACTTCAGTGTCAATGAATTTTCAGGTAGGTAATTGTTAAAAGTGAAGCTTTTTCTTTGCCTCCCATCCCATGGTTCTGTCTGGGTGGGTTGCGGGTCGTGTTCTTGCCAAATAGATTCAACCTTATTCTTAAAAAAACATCCAAAGGCAGGATTTGAACCTCCGTCCGCCAGCCGCAGCAGCCGCATGCTCTAACGATTTGACCACAAAGGTTATTCTTTTTCCTTTATTGCTTGTTTTGACCAGAAAATATGGTACAACTGTTAAACAAGGCAGTCTGTCTTTGCTGGCAGAAATGGATTATAATTTCTTCAATGCAATCAAGTCATCAAACACTAATGCAATATGGCAGTGCAAGCAGCACCCTATCCACTTGTCCGTACTATCTGTCGGCTCAACACTTTCTATGAAATTTTCCCTACTGAGCGAACACTCAAAGCAGCATATCTACCCTGCATGGGGGATTGGCCAAAAAGCAGATGGTACATATCATGCAGCCAACAAACTCTTCAATGTAATCTCCACTTGTTGACGATTATGATTTCCATACTATGACACATGCCATCAACAGAGTAATTAGCAAAGAAGCGTGTACACATTTAGATTATGACGATATTTTGCATACAATGGCACATACCTATGTCATGTGATTGGCTGAGGAATAGGCAGTGCATATCGTGCCATCATCAACTAGCTTTATGAGATGATCGCTGCATGTTCTTAATGACTATAATTGTCATACTACAGCACATATACACAATGGACAATCAGCCAAGAAATGACTGGTACATTTAAAATATTTATAAACAAATACAAGCCAATATAAATTCTTCTCTTCTGTATTCACAAAAGCAAGTATTACTAATTTGCCTATTGTAGCAGACCTAGATTACTGGTACATGGAACCTATTGACAATACTATTGATGATATTGTTCAGCTTCTTAATAACTGCAAAGCTTCGTCTTCAGCAGGTATTGACAATATTAATTCTAAATTACTAAAGAATTGTTTCAATATCCAGCAAGTTTTTATTCCACATTTTTCATCAATCTTTGATGACAGGTCAGATACCCCAAGATTGGATAACAGCCAAAATCATACCCATCTTCAAAGACGCTGACAAAAATTTGGCTCACAACTACAGACCAATATCACTAATGTGCATATGCTGTAAAATGATGGAACACACTATTGCATCTCATGTTTACCATCATCTAGAATTGAACAACTTCATTTTTCATAATCACCATGGTTTCAGGAGAGGTTTGTCAGGCGAAACGCAGCTGCTTGAATTTAGGAGAGATTTACATTTTAACATGGACTCAAACCTTCGAACTGACAGCATCTTTCTGGATTTTTCTTAAGCTTATGACTGCATAGCCCATTGTCGCCTGTTGTTGAAGTTATCATCATTAAAACTTGATTCACTAACTCTATCCTGGCTTCAAAATTTTCTTTATAACAGGCAGCAGTTTACTTTTGCTAACAGCTTCTCCTCTCCCCTTTCAGATGTTCCATCCGGTGTACCACAAGGAAGCGTTCTTGGTCCCTTACTCTTTCTGATATACAATAATGACATACGCAATAACTTATCATCATGCATGCGCATTTTCGCTGACGACTGCATTATCTATCGTTCTATTAACAGCTGTGATGACCACCTAATCCTCAAAAATGATCTTAATCAAATTATTAATTGGTGTGACACCTGGCTAATGACTAAATTCATCAAAATGTAAAGTGATGTCCTTCACCCACAAACGCACTAACTTGGACTATTCGTACTGTATTAAAAAAGGTCCCATTATTTCGGACCTCATCATTTAAATATCTAGGCGTAAATCTTTCAGCAAACCTCTCCTGCACTTCTCACGTTACCACTATCTGTGCCAGTGCTTCTCGATCACTGGGTTACCTGCGACGTAACCTTCAGAAATCACCTCCACTTATCCGCAAACGGGCAATTCAAACATTTGTTCGCCCTCAACTTGAGTTCGCCGCTCCAGCCTGGTTTCCCCACCAAAATTACTTAACATGCTGGAATCAAACCAAAATAGAGCTGCACGTTTTATTTCCCGAATTATGACTACTGTTCTAGCGTAACTCAAAGATTCGTCTTTCACTTCAGCTGATAAGCAATCGTCGCGACATAGCCCTTTTGTCATTATTTCATAAATATGCCCACCACACTAACAAACTGGGCTCGGTGGCACGACAGCCATGACAACAGCCGCTTACCTGCGACGCCTTTTCGTTCTGCAGGTTTTGCTTTGGTGTGGCCCTCGACCACGCGACAACGGATGCACTGGCGACATCCCGGAGGTCTCCTGGCTCCCGGCTTGGTCAGACGCAGCAGATGACCTTGATTTGCCACACCGGACGAAGCGCAGCCCACCGACATCACGAGGGACTGCTACATCGCCGCCCCAAGATCCGTTTCACGAACCACCACCTTGGCTCTCACAACTGCGCCCCCTGGTTCTACCGTTACCAAGCCACCAGATAACGTCGCCTTTTACCCAGGACTATATAAGTGTGACACCGTGCAGCGCGGCATTCTATGGGCTCGGTGGCACGACAGCCATGACAACAGCCGCTTACCTGCGACGCCTTTTCGTTCTGCAGGTAAATTATCAGTATTCATTGTATGGCCGACGTACTCGTTATATGGCCCTTGTTGTGCTGCCGAGCCCACAGTGTTGTATTGATATTGCTTTCGATTGTGCACGTGTCCTTTATCAACTACTAATTCTGTCCGGAGACGTCGAGTTAAACCCAGGTCCAAGCACCCGTGCAAGCGAAACGCAAACATCCAGTGACATAATACAGCACTGACTGAAATTCAATCTGGCCAAGCTTCACTACTAAAAGAAATGAAATCCCTGCAACGTAAGCTGTCTCAGAGCGACAGCGCTATACAGGAGATTAAAGACCGCCTTGTCAAAATTGAAGAAGACTGCGCATCCCTGGTAATAATAAAAGAACAAGTTCACGATATCCGGACACTTGCCGATCAAAATGCAAAAGATATATCATTGATTAAGGCCAGGCTGGACGACTCGGAAGACCGCGCGCGACGCTCAAACCTAGTATTCTTTGGATTACCAGATCGCGAACGTGAAACGTGGGCCGAGTCAGAATCGTTAATAATAGATCTATGCCGTAAAGAATTAAATATAACTATTCAGTCGGTGGACATCGAACGCGCCCACCGCTTGTGCAAATTCAAAGTAAACAACAACAGGCCAATTATTGTAAAACTTTCACATTTCAAAGTAAAAGAACAAATTCTTTCACAGGGTAGGAAACTGAAGGGCACTGAATATAGAATTTCAGAAGATTACTCTCCTAACACTCTAATAGCTAGAAGGCGTTTAGTCGAATTCGCCAAGACACAACAGAAACCATTCAAGCTCCGACATGACAAGCTAACTATTTGAAACAAAGCTTACACGTTTGACCGCAACGCCCAAAAGGTTGTCCATCGTGCTTTAAATGCCTAGGCCCCAGCAATGCTAACTCCAAGAAAAATTGTTTTTCGTTTGTTTTTACTAACATTAGAAGCATTTTTCCGAAGCTTGACGCTCTCAGTAATCTTGCCGACACAACAGTGTCTGACCTAATTGTTATTACTGAAACTTGGCTGAATTCTACAATAGAAGACTCTGAAATATTGTCATTTTTCCCTAATTTCAATATCTTCAGACATGATCGAACTACCAAACGTGGTGGCGGCGTATTCATTGGCGCTCATAAGGACCTTCAATGTACTGAAATTAAGACATCATCCTCCCTAGAAATTCTGTTCGTCCTGTGTAATGCCTCTTACCCACCCACAATAATCGCAGTCTGCTATCGCCCCCCTGGTAATGATCCTAACTTTGTTGCGGAATTCCACGAAACATTGCGTTCGGTAACTGAATTGCATCACCACTCTCCGATGTTACTGTTCGGTGATTTTAACTTCCCCGCCATAAACTGGACTAACCTAACATCAGCAACTTCGCAACACAGTACCGAAAGCGATTTTGTTAACTCCTGCCTAACCATTGGATTAACGCAACTTGTCACTGAACCTACACGTCAAAGTTGTAATTCTTCTAACATACTCGACCTCATTTTTGCTTCTGATCCTGACAAAGTTTATGCAATGACGCATTTGCCTGGTCTTAGTGATCATTCTATAATCCATGCATCGTACTCCTGTCAGCTTACACAAACTACAAAGATAACCAAAGTGATCAAACTGTATGACAAAGGAAATTACTCGGCAATTAACTCGGAACTCGCACATTTTGCTGCTTCATTCCACGCCAGTTTTTTTATGCGTTCTGTCGAAACTAACTCGCTGCTTTTTAAAAACAAGATGCTCGATGTGTTCGCGAGATACGTACCCGTTATTACCCTAACCGAAAAACAGTCATCCCCATGGTTTAATATCACACTAAAGCGTCTTAACAATAAAAAGAAAAGGCTTTTTCGCTCGGCTAAACGATTTAACAACGCAGGCGCATGGAATAAGTATTACCTTGCAGAAAAAGAATTCGAAGCTCTAGCAAATAAAGAAAAACGCACTTTTTTTTCGCAAACTCTGCCGTCTATGTTAAGAAATAACCCCCAAAAATTCTGGAAGGTTATTAACCCTAATAACTCCCAACCATTAGCTCTGTTTGACGATCAAAACCATCGTATTCCCGATTGCGAAATTGCACAACAACCTAACCGTACTTTTTCTTCCGTCTTCACAATTGAACCTGTTAACATATTACCTCACCTCCCTCTTTCGGATCATGAAGCCATGCCTGATATTACCTTTTGTCCTTACGGCATTGAGAAACTAATTGATTCATTAAAACTTACATCATCGTCTGGCGTCGATGAAATAAATGCTAAAATGCTGAAAAACACCAAAACAAATGTGAGCGCGATGTTATGTGCTATTTTTCAGCAATCATTGTCATCAGGAGTGGTGCCGGAAGACTGGAGAGTAGGCAAGATTGTTCCAGTCCCCAAAAAAGGTCCTCCATCGCTGTGCTCTAGTTATCGCCCCATTTCACTCACCAGTGTTTGTTGCAAATTAATGGAGCATGTTATTTACTCTCAGATCGTAAACTTTTTAGTATCCAATAACCTTTCACCCAGCTCAACATGGCTTCCGTAAAGGTCTTTCATGTGACACCCAACTAGCTTTATTTTTTCATGATCTAAGCTCTAACCTCGACTTGAACGTACCTGTAGATGCTATTTTCTTAGATTTTGAAAAGGCATTTGACAAAGTTCCACACCAACGGCTACTCCTAAAACTTTCCCGTCTCAAGATTAATCCATTTGTACTAGACTGGATACGTAGCTTCCTCACTAACCGACAACAGTTTGTATTTGCTAACACACAGTCATCTAAAAGATCTTCTGTCCTTTCGGGCGTACCACAAGGCACAGTTCTCGGACCACTACTCTTTCTAATTTACATTAATGATCTTCCTACTGAGATCTCTTCTAACATTCGATTATTCGCAGACGATTGTGTAGTTTATCGACGCATAACTAACACTTCAGACATGCATTTGCTTCAAGATGACCTAAAACGCATTGAATTATGGTGTAACAAATGGTTGATGTCTTTGAATACTAAAAAAAACCTCGCTAGTTTCTTTCCATCGCAGACAGCATCACCAATCGGGGAAGTACACCATATACGGCGCCGAAATCTCATCCCTAGACTCGTATAAGTACCTCGGCATAACCTTTTCCACTACCCTAAATTGGTCACATCATGTCACTAACTTAGCCAATGCCGCGAATCGAAACCTCGGTTTTCTCCGCCGGAATCTAAGGCTTGCTCCCCCATCAGTAAAATTGTTAGCTTATGTTACATATGTCCGCCCTAAGTTAGAATATGCATGCTCTGTCTGGGATCCTCATCAACATAACATATGTAACTGGAATCAATTCAAAACCGTGCAGCCCACCCGCCGTGGTTGCTCAGTGGCTATGGTGTTGGGCTGCTGAGCACGAGGTCGCGGGATCGAATCCCGGCCACGGCGGCCGCATTTCGATGGGGGCGAAATGCGAAAACACCCGTGTGCTTAGATTTAGGTGCACGTTAAAGAACCCCAGGTGGTCAAAATTTCCGGAGTCCTCCACTACGGCGTGCCTCATAATCAGAAAGTGGTTTTGGCACGTAAAACCCCAAATATTATTATTAAAACCGTGCAGCCCGGTTTATCTACTCTGAATATTCTTATCATGCAAGCGTGTCTGAACTAAAATCCCGTGCGGGTCTTACTAATCTAGAATCGCGACGTCTTATTTCTAGACTGTCTTTTTCACAAATTCTATCATTCACCGCTCCACATTTCAGCTATATTACCAGCTCATCGTCAGTCTAGCTGCATTAACCACAGCAAAGCCGTGTATCCTCCCCCGGCGCAGACTACCTCTCATCTACGATCATTTTTTGTGAAAACCGCCAGGGACTGGAACGGTCTGTCTGCCGACATCACGCACCACTCCGACACTCATCACTTCAAGGCTGCTCTCGAAACACTGTTTTGTTAAAGCCCATCCCTCATGTAATACCCCGATTCTGGGGCCTTTGAGGTATAATAAATAAAAATAATAAAATAAGAACGCTCCCTACACCTAGAAGCGTCATCGCACATGTCGCACAGATTACACACACAACTCCGAATTATGGGCCCAGTGCCGTTCTCGCGGCACTGCGCCAATAACCGGAGTTCCAATATATATATATATATATATATATATATATATATATATATATATATATATATATATATATATATATATATGTGTGTGTGTGTGTGTGTGTTTCTGAATACAAAAAGCAACAGAGAGCGTTTTAGTGCAATGATACAAATTTTTTAAAATTAAAATGCTCCGAACAGGATTCGAACGTCGGACCAGAGTTCACAAGCCCGGTACTTTACCACTAACTACACAGGATTTTTGCCATCTTTGTCTGGGCGTTGGAATGGGAGCGCTGTAGCCGGACCAACTTGTTCCGGCAAGTAAAAGACGGGGGGCTGGGATTGGGCCACCTCTTTGTACGGCAGCTGGTAAACCAGTGTTTGTTCTTTAGGGACTCGACTGACCATTTCTTGCGCACGGTATGCCAAATGAGGCTGAGTAGACGGCTGCCAGAGTATATTTATTTTATGTATTTACAACTACTGCTATCCCATGAATTGGGACATTGCAGGAGTGGTACAGAAGATTATACATAAACAATATTAGGAAAGTGCATGATTACAAAATGTGAGTGTAATGATTTACAGAGAAAACAGTACAGTGTCATGAAAAAAAACACATGATTTGGCAATTCTCGCACAAAATTATCAACAGACATTTCACGTAACGTGCCATCTAAATCGTTCCACAATTCAACTGTGAAAGGGAAAAATGAAAATTTGTAGCTATCTAAAAGCGGCATAAACGGCACGATGTTAAGCGGGTTGGAACAGCGCGTGACACGTGCTGAAGAACTGGCGAAAGAGAGGGGGGCGTCAACATAAATACGCTTGTTGATAATCTTGTGAAGTAGGATAATGCGATCACATGTTCGTCTGTGTTCAAGTGTGTCAAGTGATAACGTGCGGGCGTGAACTGTGGGAGAGAAGTGACGGTCGTAACGCTTATATATAAATCTTATTGCTTCTTTCTGCACATTTTCAAGTTTAATTATATCTTTGGCGGAGTGTGGTGACCAGACCGCCGATGCATATTCAAGTACAGGCCTTACTAAAGATTTGTACACCGTCAGCTTACAGTTTTTGGTTGCATCTTTTAATGTACGTTTTAAGAACCCGAGTTTCCTGAGTGCCTTGGAGCAAGTTAAATCTATATGCCTAGACCAATTCAAGTTTGAACAGAATGTTACACCTAGGTACTTCAACTCGTTCACGTGTGTTAGCTGATGTGTGTTGTTAGTGTACGAAAAAAAGGATTTTTCTTGTTAGTGAATGACATCGATACAGTTTTGCTAAAATTTAACCTCATCTGCCATGTGTTGCTCCAATCACAGAAAGAAGAAAACACATTGTTTAGAATAAGCTGGTCGCATGCAATATTTATATTTGAATACAGAACGCAGTCATCTGCATATAAACGGATTTTAACTGACGTGTTATTAGTTATCTGGACGACGTCATTAATGTAAATGAGAAATAAAAGTGGTCCTAGAACTGATCCCTGCGGGACGCCAGATGTTATATGGACAGATGTTGATTGATAGTGATTAAACGTGACAAACTGTAATCTTAATTGCAAGTAGTCCTTAATCCAGCCTATTAGTCGGACGCCGTGAGTTCCCTTGAAAAAGGCACCAACTTTGGTAATGAGCTTACTATGACAAACCAAATCGAATGCTTTTGAATAGTCGATAAAATGTCTTGAAGAAAGGGCGCACCGTGAAATGAAGCTATGTACCGCACTGGCTGTTAAAAACAAGACAAAAACTATGACGACGCTCTGTGACACTACTCTCTGAAACAAATGTGTACAGTAGTAAGATAAGTGGATGGATGTTATGAGCGGCCCCTTTGGAACGGGGTTGCGGGTTGCGCCACCAAGCTCTTGCTATTATACTGCTTAATGTCCTACCTAGGTTGAAAAAAAAAAGACCTTAGGTATTACACTCCCATCTATGCGATGAATTATGAGCTTAAAACAAAAAAAACTTGTAATACTGAACAGAAAAACTTTTTTTTCTACTTGTCCATTAATGACGCACTCAGCTACTAATTCCTCATATTGGCACGCTAAGATGTTCGAACAACTTGAAAGATGTATGTCTCAATTAAACGTGCGTTGCGACTGTGATCGTTCTCGTTGCTCTCATCCCGTCTCGCACACTCGAGTTCTCGCGTTGCGATCGCGCAGTGTGTGGCGGCATTTTTCAGTGAGCATCGACGCACGTGCCGTGCCATACCGGCTGAACGAATTGCGATGGCTGAAGATATTGTGTGCCGCGCGATTCTGGAGTCAGGAGTACGGAAGAAGATCAGCTTACGAACTGGCGACTACGACGAAGTTGTTGCAGCTTTGTCTGCAATTACCTGCGTAACAAACAGCACCTTGGTAAGTGCCGTGTAAACTTTTTAATGCTTGCAAAGATTTCGACTCTCTACAAGGAATAATACAAAAAAAACAAAAACGATATATTTGAAGTACCTATGAAGGAACGAGACAGCGTTGTGTGGTTGGTGTCGTGCTTGAACAGTGCAGTAAGCTGTTTTCATTCGCCGTCAAGCCTTTGGTTCTGTCTAGGGGTGCTCACGCATACTTAAAAAATGTTTTTAATAATGTAATCCGAGTACAGTCATGTGTGTTCCGTTAGCACTGGTGTCGTGGGAAAATGCTTTTTTTGTATTAGTCGTAACTGCAACTAGGGCTATGCGAGGTCTTTGTGTTTGTGTCCACCATGCAGATTATTTATGTTCATTCTGTTTGTAATCGGTTTTAGATCCAGATTTACGATGAAATACTTGAAGGTGTCATCGATATGGAAAAAGATGCCCTCGTTCAACACACGGGCAAATTAAAGGTGGCCAGAAAGATGGTGCTGCAATCTGACGACGTGAGTAATTTGTCGGGCACTTCTATGTGTGGAAAAGTAAAACAGATTCTTTCCGGCTTCCAAAGAAAACCCACCGCTAAAGTAGACAGTCGCATTAAAAGACACGAATAGATTCTATTATTATTTTTGTTTATTTAGCAGCTTACCAGACCAGCTGCGTAGCAAATGCAGGGCTCATACACAGCATCCTCCTAAAAGTAGAGCTGATGTAGATTGGCAGCAAACAATATAAGAAGAATAATTCGTCTGAGTACATATCCTGCTGCTCTCACACTTAACCTGAACATGCATGCGTCAGGATTCACAGTGGCTCGCTTCATAAGAGGAATGTATTTCAGAAACAAGGTTGGGCTTGAGGAACGAAACCTAACGGGCTGCTTCTTTCAGCCTTCCCTCACTTGGAACTTATGGTTTCTTCTTCAAGGTGAACCAAAAAGCAATGTATATATGTTCATGCTAAGTGTGACCATGCCAGCACCTGCTCCCAAGTGTGCACATAACTTTTGGACACAGATAAACAGAGCTGCTACTCATACAGGTGTTACCGTTTTATCAGCGTGAACATTAGGAAACAATTGGTATTTATATTATGTGTGGCGAGTAAACTGAATCCCATTTTCCCCACTGTTAGTTATAGAGAAAAGTTTCTGCTTAAGTGAAATTGTAGCCATGTATTCTATAAGCATGCCTCTTGGTTCTGCAGAGTGCAAGACCTGCTGTGGAGGGTGTAGACGCGGGTGCCAGCCCACGCACACTCTGCAGCAGTGGCAGCAGCACTCCCAGGTAAAAATGCCTGTGTCATGATTAAATACCAAGCCTACGTAGCTTATTACTGTTTGTTATGATTTTTAATGCTGCAAATTAATATATATACTTTTCTTTTGTGTCAGCAGCTCGGGACTGGAGACAGTGGCAGAGGCAGTGCCACTGCAGAATAAGAATGACTATTTTTATTTCATTCTGCCCTCGTTTGCCCCATATGAGGACATATTAGAACGAAAAGTGCCCATAAACGGCCGAGTTCGAAGGGCTGTCATTGACGGGCTCTTTCAAGCCTGTGTGAAGATAGTGTGGTAAGCAGTGCTTTTATGTGGATTCTGTCATTATTGCATGCATATTTTCGTTGGTGTCATTGCTGAATGTAGCATTTGTGTGAGCTTCAAAGTTTTTAGTGCCATTTAGTGAGTTCACGGTACATTTATGTATGATGCATACCGTACCGTGAGTGCATGTATCTTGCCTATTACGATGCCAAAATTTTTCTCATGGTGGCATCACAATTTTATCCTTAGTGTCAATTTAAAGGTACCCTCATCATGTCCCCATTTCAAATTTTGTTTATTCACAGGAAGTTGTAAAACATCCAGGGAGCATTTAAACAAAATAACTTTAATATCATTATTGAACAAAATAGAAGTAATTCAGCATCCTGTTGCCATGCCACCAGGCGGTGAACGTCAGTGTTAAGGCAGACACTCTCTCCTTCTGCCTGACTAGCGTCCACAGGCAGTGTTTCTTTCGTGCGTCCTCCAATACCGGAGCAGAGGGACGCTGTCATGTTCATGCTTTGAGCACTCCTGCCTGTTCTTTAAAGCAAAGCTTTCATTGCTTCTTCCTCCGAATTTTCCGCTGCTGATGCTGCTGTTGCAGCCTTGCATTGTGTGTCAGAGGGTGGTTCGAAGCATGTACAATGCCACAAGGCGTCACGAGCCAGCACTGAGAAGTTACGACTGGGACGCGCTCTGGAGGATGCGGGTGCTGAAAGAAAGGAATTAGAGACTGGAGTTGGGGGTATTCATGCCATATTATAGAGCAGTCTGAGCAGTCTGCACATCCTCAAGTGTCATTTCGTGACAAACTTGGTGGAGGTACTGGGTATCTGTCCCACTAACTCTTGCCATGACACGAACGTGGCAGAAAGGAAACGTTGATGTGAGAAACTCGTTTGGAACTTGTCATCGTGTGGCAGCATTGCCCTCTGGAGCTCCCTGAGCGTCGTCACAATACCTTCTAGATTGTTGTTTTTATCCATCACCCCGCCCCCGCAAATGTATTACAGAAACTGCAGATTCACCGTAAACATCACCAATGATCGTCAATTGATGCAAACAGCACAGAAAACTTTGGTTACATCAATTCCCACAGTGTGTGGGATACGCATAATTTTTTTACATCTCTTCGTCGTTGCGTGGCACAATTACAGTTCAGAGCACCTTCCACATTGGATTATTAACCAAAGTCTTATGTCATGATGAGTGGTGTAGCTAGTAATGCGTTTTACGAACAGGCATTTGTATGTGTGACTTTGGCTCTCCGGCTGGGAGCAGAGCTTTTTGAGAGGGAGTGTGCGCAGTGTTTGGTCTAAATTCTTGCCGTTTTCGACTGTAATGCCTTTCAGACACACTTGAGCGCGATTTATTAGCTGTGCTTGTTCATGTAAAATGGCAGAACCTGTTCAGGGGCCGCCTAAATAACGAATTGATGCCCTTTGGTAAATTGTGCATTTTGGTATGTGTTTCAAGGCTTTCATTTCAATTGGTGCTTAAGCAAAGCTTGTTACCAGAGCTTTTGCGATGATGTGTTTGCTATTTAACTTCCAGTTATGTTATCTGTACTATCCTTAGACCTGTGTCGTTCGTGTTAGAGGGTAGCAATTATTCATTAAAGACTCTGCGAATATCTTTTTGAATACAGTAGGGAAGTTTTATGCACTTTTTCACAATATATTGGATGCATTAATAATATCTTGCTAATACCATGACTATTCCTTTATTCCCGTACAGGCTGCCCAGTAAGCTTCTTTACCGCACTGCAGTAGAGAGGCTACTAATAAAATATCCTCACTTGAAGGACGACGTTGAGGACCAGAGTGGAATGGTGATTTGTCTTTATCTTTCTGTGTAATACTTAGTGCTCTTCATTTTATATGTACATAATGTAGGTCTGTTTGTTTTTATAGTATAGCTATAATGTCTCAGTAGTGAATGATGGGTTTTATAAATTATCTGCACTCCTAAATTTGCTACTGTCAATTTGCTGTGACTTTGGAAGGTTACTATTGGAATGTTACTAGAAAAAATGGGGTGGGGGGTTTAACAACAGTGTTTAATGCTGTGTCATGCCCACTTATAAGGTCAAGCTTGCAGTTCAGCTACCTGAGGTAGTTGCGCTGTTTCATGACAACATATGTACCCACAAACTTCACAAGAAATTTTGTATTAGAATTTTGAGAGATCCTCGTTGTGGTCCTGACCTAACATCATCATTATTGCTTCTTTAAGGCAATCAAGTCTTATAAAAGAAAAAGCTTTGCCTCTGATGAAGAGACAACAATAACAGCCCTATTGCAAAAACCAGAGCCACTGGGACCCAGTGCGCCGGATTATGGGCCCAGTACAGCGCGCTGGACGCTGGGGCGCTGGGAAGGCGCTGGGAAGGCGCTGGGAAGGCGCGGCGTACTGGGAGGCACTGGCTACTCGTGCGAAAAACAGCTCTAGCGCGTGAAATATACGGTGCCTGGACACCATATATATTTTTTTGACTACAGAAAGCAAGAAAGAGCGCTTTAGTGCAATAAAAAAAGAAAAAAAAAACGTAAAAAATAAAACTGCTCCTACAAGGATACGAACGTCCGACCTACAGATCCAAAGCCCGGCATCTTACCACTACGCCACGCCATCAGCGGGAAATACGCGGATGATTTGCCATGTCAAAGCCGAGAAGCAGTTTGTTTCGCAGAGATACGTCTCGTACATACGTGGTTGATGCGCTATCGCCCAGCAAATGGAACTCACGCCTGTACCAGAAATAAAAAGTTGCTGTCCGTATTCAGCAGTAGGCTTGGAAGTGCCACACCATCGATTTTCGCTTGCGATTGCTATTTTAACTACCCGCGCCGAGATCGCTCCCCACCGAAGCTTAGGCCTAGCGAATCCGCCGAGTCCGTCCTCTTGGCGTGTCTAGGCGCAGGAATCAAGAAATCTAACACGGATAAATCACTCTATATTTCAGCTTTCGCATCGATGTTCTTAAATAAACGATTTTTTCATGTCTACAGTGCCAGCACAAGAAGCGGTGACCGCAGATGTGACGCGTCATAAACACAGGTATGTGTGCTATCGCTGAAGGCTCCCAGCACTAGCCCGCGCTTCTCTGACGAAGATCTATGACTAGACATGCGTGTTGACTGAAAGGCATCACTGAACTAAGGAAACGGTGCATATCCTTTGCGTGAAGAACAAGAAATGGCTATCGAAATCGGCAGTAACAGGCCATACACCATCCCGGGTCGGCGGTTCATTTAGGACTTCTTTTCGAAATTAAAATAGCAATCGCAAGTGAAAATCGATGGCGTGGCACTTCCAAGCATACTGCTGAATACGGACAGCAACTTTTTCTTTCTGGTACAGACGTGAGATTTAGTTGCTGGGCGATAGCGCATCAACCATGTCTGTACGAGACGTAGCTCTGCGAAACAAACTGCTTCTCGGCTTTGACATGCCAAATTATCCGCGCATTTCCGTCTGAATGTGCATTGCGCCAGCAGCGAAAACGTTTTTCTTTAAGCTGCACACCTCCACACTGCCAGTTAAAACGTGGCTTCAGGAAAAAGGACTGTATGTACCCTGGAATACAAATTGTAGGCTTTGCAATCAACCCGAGACAATAGAACATTGCTTTATACTTTGTCGTGACGCATTTCTTTTTTGGGACATTTTACAAAGAACTATCAAAAAAGTCTTTCCTCTCACATGTTATGGTATCCGGTTCCTTCCTTTCAAAGAGACAGCCAGTAATACACCCTATGATTTGTTTATGTTATTAGGACTTTATTCATTATGGAGAAGTCGAACGACAGACATGCCGAGCCACCTCGCTCGACAAGGTCTATCTTCCGAGAAGAGACTGCTCAAGTCCGGAGTGCAGTGGCTACATATGATCCCGTCCCTGAATGGATTTCGCGTCTGGACGCTTGTGTTTGTTTACCAGAATTTGGAACTGTCATTGGACTGTATACTTTCTGTGAATTTGTTTCTCCTCTATGATCGTATGTAATGTAACTGCATCGGTTTGACAGTAACGATAATTCCATGCAATAAAGAAAAAAAAAATGGTGTGGCGTAGTGGTAAAGTGACGGGCTTGGGATCTGCAGGTCGGACGTTCGAATCCTTGTCGGAGCAGTTTTATTTTTTACGTTTTTTTTTCCTTTTTTTTATTGCACTAAAGTGCTCTTTCTTGCTTTCTGTATTAAAAAAATATATACGGTGTCCAGGCACCGCATATTTAACGCGCTAGGGCTGTTTTTCGCACGAGTATCCAGTGCCTCCCAGTACGCCGCGCCTTCCCAGCGCCTTCCCAGCGCCTTCCCAGCGCCTTCCCAGCGCCTTCCCAGCGCCTGCCCAGCGCCTTCCCAGCGCCTGCCCAGCGCCTGCCCAGCGTCCAGCGCGCTGCACTGGGCCCATAATCCGGCGCACTGGATCCCAGTGGCGCTGGTTTTTGCAATAGGGAGTGCATCATCCATAACTCAGTGCTCAGCCAAAAAGTTAATAAATATGGAAGTTCGTTAAAAAATACAGAACTACTAGATTACCCCATGGTAATTTAAACCGTTGAGCAGGTAATGTTTTCCTGAAAGTTGATCAGAAATTAAAATGACTTCCGCAGTACGAATATGGATTTTTCAATTGCCCTCCTATCATGTCGTTAAAGGGATGCTAGAGAGAAAAATGATTTGTTTCCTATTAGTAAATTGGCCTTCTACGCTACTAAAAGCGTCTTTTTTACTGCTGAAAGCAGTTTGGTAACCCAGAAAAGGTGGGGGAAAAATGTCTTGAGTTCCTACAAACCAGATGCCGTAGTGTCATGGATTTGGTAGCATCTGCTAATGTCTAGTTAATTCTTTGTCATTAAAATGGATAACATTATGTCGTACTGGAGCCAAAGATTGAACATTGCACTTTTTGGGAACTTTCACTGTCTCACCGAAGCCTAAATACAAGGAACGACTTTGAGATCTCACCAATGTACCAGCGGAAGGATTTCCCTGCAAAATATAATGAAACTGTGACCTTAATTTTCTTATAATAATAAACCTATTGTCACAGAATGAATGAAACTGGAGCTTTCATGAATACTTTGTAAGTATAAACTAACAGCGTTTGTTTTTAATGTCCCCCTAATGATCTAGCTGGTAGTGCTCATAGCTTTAATGAAACCTTCAGCAGTGAAAAGAGACTGCTTTCTAATAATTTACTCATGGAGAATACTCAGTCCAAAATTTCCAATACTGATACTAAAAATAAAAGTGCCATTATTGATCACAAAGAGCGACAAAAACTTTAGACTGCGGACCATGTCCAATTTGTTTGCCCATTTTGGCCACACAAAGTGAGTTCGCAAAATTGTGTGTGCTGGATTTCCTTGTTTTTCGGAGAAACATCTGAAATGCTAGCTTTGTTAGGACTACTGCATTGTCTGCATGATGCTGATTCACCCTCAGAGCAGCATGGACATGTGATGTCATGCTTTGAAACATGGTAATGTTCCTTTCAAAGCTTGCTTGCAAAAGTAGTTGCCTGGCCATGGAAACCAGATGCGATAAGAATGACTAAAAGAGGCATGAACTGGACACAGACGTGAAAAAGGGCATGCACGACTTTCAACATTTTATTCTTGCGGCCCTGTTACTACTCTATGCGCTGCCAACCTCAGTGTAATCTGAGCATATCAGTGTGGAATACAAAAAAAAATGCAAACACTTGACATACAAAATTTAAGTATTCCATGTTGGCAGTCTCAGGAAATATTCCACCAAGTTTTTCAATTTCATGCTTCAGTAATCTCCCTAGTAAATCTGATTCTTCCTTCAGCCAAGAATGATGCAGCTATCAAAGAGATGACAGCCACATCTCTTGCAGTGCATTGCAAGAAAGATCACTGAGGTAACGGTAGGTTGACCCAACGTAAATGCAGCTACATGATGGGGAATCAGCATGCCTGTTTTTCTTTCTGAACCTTGGTGAAGCTATGTGCAAATGGAAAGCATTAGCAGAGCATTTCTGTCCTTCCATTTTGAGATAACTGCTTGGGACACAGCTTTAAGACAAGGGCCTCCCACCGCCTTCATTTGATGCAAGGAATATTTTGGACCACTGAGCAGAAGCAACTTTACACATTTTAATGCACACTACACAACACCTTGTGGTTGTCTCCCTTAACGTTGTGTGCCCAATTGTTTCAAGCCATAGTGAAATCTGGCAGCATTTAATAATTTTCCTTTTATTGTAGAAGCAAATTGCCTTTTGTTAATGCCTATCTACAAGTAGTAATAGCAGGTCACTGTAGCGCCCTTTAAGTACAGTTGATGAATATGTGTGTGCCACGTAGCCACTCAGTTTGTTCCCTTTTAGTACTTGTGATCTTAAACTGGCTTTTGTCTTCTCATTAAAAATCATTTACAGGAGTCGTGGGTGCTGGGGCTAAGTTTAAAAACATGCTCAAAAAGACTGAACATCCTTCCGAGGAGATGGAGGCAATAAAGCGTAAAGCCCACCACACAGGCACAAAGGTACCCCCGTCCAGTGCAGCCAACAAGAAGTTGTGCCGTTTGTTTGTAAGTTGGATTTGAAATATTTCTTTTGTTTAGCATTTCATGCAGCTTTCTTTAGGAAGGCACTTATAATCAGGTGTATTTTGTCAGGTATTTTATGTGGTTTATGGCTGTAGAACAGCATAAGAAAGTTCTCAATATTTCTATGCGGAGGCTAATTTGTGTGGGTACTGCAAGATAAGCAAGTACAAATCTTCAAAGGCAGCCCGTCTGTACTTTTTGGCTCATATCTTTATGGTCAAATGGCATAGCAACTGCCCAGCCATTGCTTTTGAGTAGGCAAATGCTCTTCCTAATGCAGAACCAATTAAGGACACACAGAGACCCTTCCCTCCACCTGCATTCTGACTATCTGAACGCCTTCTCCCCAGCTTTATTCTATTTTAACGTGACAGCGTTAAGGAGCAAGTGTTGCAGAAAACCCAGTGTCGGCGTTGGATCTCGTTTAGGCAAAAATATTTTCAAACCTCCCATACCCAGGCACTCCATGTGGCGCAAGGAACTTGCCGAACTAACTGTATTTCTCAAGATAAAATGTGTAGAAAAACCGTAAAGGACACAACCTACAGATATGATAGCTCTCGGATTTAATTTGACTATACAGTGAAATCTCGTTAAACCGTGGTTGGCCGGAGCTCGGAAAAAGTTCGTACTAAAGGGTAGTACTGTTTAACCAAAATATCATAAGATCGCCCACGAACCTGTCGAAAGCCGAACTCGGAGAGAGTACAATGAATGGGGGAAAAACATGCATTGTTTATTCACTCCTTGTGACAAGAGTGTTATTTTCGTTTGATGCCACGACGGCCCAAACACGACGACAGCTGCCTCAAACTTACTGCAGCTGCGTGTCAGCTTTTCAGCTAGCCCCCTCTTCTCGGCAAACACTCGCATGGCAGATTCCTCGTTGGCGTTACGTATTCTCCGTGCACGCGCGCAGTAGTGCTGCAGAAGTCCCAGGGCTCCTTTTTCATTGCCGGGTGCCGCAGTTTGGAATACTTTTAGTTTGGAATAGAGTTACGTTATCGCGCCGCTGTTCTCGTCGCGACGATTGCATTGATGAGGCTGACGCAGCGTGCAGCTTCTGCCACTGTCGGGCCTGAATCGCCCATGCTGTCGCTTTCCGTGTCGTTCTCATCACTGTCGCTAGTAGACACTTCGGCAACAACAGAGGCAACGAGGGCGAAAAGTCGAACCTCGTAGCCGACATCTATTCGCGGTCGCAGCAGTGCTGCCGAGGAACTCTCTCGCATTCCAAATGCCACACACCATAGTAAACAGCAGATCCCTGTCGCGTGCCAGCGCCGGCTTCTAGAATAGAACTTTCTCTCATTTGGTAAAACAAAGATTTACTCCCAATGCATTAAACTTGTGATAAATCAAAAAAGGTCGCAGCTTCATCCGAAAGACGAAGCATCTACAGCTAATTAGTAGACACCTATACGAAAAGTAAGGATAGTAGTTTTATCGGCTGTATGAACTTTTAAACATTCGCTTACTAACTGAATTAACAAACATGGTTTCATGTGCGCACACACACAAACATGAACACGTCTCACTCATTTACTGCGGAAACTTCATCAAAATGCTGGAGTGAAAAAGTGCGGTAGCAGGAGTGAGCAAATTTAACGTTGTGCGGCTTCTCACTTCAGCGTAAACTAAGCGACAAAGACAAAGCGTGGTGCACCTGGATGCATAGACTCTGTTTCCATCGCATATTGCTTTTAAAATAGAGGCCACACGGTTGCACTGTATGCAGTAGCTGCTGGAGTAGAACACCTCCAGTGTGCGCAAGCCAGTCCCGCACGCAAGTTTCGGGAACTCCAAACGGCCGTGATGCAGCCTGATTTCTGTCTCCACACACATGATCACTTTCCTTTTAAATGTGGCATCGTGATGAACTCGGCGTGTTTTCACAGTCGGCACTTCCATTCTGACACAGAGAAAAATGCAGAAAAAGGGAAGGCAGACGGTGGACTAAGCACACATACTACAGCACATGAAGTAAGCTACGCGAGCCAGGCTCTAAGGGCGTATGAGGCTAGCATTTAGAAATGCCAATGGCGTTATGGTAATGCAGATTTATGGTCGTAGTCGATTCTGACACGTACGCGATTTTCGGACCTGTTTTATCGAAAAAGAGAACGCATTAGGTTAGAGTAAATACGGTACCTTCATAGTAAGGTTCGTTACAGTGCAACACAAGACAAGGACAAAAGAAGGCATAAGATGACGACACGGCACTGACTCTCAACTGATAATTTATTGAAGATATGTCTAACATAACATAGGTGCCAGTTGATAACCATTACATGCACGAGATACATAGATGCATTGGGGCAACTGTGACAAACTGACGCATAATCAAAATTGACATAGGTAATGCAGTTCCTTGTCATGAAGATAGACGAACCGTCTATCTTCAGTTGATGGTCCTTAGTTAGCGCTAAGTTGATAATTAAATTGAATTAGTTTTCAATCGCTGATTTGTTCTAGAACATTAGCAGAAATAACTTGGATGCGTGGTACATACAAGATCAAGAATGGCGGTATCGCTTGTGGGTTCTTTCACGATCTGGTGTAATGGAAACGGGTTCAGAGTGTGAAGAAAATTGTGACTTTCCTCTTTGTTCGAGCTAGAGCTGAAAATGGAATTATTGCCCCAATCAATTCCAGGGTAGTTGAAGTCTCGTGTGAAAATTATAGGGACTCGAGGAAACCTGTTTCGAATGACTTCTAATTCAGAGATGAAGCATGGAATGAAATTTGTATCGGGGACTTGAGGACGATAGCAAACGCCGATAAGAAAAGAAGAATGTGATGAACAGGAGCGTACAATGACCCAGCAGGTTTCAATGGAAGATAACGACACAAACAGACTTTCAGAATTAATTGATTTTCAAACAGCTACAAGAACACCACCGCCACGCGCTGTACTTGTGTCTTTTCTGTATATGTTAAAATCAGAATGAATAGTCAGTAGACAGCCTGATGCATCACTACTGGGTCATGTCTCAGTGCCTAATAAAATGTCAGTTGCACCCGCGGTCATAGAACAGACAAGATCATCTTGCTTAGATAAAATAGTGCTCAAGTTGGAAAACAAAAATGTGAGCGGAAGAATGTTTTTCGGCTTGTTTTTAGATTTCATTCATCGACTTCTCATGTGATTACGAGCCAGAGGGTTGCATGGATTGAGATAACATGTTTGCCAAGGGGACGACAGTGCCAGAGGCAGAATCAAAAATGTATGTTTGGCCGTTAGCTGAAAGTTTGTGAAACTTGATTCGTAATTTTTGCCCGATTGCGGAATTGTTTTCCGAAATCCCACAACCGCTCTCCGATTGCAAGCATTTTAAAAGAGTTGAATCACACTTTGTGATCCTTGTGGTCTTTCAATTTCGATGAGTTCGCAAAAACATCCTGTTTGCTTTCGAAGTTCAGAAATGGGATGATGATCGGCCTGTTGAAACCACTTTTTGGATGTGCCAGACGATGCTCGTGTTCAATGTTTCCTACTTGGAAACCCAATTTGCTTGGAAAACAAATGTTCAAAATTTTTTTTCGGTTTCATACCAAGTCTCCGTTTGCCTCTCTGGAAGGCCCTTCACACTCAGGTTGTTTCGCCTAGATCTGGTCTCTAGGTTACCCAGGGTGCCCGATAGCTGGTCTATTTTATTTGCAATGAATTAATCGTCGAGGATAATTCGGTAACACTTATTTTCAACCTGTCCACGTCTGACGGCAGTTTCAAGAGTGGACACGCATTTGGCAAGGTCGTAAATTTTTTCCGCAATGCCATTCAACTGATGCTTGGTATCCTTTTGGAAGTCAATATTTCTTGCGTCTGAAGCTTCTAGTTCGGTGAGAATAGCCTCAAGGATTTTGTTATCACCAGGACCGGGGTTGGGCTCAACGTCACCACAGCACAACAACCTTGTGACAAGGCGAGCTGCCAGAATTAAGCACACTTGAGGAACAGGGCAGAACAAAAGAAAAGTGGGGCAAGCATGTTACTGGCGTAAGACATTTCTGTGGTGAAAACAGGTGAATGTGCCTATATGAGAACGGTATGAGATTGTTACCCATAATTAGCAATTCGTGTTTACTGGACAGCAAGTAAGCAGCTGGGATTTGTGACTAAGCAGTACAAGATCAGCCTTTTCCTTAGCGGAAGAATTAGCGATGCAGTGGTATGGACGCAAAACTTACAGTGAAATATAACATTTCTTGCTTGTGCCTAAAAGATATGCTAATGTGATCCTGTACAGGGATATTTTCTCTGTATCAAAGCATTTTTTATATTGGGCATGTGTAAAAATTGGCAAGCACATATTGTAGTAACTTCACACTTCGTACTTTCTCCAGTGATTTCGCTTGCCTCCTAAGAATGTACACTTGGTGGGCTAACGCCTCCTTGCCTTGTTTGTACGTCACTTGGTAATGCGAGTGTTGTCCTCTCCCTTTGTGTTTGAAGGAGCACAAAGCTCCAGTGACATATTATTGTGTCTACTGAGAATGTTTAGACTGTTCTACCATTTATCATATTGTTTCTTACTGACTCTATGGCTTCACGCAAAACCGTCAAAATCATGTAACAGCTGTGTTACTAACATGCTTGTATGTATTACAGGATTGCAGCCACCTCATTGTGCATGGAGTCTCTTGACTCAATCATGCGGCACAATGAGTGGCTGCATTAGAATCCTTAATGCAGGGATGAGGAGATGTTGCGGCCGAGGCTGCTGGCCACAGCACAAGAGCGGCACGAGCGCCTGAAAAGCATGGCGCTGGCTGAGGCGCTAATGCTTTATCCGTTTTTGTCGACGGAAGTCTCGGTATGTTTGCATCTTCCTTTTGCAGGCAGTATGTAGTAATCCCTGTGCTCTTCATTTTCAGCTGGTGGTAGAGTTGGAAACTCTTTTCAAGTGGGCAGCCGTCGACTGCGTTCAAGATGGCTGCGCAAAAATGGGAAGAGTCATCCTTGAAAAGGGAACTTCGGAGGAAGCAGGAGCCTTCTCTGAAGTGGCAACTGGTAATTCAATGAATCGTTACCGTCTCTGCTTTTGGAGTGTTGGCAAGAGACCTGTAGCTATTTTGGGTGACAGTCACTCCTGCAGGTGCAGGTTATGCCAATCGTGAATTTGTGCCCTCCAATGCGTTTTCTAATGCATAAAGCAGCCTTGCTTAACCGCCATATCAGGAATATTTTGATTTGTTGATTCACATAACATCCCTTGGTAGCATAGCACCTAAAGCATTGTTTTCAAGCATGACATCGCTCGCACTTTTAAGTACCTCTGGTGGCTATGTTGAATATGGGGCAAAATGAAGTGCACAGATCTACGAAATTTCTGGGATTAAATAACCCCAGTTTATAAATAGACTTTTCAATTACAGTTCTATTTGGTCATTTTGCAGCTTTAGAACAGTCCCTTGTTGTCGGTGTGGTCTGTCAGCCATGTTTCATCGCATTGATTTCAAAAGTGTGCACATTCACTTATTCTTGACGTGTGGCCGATAGAGTGGGTATAAGTAAATGAGTTGGGATGAATGTGCATAAGTAAATATGTGCAAGAAACCTACTATTCTATGATACTAAATACTACATTATTATTACATACTATTATATTATATGTCAGTACACACTCTTACAAACATTTATGGGTTAATGACCTCTTTGGATGTAAGCAATCTAATACTGGTGAATGAGTGCATTTTCTGGTCGTCGAGAGAAGCAGGACATCAAGAAGAGCGAGCAACTCAAACAGTCCTAGTGCAGCAGCGGTTTGCAGGTACTTTGCACACATTCATTCCTCTCATTAGTACGCAAGCCACTGTTTTTTGCAGTCAACTATGGCACATGTTTTCTCCTACCATTCCACATTTCGTAGCACGAATGGAGCACACAGCACGTTAGCGATCACCCAGCTGCCTTTCCGACATGCAGTTGAATGGTAGAAAGGTAGAAGCGATAATGGTTTTGCATTCGTGTTCTTTTGCTTGAGGCACAGTGTTTCACGCAGGCCGAAAGTGCCATCTCGTTTCCTTATAGAGCAATGTACTGTACGAAAGGGTCTATATAGCTTCTTATAATTTTGTGAAGACACGCTGGAAGTTAGCGATGTGATGTGGCAAGATTTGTATTATGGTTTATGCTAAAAATTGCTTATAGTTTAGACAACTTATAACCGTTTATAGTGCAGAACTAGTTACAATGCAGCCTTTTCTGACTCCTGTTTACCCTACAATAGAACTCCATGTATATGCATACCGCTTACAGTGCAGTGGCTAGGCAGTCCCGCTGGCTAGGCCTAACCAGTGCGACTCGGCGACCAAAGTTGTAGTTTGGTGCAGAGTCAACAGAATGCATTGCAGTGGCTGTACGGCACATGGAAAGTATCGAAATCACCGTGATAACGAAAGTGCAGCCACGGACAACACTCATTGTGGTAGCCTGGTCCGTGGTCGGCATGTTTTTACACCTTGGATGCGCCGATCAATCCGAGAAATCGGATGAGACTGTACTGGCACCTAAAATTTCGGTCGTCTTTTTTCAAAATTTTTTATTAATTTGTGTGCTTGATACGAATACGTGGGTACTTTGACAGTAACCTTACAACGTTTGTAAATTTAAACGGATGTAAAACTCCCTGTCGCATTGCTCCTGTTCTCGGATACGCATGGCTGCTTGGTGTATATGTTTTGCGTATGGGCAGGCCCTGAAAGTTACTGTTTTGGAAGCGATAGGTATTTGCATACCTACACTGTAGATACTACCTATTTTTTTAAAATTCAGTCTCCCTTTGCCTTGGGAGCCGGTCCAGAGATTAAGATATAAATATGAATTTTTGTCTAGTCTAATCACTTCACCCAATTCAGTTGCTCAGCAATGGGTACAAAAGAAGTACTAGTTGTGATTTGCTGCATTATATTACAGTGTACTTAGCTGAAAAGTTAAAAGCTGCTGAGAGTGATGGATTTGCTATTTTAAGAAATCTAACAATATACCATTGCACCTTGCAGAGGAGCCTGTGCTGGCTGTATTGGAATTTGTAGCAGGGAGCGGCTCGACACCATCCTCACAAAGGTGAGTGCTATGGTATTGACATTTATGTGCCAGTCTAGCAACCTGACTCTGACTTTCTTTCATTTTGATAAACATGGGACAACCCCACACGGTCAGAAATCTAACCTCCTCCGCCTCCGTATCTTTAATAGATTCTGCATTTGTTGGGGACATGACACCTCACACCTGCAATATTTTGACCTTGCAGTAGGCATCTACAGTACACTGCAAAAGGATCCATTTTGAGCAGTGTGTGGACGAATGAACAAAAAAGGGACCTGAGAAGCACTGGTTTTTCAAGTTTTGTTTTGAAGCAATGGAAAATACGAAGCCCTAAAATAAAAATGGAAAGGGGTTCATGTTATTGAGGCAAAAAGCGAATATGCAAGGGTAAAGGGTGCAACATTTAAGGAAATAAAGCACATGGAATGGCTATAAAAGCAACCTCGGCCTTGCGTAAAGGTGTGGAAGGCTGTCTAACATGCGATGCTATATGCTTCAGAAATTTTTCATGCATGCTGTTCGCAACGCCTTCTGGGGCTCACGGAAACCCCATGATCACGGACACTTTTGGCATGTGACATATCACTAGCAGCAGGCGTCGCGCAAAAAGGTGCTTGTGAACCTAGCTGTGTATGTGCCTCACCGTGCCAGTTAGTGACCATGCAATAGCTTGCATGTGAAGCAGGCTTAAATGTCCACCCTTTTGTTACTTCTATTTTTAATTTTGGCCATGTTGTAAGGATCTGCACATGCTCATAGACCGGGATGATGGGTTTCAATGGAAACTTATGCTTCCTGTGGGAACTTGCATTATGCGTACCATTTTATTATGTCGGAATGTGTTGAGACCAGTTTGCATTTCTCATTTGAGTTTAACTGCAACAAGGTGTTAGACCAGGCTAATTGGTGTTTCATGTTACTGTGACATACAGCGTGCACACCAGGACAAAGGCAGTCCCAGTCTGTGCTGTCAGTCTCAGTAACTTGGGTTTAACAGCTCATATCCGAGCACTATTTCAAGACCATGACCATGCTTCAACTTACAGCTCTGGTGTGCATACCTTGTGATATGACTTATAGTTGTCTGTTATTTTTATTTATTTATTATTTATTTAGGAATACTGCAGGCCTTAGAAGGCCCAGGCAGGAGGGGAAAGGTACATACAAAAAGAAAAGACAATAGATTGACGAAGGAGTAAAAAAAAAAGCTCCGGAAAAAATGTAATAAAAAGTACAGTTGCATAATGAGTAAAGCACCTCTAAATAATGCATAGAGAGTGGCAGATACAAATTGAAACGATGTTTCACAAGCACAATTTCAAAGCACAGGAAATGTAATAGAAAAAAAAGAAGGAGTGCATAATTCAAAATTACTACAACGCGCAAATCAATAAATATTGCACAACGATACAAATTGAAACGAGATTTCGTAAGAACAAGCACTAATATTAGATAGTAATAGACGCTATTGAGTCAGTGCTGAGAAGTTTGTTATAGGGCAGGCTGTTCCATTCCGTTACTGTTCGAGGGAAAAAGGAAGACAAAGACATTGGTTCTACCATTATAAGGCGTTAATGATGCAGCGTGGCGATGTCTTGTTCGGCGGGCAGTAAGGGGTGTTATGTAAGGTTCGGGAGAAAGAGATAGTTTATTGTTACTCAGCAAGAAGAGAAATTTAAGCCTGTGAATTTTTCTTCTTCGTTGCAAAGACTGAATATTGTGTTGAGCAATTAACTGAGTTGGAGAATCACTTGAGCGATATTTAGAGAACATGAACCTTACTGCTTTACGTTGTATCATTTCTAGCGCATCGATGTTAGCTTTAGTATAGGGATCCCATACAATAGCTGCATACTCGAGTTTAGGACGGACATGAGAGGTGTAGGCGATAAGACGGGTTTCAGAAGTAGCGTGTTTTAATTTATGCCTGAGGCCTTCTTAAAAGCCGAGTCGCAAAGATGGGAGATGTGCGAGTTCCAACTAAGGTTACTAGCTATTGTAAGACCGAGGTATTTGTATTCATTCACCTCCGTAAGAGGTTTGGATGCTAGGCTATAGGTAAACGAAAATTTATTAATTTTTCTAGTGATCTTCATAAATACTGTTTTATCAATGTTCAGCTGCATATCCCAGCGCACACACCAAGCTAGTATGTCTTGAAGGTTAGAGTTTAGAATAACTTGATCTTGTCGGCAAGTGATCTCATTAAAGAGGAGGCAGTCATCAGCAAACAGTTTTATTTGTACGCGTTGAGTAACAGTGTCTACAATGTCATTAATATATATGTTAAATAATAATGGTCCAAGAACACTACCCTGAGGAACACCAGAGATGACAGGAAGGGTGCTGGAAGAGCAATTATCAACTACTACGAATTGCGTACGGTTAGAAATATAAGCGCGAATCCAATTTACGAGATGTGAAGGAATGTTGAAATGTTCAAGTTCTTCTATTAGCTTTGCGTGCGATACAAGATAAAATGCTTTCCTGAAGTCCAAGAATATGATGTCAGTTTGCCCTGATTTGTCGCTAGTGCTAGCGAGACTGTGAACTACAGTGGTTAATTGGGTTACAGTGGAGAGGCCCTTTCGAAAACCATGCTGCATAGGAGATAGAATGGCTCTATCGTCGAGAAATTTATTGATTTCAGAAGCAATAATATGTTCTAAAAGTTGGCAACAAGATGAGGTTAGTGAAATGGGACGATAGTTTGCCACTAGTGATGGATCGCCTGTTTTTAGTATCGGAACAATACGAGCAGAAAGCCAGTCGTTAGGAAGCACCGCCGATGAAAGGGATGCACGAAAGATGATTACGAGAAAGCGAGATAGCATTTCAGCGTACATGTGAAGAAACACGGTTGGATAGGTTATCAGGCCCAGGAGATGATTTTGTTTTAATATTCAGAAGCATAGAAAAGACGCCAGACAAAGAAATAAAACTAAAATAATTGTTGTGTGCTACGCCATTCACACGGGGGGAAACGGGCGAGTTCGAAAAGACACCGTTAAAATAAGCATTCAAGTGAACAGCGATATCTTGTTTAGCGACGACAGGATTACCCTCATGCATAATATGGTCAACTGATTTACTTTTTTTGCTAAGATAACCCCAAAACTTGGAAGGAGCAGTTCTGATGAAGTTAGGAAGGGTGAACTGGTAATAGCAAAGTTTAGCGACACTGATAGCCTCATTTAATTTTGCATGGTAGGGTTCTACTATGTTACGAGAAAGACCCTGTCGTCTTAGTCGTTTGACCTTTCTCTTTATGTGCACTCTGTCACGCGTAATCCAGGGAGTAGCTCTATATGATCTCTTGCTTTTATTTGGAATAAAGTTGTCAATACAGTGCGTACAAATATTCTTAAATTCATCCCTAAGTTGAACGGTGTCATGTCCCCCAAAACTGCTAAGACGAAAGTCAAGATAATCCAGTATGCTCTCATCCCTCGCGCGTGAAAAATCTTTTACAGTAATAGTTTAACAATGAGTAGATCTGAGAGGATCAAGGTAGCAAGAAAAAGCCACAAGTTCATGATCAGAAATGCCATGTTCAACAGAGACAGAATAATTATCTAAAGTCCGGCTAATAAACACAAGGTCAAGTATTGAGGCAGAAGTAGTGCTAATTCGTGTTGGCTCAGTAAGCACTTGCTGCAAGTTGTGCATCAGGATTATGTTACGCAACTGCTCATTATTTATATTAACATCAGCGCTAGGAGTTCCGTGAATCCAGTCAACTCCCGGAAGATTGAAATCACCTATGAGAAAAATTTTTTCGTGCACAAAAGTCGCCATGGGATCACGCAGATCATTGAGAAATTGCGGAGCGGAATCGGGAGCGCGGTAAACAGCAAAAGTCAAAACAAAAGCATTATGGCAGAAAATTTTTAGAGAGATCACTTGAAGGTTATCAGCTTGACGTAGGAGAACTGCCGAAATATCTTGTCTCACCAAAATAGCAACACCGCCACCTCCAGTAGGTCTATCACGACGGAAAGCACGGTAATTAGAGGGAAAGACATCCGTATCTTCTATTTCGTCATGCAGCCATGTTTCTGTGATGACGAGAATGTGTGGTTTACGCGGAAGAATTATCGCGTCAAGCTGATCACTCTTGTTGATAACACTGCGTGCATTGATATTTAAGATTCGGAATTCTTGAGGGGGCGCAAGTGAGTCCTTTTTTGAAGTACTGCGACAGTCGTGAATTTTAATCCTGGTGTTCGTGGCATCATTCCATATAAAGTATTCATTGTTGACCAGTAGTTTCGCGTCTATCAAAGTAACTTTTTTGCCCTCTTTCTTTTAAGCCTTCGTGCTGTCGCAAAGCAATTTACGTTTTCTGAGGGTTTCATGCGAATAATCATTTTGTACTGAAATTCCGGTCCCTTTTAACTTGTAGGCGTTTTTTGAAGATTGCACGTTTTTCATTGAAGTCCTGAAAGAACATAATAACGGGTCTTTGTTAACCAGTCTTCCCTAAACGGTGGATTCTTCCAATTGAGCTGCAATTTACGTTTAGCATATGGGAAAATATGTCAGTCACAATTTTTTGCTTAAGCTCGGTTTCTGTTTCAGCGGCTTCCTCTCGAAGGCCAAAAAGTACCAAATTGGAACGCCTACTCCTATCTTACAATTCTACTATCTTGGTTTCTAGAGATTTAACGGTTTGTTCGAGTTCATCAACACGAGCGACAAGTTTTTCTAAAGCAGTGAAACGATTGCCCCAATCAGTAAAAAGTTTTTCTATGTTATTCTGCTGCGTTCTAAGCATCGCCATATCTTCAACTAACTTAGTTTCTCCTGCCAGCATTTCTTGCAGCACTTTTTCAATATCGGGGCCTGGATTTGTCTCAACGTCACCGCACAGCAAAAGTAAACACATACAGTACATTTCGTAAGCAATACTAGCGCAACGCCGGGGGCACGGCAAGACCAAAAGACAGCGGTAATCGCTCTTAAATGAGGCAGAGTAGTAACTAACCTGCATGAAGCAGAGGAAAGGCTTGTGATGCCACATGCCCGCAGTTGGTCCGCCGTGCCCACTGAAATTGTGATGTCGTCCTTTTGTACAGCAGCCCACTGATGTCACATGATGTGTAGGTGACGCTATGGTTGGATTGCGCGGGACCAGAGCTGGCGTGACGTGGAAGGAAGGTGTTTCGTGATAACTCTCCATCGTTGCTGACGTGTTAAGCAAACACGTGGTAGGAACAGGCACATTTTGGCAGTTTGAAGATCCGGTAGAATAACTGTTTCGGTGATACGTCGCTCCGGTCAAACCAAGAACGAGCACCTGCATGAAGCAGAGGAAAGGCTTGTGAGGCCACAGGCCCGCAGTTGGTCCGCCGTGCCCACTTTCATGCAGGAAGCAACAGAGCTGACCACATGCTTGCTGAGGTCATCTGACCAAGCTTTGGACCTGTTTGTGGATGGCCAGCGGCTTTTCGCAGTGTCGAACTTCTTCGAAGGCGTGGCATGCCTCTTTGCATCATTTTGGGTATTCCACATTGAATACCCTATAGAAGCATGCAAGCTGCTCACATTTTAGAGCATGGGTTTATGGGCCTCAACCACACGAAGCCACGGGTGAAAGCCCTCGAGTTAATTAATTTTTTCAAAGCGCACAAATAGTGATGCAACATTCTCAAAACAAAAATTGCTATCTGAAAAAATAGTTTGCACCATCCTGCACTATGGGGCAACTTAAAGGTTGTGCATTAGTTGTGGACAGTGTGCCTCTAACTTAATTTCTTGCTTTAAATAGAGTCCTAGTGCTCCAACCCTAGAAGAAATTGTGAAAAGCCTCAAAAACAACGCGAATAATTTGTAATAAATTTCTACAGGCAGTTCTGACTTTGCTTCACAGGTTTATTCTGTGCCATGATGTTGCAGTATGTCATCATGTCAGAGCAGAACATTTCAACGTTTTGAAACTTGCTCTGGCTTGCTCGGTCGTCCACTGTGCTGCTGCATAGACCCTCATAATGTGCAGCAGGATACAGGGCGACCTAGGAAACCAGAGCGCGTCAAAATGTCGCTATGTCGCTATGTCCTGCTTTGACGTGACCACATATTGTGATATCACGAGAAACAAAACCGAAACTGGCTGTAGAAAAGCTTCATAATAATATATTAGGGCTATATATTAGGAATTTACCACAAAGTAATCATTCTTGGAGAATAACAATCACTTCTACTTTCTTTCATTTACCAGCCTGGCATTGCCATCGCATCCAGTAATGAGTGCTCCTGGCTTCCATGCACACTTTTTGATAAGAGGCTATGTAGGTAGAAAAATTCTGTTTTAAATGTTTCTGCATGTTTAGATGCTTTGGATGGCTGACTTTCTCTTGCGCTGCGAAATAGACTGGTCTTTAAAAATGGCATGCTGTCCCTTTACGATCTGTTAAACCAACAATTTTTTTTAAGTGAGAGCTTTACTGGCCGCGAACTTGCGATTTTGCTGTGGCGGTGCTCCGAGGAAGCAAATGGCGTCACAATGCGCGCCTTGCCGCAGATATTTCTCTCTCTCGCTCCCTAGTCACTACTGCGCATGCACCACTAGTAGCACTGAGCCACTTGTGTTGCGCGGCGCCGCGCCTTTCCACTGCCGCCGTTTGGTATGACGTCACCGTGTTCCTCGTCGTTGCGCTCGCCTCCGCTCACTTGGCCAGTTGCGTCGCATGCCTGATAACATGTCAGAGGATTGAAAAGGAGAGCTCGCGTGCACCGCAACCACAGTTGAGGCGGCAGTATGGACAGCGACAATTCTGATAAGCAGGAGCAGGCCTGGAATCGGCAATGGAACGAGATGAAGAGGAAACGAATCGCGTAGGAAACAGACGAGCAGCGCGCCGAACAACTGGCTAAACGCGGCAACATAGCTAGACAACCAAACTAACCTGGACTTGCAATCAAGGTTAACCAAGGCTAACTATGCCATGCCTTAGCTTTCGCTACGTATATGCTGGCATAGCCGAGCTAAGCCACTGCCATTTTTTTATTTAGGTGCGTTGTACAGTTTGTCGAAAAGTGGCGAATAAGTTGCATGGATATTTGTAAGACTGCTGTTGTGGTACAAAGTATAAATTCTAAGTACTGTTTGCCTGCTTAGAAAAAATGGTTAGCTCGAATGGCATTGCAGAGTATACTGGGTGTCCCATCTAGCTTTGGCCAAGGTTTAAAAAAAAACACGAGGTCTAGAGAAATCGTACCAACTGCATGTTAGCGGTGGTTCTGTGTACTTACCAGTATTTGTTCCATTGCTAAATAATAATTGTTTTTATTTGTTCTGCTTTTTAATTATTGTTTGAATCTCAGCATACGAATTCTATAGTTGTAGAGCACCTCAAATAACCTCGGATTGAAGCATTTTGTCTGTGCTAAAATTTTCCTGGACATTTTTGCCAAGAAAATACAAAGGCCCACGAAATACGAAATAAACCATGCGATGAGACACTTGCGTGACTGGTAGTGTACTGTGCTCACGCATGCAATGGGTGAACAAGCACGGTTGCAGCCTGACTGGTCACAGGGGAGTGACGGCAATGCTACGGTTGTGAGCATCTGGGCCTCTGGTTCTCGTCGCATAACGGTGAAAATGCATGTACTAACCAAGGGCTGACGAAGCAATAAAGAGGTTAAGACTGTGAAACAGAAGGAAATAGCTTTCTGATGATGATGATATGTAGTGTTTATTGGCGCAAGGGCCAAGTGTGGCCAAAGAGCGCCAAGGCAGTGTTGATAAGTTCGCAATGTAGTTATGAGTTCTATGGGGTTAATGTAAAGTGGCTGTATAGGGGCCTTAAAAATAGTCGCTCTAGAGTGCGTAAAATCTATCTGTAATAAAATTATGTCGATGACAAATGACGTGTTCTATGTGTAATAAAATCCATCGTGAAAGAGTGATGCAATACAGAAAATATATTAGATGGTGAAATTACCTGGAGCACCACTGCCTCGCCAGAGCCCTTGAAACACAAGGGCCTAGAGGCATGTGCTATATGAAACAGCTATCACAGCGGCATCCTCTAAACAGAGGAGACGCTACGAGTGTGTGGGGCTAACAACATGTAATACAACATCTTTCAGGAAGCCCAGGACTGCGCTGGAGTCAAACAGCGGTTCTGGGCCGAGTAACATTACTGGATGAAGGGGGATGTGCTGGCGGTATGCTAAGGGAAAATGTTTCTTTCTTTCAGATTCGGCTTTCCGACACTCCAGAAGGACGTGGAGGACGGTCAGCCTCTCCCCGCATCTACCACAGGTTGGAGGCTCGTTTCCGGTGAGTAAAAAGTTATATGTGCCAAATGTGTGTCCTATTCTTAGACGACAGAATAGGACATCTGTCCGGCGTGATTTTGTTACGGAAGGCCAGAATCCTAACTGTGGCTTTATCACGTGGAGCTTATTATTTGTTTCCGCGTCCCATAGGCGTTGCCACTGGTTCCGTAGTCTCGTCCGTAAGAAGGGCTTCAGGTCTGTGACAGGAACTGCAGCGGTGGGATTAGCAGAATGTGATGCAACTGACGTGGCCATCTGGTCCGCCAGAACGTTACCTTCGATGCCCCTATGACCTGGCACCCAGCATATGATGACATGCTGATTATCTATATACGCTTTACACAGAGCAGTATATAGTTCGTTAATTACCGGATTTTTGTGGTTAGAGAATGCCATCAAGGCCTTCACAACACTAAGGGAATCCGTATATATGACTGCTTTCTGGAGTTTTGATTTCCTGATATGCTTCACAGCCGACAATAGTGCGTAGGCCTCAGCCGTAAAGATACTAGTTTCCGCATGCAGTACATCGGTTTCCGAGAAGGATGGCCCGACGGCTGCGTAGGACACCCCGTCGTGTGACTTCGATGCGTCTGTGTAGAACTCCGTGCAGGAGTGTTTGTGCTGGAGTTCGCGGAAATGCATTTGGATTTCAATCTCTGGAGCGTTTTTTGTAACTTCCATGAAAGATGTATCGCATTGTATCAACTGCCACTCCCAAGGAGGTAGCAGCTTGGCTGGATGCATTAGGCGAAGTTCGAGGAGTGGGACATCCATTTCATGACTAAGCTTCCTCACACGCAGCAAGAAAGGCTGTCTTACGGAAGTACGATTACGAAACAGTGTAGCATATGTCATATCATTAATGGTGTTAAAACAGGGATGTTCAGGATTAGAGTGGACTTTCAAAAAATATGTTTGGTTGATGTATGTTCTCTGGATATAAAGTGACCACTCATTCGATTCTGCGTATAAATTTTGTACGGGACTCGTTCTGAACGCTCCTGTGGCTAAACGGATACCCAGATGGTGAACAGGGTCTTGCATCTTTAGCGCGCTCGGGGCGGCAGAGTTATATACCACGGCACAATAATCTAATCGTGACCGGATGAGGCTCTTATAGAGATTCATTAGGCACTTCCGGTCACTACCCCGTGTAGTCTGGATTAGAAGTTTCATTAGGTTAATTGTTTTTAGACACTTTTCTTTAAGATGTTTAATGTGTGGGACGAAAGTGAGTCAATTGTCGAGTATAACACCTAGAAATTTGTGCTCTTTGTTTACAGGTATCTGCTGTCCACACATTTCTAAGCAGGGATCCGGAACCAGGCCTCTCTTCCTTGTAAACAAAACACAAGAACTCTTATGAGGGTTGATTTTGAATCCATTTTTCTCTGCCCACCCTGACACCTTGTTCAAACCATGCTGTACCTGTCTCTCTCACACTGCGAGGTTACAGGATTTGAAACCTATCTGAATGTCGTCCACATAGACGGAATATAAAATGGCCGGTGGTAAGGAAGCACGAAGTGTTGTCATCTTAACAATAAAGAGTGTGCAACTGAGCACGCCACCCTGGGGTACACTGGTTTCTTGTATAAAAGGACGTGACAGCACATTGCCTACTTTCACCCGGAAGGTACGATTGGACAAGTAGCTTTTTATTACGTTTAGCATATTACCATGAATGCCCATTTCTGACAAATCTCTCAAGATTCCGTAGCGCCAGGTCGTATCGTACGCCTTCTCCATATCGAGGAATATCGATAAGAAAAACTGTTTGTGTACAAACGCGTCACAGATATGTCCTTCAATACGTACAAGATGGTCGCTTGTGCAGCGCCCTTCTCGGAAGCCGCACTGATAAGGATAAAGTATTTTGCTCTGTTCAAGGAAATGAATGAGTCGCCGATTTATCATTTTTTCAAACACCTTACAAATGCAACTTGTGAGGGCTATCGGGCGGTAACTTGCCACTGACGAAGGGTCTTTGCCTTGTTTCAAAACAGGGACCACAATGGCTTCCTTCCATGCGGTTGGAAGGTACCCTACATCCCAGATGGTGTTGAAAAGTGTGAGTAGTGTAACTTGCGTGTCATTGTGTAGGTTTTCGATCATTTCATACATGATTCTGTCAGATCCGGATGCAGAGCTCTTGCATGATCTCAAGGCAGCTCTGAACTCGGCAATACTAAAAGGACAGTTGTATGGTTCATTCTTTCGACATTTTCTTATGAGTGGCTTACATTCTTCTATTTGTTTGTATTTGAGAAACGATTCTGAATAATTTGTTGGACTTGACACGCTCTCAAAGTGCTCCCCAAGTGAGTCTGCCTGATCTTGCAGTGTATCGCCCTGTGTATTTACTAGAGGGAGTGAATATGTTTGTCGCCCTCTAATTCTATTAACCCTGTTCCAGGCTTTGGCCTCATCTGTATAGGAGTTGATACCGGATAAAAACTTCTGCCAACTCTCTCTTCTGGCCTGTCGGCGGGTTCGCCTGCCTTGGGATTTTACTTTTTTAAAATTGATAAGATTCTCCGCAGTGGGGGAGGCGCGTAGCAACCCCCACGCTTTGTTCTGATTCCTACGAGCGATTCTGCATTCATCGTTCTACCACGGGACATGCCGTTTGCATGCCGGGACACTTATTTCACGTATGCATTTAGATGCGGCATCTATTATGACTGCTGTAAAATACTGCACAGCAGCATCAATTTCTAACGAGGGCATCTCATCCCATGATATACTAGATAAGTTTCGGAATCTCTCCCAATCTGCTGTGTCTATCTTCCACCTAGGAGCTTGTGGAGGATATTCGTTTTCTTTAGATGTTCTTATGAGTATGGGGAAGTGGTCGCTTCCGTAAGGATTGTCGTTAACTTCCCATTCAAGTTCGGGCAGTATTGACGGCGAAACTATACTAAGATCAATTGAAGAAAAGGTTCGGTTTGCGAGACAGTAATAAGTGGGTTCCTTCTTATTCAGCAGACACGCACCGGACGAAAAAATGAATTGTTCAACGAGGCGACCTCGCGCATCAGTACGAGAGTCGCCCCACATGGAGCTGTGCGCATTGAAATCGCCAAGAACAACATAAGGTTCTGGCAATTGGTCTATAAAGGATTGGAATTCATGTTTCGTTAATTTGTAGTGTGGGGGTACGTAAAGCGAGCAAATGGTGACGAGTTTATTGAGAGGAACAGCTCGAACCGCCACTGCTTCAAGGGGCGTTCGTAGCTGTAAAGGTTGACATGCTATAGTTTTATGAGTGAGAATCGCAACACCACCCGATGATGCGACGGCATCATCGCGATCTTTGCGAAACGTAACATACGTACGGAGAAAGTTTGTGTGTTTGGATTTCAAGTGTGTTTCTTGTAAACACAGCACTTTCGGATTATGTTTGTGGATGAGTTCTTGCAAATCATCAAGGTTTCTAAGGAGACCTCTGATGTTCCATTGAATAATTTGTGTATCCATATTTAAAGAAAACTGGTGCTGTGTTTGCGGAAATGGAAGTGATGCCTTAGGTTACAGAGCTCTTTCGAGGCACTGTAACGCGGGTTCTGCTCTTTCTGGAGCGCTCGAGCGAGTCTCGGCGCTCCTTAGGCGTTTGGTGCGCCTTGACGATAGGTGTAGTGTCCATTGCCTCCTGAGAGACGCCGGACACATGCTCTTGAGAGCGAGAAGTTTTCCGAGTGAGTCCTGCCTCGGAAGGCAAGACCCTTGCGCCCACCAGCCCGGAGGTCGATGGGGCACCCTGCGGGATTTGGCTGCGCCGGCTGTTGCCAGCGCTGAGAGGGGCCGGGGAGGTTTGGGCAGCCTCAGCTGCGCCCACCTTCGGGGTCGATGGTCCCCCCTGCTGTGTTGACGGAGCAGCGCTAGCTGCAATCGCCGCGGGGGCAGATGGCGTAACTGCCGACTCACTGCTTGTGGGTCGGACAGCCGCCGGAGGCCGTTGTGACGCTGCCCCCTTACGCGCCACATCGGCAAAGCTGCTCTTAGACAGGAATGACACCCGCCTACGTGCCTCTTTGAAAGATATGTTTTCTTTGACTTTGATTGTGACAATCTCTTTTTCTCTTTTCCAGGACGGGCAGGACCGCGAGTATGCGGCATGCTCGCCCTCACAGTTGACACAATGTGGAGTGTTCTGGCATTTTTCGGAGGAATGTTCTTTGTCACTGCACTTGGCACATGTCAGCCGGCCTCAACAGTTCTGTGAACTGTGGCCGAACCTTTGGCCCTTAAAGCATCTAAGAGGATTGGGCACGTATGGCCTAACACGAAGTTTGATATAACCGGCCTCGATGGACTCGGGGAGGACACTTGAACCGAAAGTGAGTATCAGGTGTTTTGTTTGGATTTCTTTTCCATCCTGCCTCATCTTAATTCGTTTGACATTTATAACGTTCTGTTCGCTGAAGCCCTCCAAGAGCTCAGCCTCATTGAGCTCCAGCAAATCATCGTCCGAGACAACGCCGCGTAAGGTGTTCATCGTGCGGTGCGGGGTTACTACTACTTGGGTGTCCCCAAATGATATTAGCTGAGGCAGTTTCTCAAATTGCTTTTGATCGCGGAGCTCCAGGAGGAGGTCACCGCTAGCCATCCTCGACGCCTTATATCCTGGACCAAAAAGTTCAGTAAGAGACTTAGATACAAGGAACGGGGAGATTGTTCGCACTTGTTTAGCTGGTTTTTCTGCGTGTATCACATGAAAACGAGGAAAATTGTGGACTTGTCGTCCGAAAAACTGAAAGATCTCTTCGGTGCGCCCTCGTTTCTGAGGGCGATCAGGGAGTTTAGGAAAAGCGTTTTCCATGAGTACAGTTGGGTTTTCAGCCGCGATGCCGACCACCCACCATGGAGCCCAACAGGGGGACGTGACAGGACTTTCTGCTAGAGAAACCCTGCCAACGCCAGCCGTACATCGCTGCTATAACCAAATACAGCATAACCAAGGCTGGCTAGCTACACAAGGTTAACCCTTGCCGCCGGAAACTAGGAAGTGAAGAGAAGTGATGAGAAGACAGGAAAGATGAAAAAGGCGAGAGAGAAAGACGAAGATTGGAGAGGAGGACAGGAAAAGGCGACTGCCGATTTCCCCCGGGTGGGTCAGTCCGGGGGTGCCGTCTATGTGAAGCCGAGGCCGAAGAGGTGTGTTGCCTCCGCCGGGGGGCCTTAAAGGTCCAAACACCCAGCATCGGCTCAACCCCCAGGATCCCCTTTTCCCCAGACACGGCTAAGCCGCGCACGGCTACACGCGGGAGGGTCCAACCCTCGTGTGCTCGGGTACGTGGTGTCGCAACACACCAAACGCCTGCTGACGCAGACGCCCCTGCGGGGGCTGGTATGGTTTATGCTGATACAAAATACGTTATGTTCAATGGCTGCTGAGTCGGGGATTTCACTTTACCACATTTAAAACTGCTGTTTGAGCAGGTACGGTTTTACAAGGTTTTACTGTACCTGGCTTGCTAGCCAGTGTGTAGCCATGGTTTGTCAAAAGCATTGCCTAGCATGGTCGCATGCGTGACTCGTACTAGTCCAAATGGTATAGACAGCCAAGAACAGTTAAAGCTTCTTCATCGTGTTGAGCACCATCGGAGGCAGAAGTGCAACTGAGTGCCGATCGAAAACAGTTCTTATGCCCCTCGGGAAATAGGGTAGGTGACCCACTCTGGAGCACTTGTCGGTCGCATCGGAGATGAGACGGGCCCAATCGTAACAAGACAACACATACGTAGCTCAAACATCTGTGTGATATGCAGAATGGTGCTTAATTTCTGTAATTTTTTTCTTGCTTTTATACATATTTTGCATTTTTCCTTTTGAATGCGTTAGTGAAATATTTAATAAGTGTAGTTTGCAAATGTCAGCGATCCTGACACAATGTAAAAGACGTTCTTGAATATTTGTTGTTACAGAAGTTTATTTTAATCAGACTTTTGCTATATGCACATTCAGATTAAAATAAGTGTTTGTGGAACGTGCTTTACCTCTTCCTCTTTTGCCTCTTATGGAACGTATTTCGTCCTCTTATTTCTTGCTGTCAATCTTTTAAACAGAACTTGTTGCACAGCTAGTTGGTTCGTGGCTTAAAGACCAAGGTTGTGGCACTAAGCAGACGAGGACAAAGTGAGACAAATGGGCATATACAGTTACCAACTTCCAACGGCTTATTCACTAGAAACCATGCAACTCTAACGTGAAATTTAAGTGAAAAGTAATCACAGTAATGACAAACTTAAATGTGATAGGAGCTAACATCAGTCAGAATAGTGATCTGAACTGAATTATGGCAAGTAGACAGGAACATGCGTGCATTAAAGGTGCAAGTGGATTAGCAAACCAAATGTGGCAGCTGTGCATTTTGATCATTGCGGTGATTACAGGCTGTCCTTTATGTATGAGATTTGTTTGTCACTTAATGCTAGTGACAGCATTCTATAATGTACTTATTTCCTGATCTTTTTATTTAAAATGCCTCGATTATTTCCCCTTCAGTGCAGTTTTTTGTTTTCCTTAGAAATATTTGGTCCAGGAGTTGCGCACAACCACAATGCTTGCTGTGGTTTGTCAAGTGCCCACCCATGTTGCTATTGACCGCCAACTGACGCACTCGATCGTTGAAGCATTGTCCCGTTTGTACAATATACACCCTGCAGGAGCTTAGGGTAATACTGTGAACCACATCGCTAACATGCTGCACCGATTGTGTTAGTGATGCAGTTTGCAATATTCCCATGCTGCGGCGGAGTGTATATTGGACAAATCGGACGATGCTTAAACGATCGAGAGAGCACCGGTTGGCGGTCAACAGCAACATAGACGGGCACTTGGCAGACCACTACAAGCTAGGTGATTAGGTGCCATTCCTGTACCAAACAACCTTTCTGAGGAAAGGAAAAAACTGCACTGAAAGAGACAGTCGAGGCATTCTTAATAAAAAGAATGAAATAAGTGTGCTATCACGCCGTCACGAGCATTAAGTGACAAAGAAATTTCGTTTACAAAAGATGGCCTGTAATTGCCAAGAAGACACGTGTGTGGCTGCCCTATTTGGGCTGCTACTCCGCTTGCACCTGCAATGCATGTGTGTTTATGTGTACCTGCCGTGACATTTAAGCTCCAATCACTGGCTTATGAGCGCTGTTAGCTTCCACCACACTTGTTCATCACTGGTGTGATTACTTTGCACTCAGGTTTCATCTATAAAATTGCACGGTTTTGGTTAATAAACAGCTGGCGCCTGCATATGCTGTTTGCGTCTCAGTTCATCTTCGTTTGCTTAGCACCATAACTTTTGCCCTGAAGTCAGTTTTTTAGCCGACTGTTCACTGCATTTTTTGTAATGTGTGTGTGAAATACTGAACATTGTTTTATTTTTCCTATAGTGGTATGTGTTTCTGTGATAGAAAAGATGTTTTTGGTCTTACTGCCCTTTCCAGCAGAAAGCAGCCTTCTGGTTTCCAAGTCCCTTCGTGGAAATAAATATACTACCAGTGGCCAATGCAAATTGTCTTATCAGTGGTTAATAAACAGCTATTACCAATGGCTCCTCCAGATTATCCATGAAGCACGAAGTGTAATTAAAAACGCTCCCAACACACTACTCACGAATTCCGGCCAGGCGGAGTAAAAAAACGAGAAAACATTCCCAATATACCCCGAAAATATTCCGCCCAGCCGGAGTAAAAAGGCGAAATGATACTCCCAATGCACCACGGAAGAACTCCGCTCAGCCGGAGTAAAAGCGCAAAAAAATACTCCCAATGCACCACGGAAGAACTCCGGCCAGCCGGAGTAAAAAAAAAGCGAAAAAATACTCCCAGTGCTCCACGCTAGAACTCCGTCCAGTCGGAGTAAAAAACACGAGCAAATACTCCGAATTCACTACGGAAGAACTGCGCTCGCTCGGAGTAAAAATTCTACTCCAATCACACGGAGTATAATAAACTCCCAACCGGGGGGTCCCTAGAGGACAAGCTGTTTAATCCCACCTGGGAGTGATTTTCGTTTACAGTGTGCCAAGCGGAACAGAGACCGTCTGGACTTGGTGACTTGCCAGGGTGCATGTCTTCGATGGCCTTCATCACTTCATGTTCTGTTGTTGGTCGTTCTAACGTTTCTTTAACTTCGCTCGACAGCTGAGGCATTCGCTGCAAAAATAGATGCTTGAAATCATGCATGTTGACATGCCTGAATTGTTGTTCAAAGAACGCACGCCCTATGTAATTGTTATCGGTTAATACCACCCCTTCATATTCAATGGCCTCAATCTCCTTACGTCTGGAAAGTTTTTTTTTCTAGTCCCAGTGCTCTATTCGTTGGCGTTTCCCCGCATGTTAGTCTTTCTGCTCTAGCGCGCACGAGTGCGCCTCGATAGCGCTCTTCGTCGAACACTTCGAGTTTTTTCTTAACAGCGCGCATATCGTCTTGATAAGCGCCCGTTTGCATGCATTCCGGCGTCGCGAATTTTTCCAGCAATGTTTTTAAATCCTGTTCTCTGGCCTTCTCTTTATATCGCAGTACGCTACTTCTTTAAATTGCCTTCATCTTTATTGTTTGCTTCTGCAACTCCCATTCCTCGCCAAACTTCACAAAACTGTCTTTTCCAAAAGAATTCATAGCAGTCGCTACGTTTTAGGTAAAACTTTCATCCGTAGCAGCTCAGCATTTATTTTCCGCAGTTCCCAGACGAATTTCTTATGTCCTTTATTTTTTTACGGCCCACCCTGCATTTTACCAGGCTGTGGTCAGAAAAGGATACATAGCACTGGCATTTTTCTACTAAATCGAATGAAAGATAGATACGGTCTAATCGTGCGTGACTTGTGCCCTGAAAGTGAGTATACATCACGTCTCGGTCAGCCCAAAACACTATGCGACATCTTCTAATTCGAATTCTTGTATAATCTGCGCCAGGATATCGCTGCTTTTGTCATAAACTACGCCTCGCGTAGACCTATCCTCGGCGTTCAATACGCGGTTGAAATCCTGTACACAGACTATCATTTTGTGCACATGGAAATGATGCTTTAAACTCGAAAAGAAATTTGCCCTCTCTTGCACAGTATTAGGCGCATAAATGCAAATCACGCGCCATTGGACATTGCAATAGCTCAAGTCACAAACGACAAGTCGACAAGAAGTGCACGAGAAGAAACCCTCTATGACAAGAAGAGGAAGCTTCCTCACGCACAGCACAGACCCTACCGAAGACCCTAAGGCGTGGCTTACCACCGTATAGTAGTTATTCGTGAAACTTTGCACCATGCTCAAGGTCTCCTCGTCACCGTATACCTTGGTTTCTTGCACGCCTAAAACGTCGAGGTCGTGGTCCACTAGTAGTATGTAAACCTGACTCAGTTTCCTTTTGGCGGCCACACCTCGAACGTTTAGCGTGCCGAGGCGAATTGATGAGTTGGTAGCCACTACTGATGTACACCAGAGGGGAGAAGGCCCGGAGCATGGTGCTCACCTTAACGTCTGGCTGACCGCTAGACACCTCCGTGGCCATCTGGTGGCCGTCGCACGGGTTTCGTTGGTCGGCTTCACGGTGGGCCTACAGTCAGCCTCCAGGCTCGGCCTAAGCTTGAGAGTGGAGCGCCTTCAGGAATGGGCCTTAGCGTGCGGTGGCTCGGAGTCACCGTCGGCCTTTCCGTCGACTTTCTCCTCCTGTTGCAGGGATCTCTTGACCGGTGCCGAGACGCCTTCGACGCGGGTGCTATTAGGGGTAGCGTTGAAGTCTTCCTCTGCTTGCTTAGCATCTGTAGCTGGCCGGTGGCTCTCATTTTCTTACGGGGCCGCCCTCACGCTCTCGAGTGTAGCTGCTGGCTCCTTGGGGGGAGCGACGTTGTTCCGTCCTCCTTTGGTCGGCATGGTCGTCCCGCTAGTTTCTGCCTCCAGGTTGCCGTTTCCAGCTCCCTTGGCCGCTTCCTCCGCCTCATTCACGTCCGTCACATGGCCTAATGTCGACGACTCGCTCTGCGCCGAACTCGCGGCTACTTTGTATGACCGCACACAGTCCGCATCATTGTGTCCAAAAAGCCTGCACCGGGAACAACGTGGAACCTAACATTCTCGACTAACATGGCCTGAGCCCCGGCAGCGCAGGCACTGAATTGGACGACCTGCGGCTACCACCAGAGCCAGCTCGCTGGCGAAACGGATCTGGTGGGGCAGGTCATCAACCTTCATCCCAGTTTTCAGCGGCAGCAGCACTGCTCGGATTGTTGAGCCCTTGTCGGAAACGCAATCCACTCGCCAGCGCTCGCGGATCACTTCGGTCACTTTGCCAAACGAGGCCAGCGCGGTCTTCACGTCTTCGTCATCCGCCCCATGCAGAAGCCAATGGATACGAAGCTTCACCAGTTGTTCCTTGGGGACGATGACCAGGCAGCGACGCCCCTTCACCTACAGCTCATTTAGTGCCGCCAGCTTTTGAGCAGCCTCGGGTGTCTTCATCGTTACCACCCATACACGACTAATCTGGTACGCTCCAAGCGCGACGACGCCAGATAGCATACCAACAGCTTGAAGTGTGTCCCGGAAATGTTCTACACGGAATGGGCGAACATGAGCGTCGCCGCGCAAAAAAACTGTGTTTAAAACGACGTGCCCTGTAGGTAGCCGCGGCATAATAATGTGGTAATCCTTATCATCCTCTGTCGAAAGCATGTTGCCGCGGCTAACAGCCGCATATGCCGCTCCATTGGAGCCCATGATCCTACGATCCGTTCAGCTCGGGAGCCGGAAGCAGAATGCCACTAAACCACGCCGGATTCGAGACATGGTCAAGCAGTGCGGCTGGCGCTCACTGATCACTGTGGGTGAACTGGGTGAAGCAAAAGAAAAAAAAAGTTCTGAGTGCTAATCCTTACACCATGAGACCGCACACTTCCGACGCCGGGAATCGAAACCGAGCCTCCTGGGTGAAAGCCAGGTATCCTAACCACTAGACCACGCCGGATTTTTCTTCTTTATTCCATGTTTGCAGTACAAACCAAGTACACGTTTAAATGCTCGCATATGTTAACCACACTTTGGCTCACACTGAATATTAAAATCGCTTCAGCTTGATCAAATGATTGAGTACAGACATCCACTTAGGAGGCTCACTCTGGCCAGCATATATTTCCCGTATATACGCCACACTCTCGATGAAGTTGATTGTCGCCAGACGGATATCGATAGTATCCCGAGGTAAGCACCAGTTCTACTCCAGGTGGGATGTATCCTCATTCCAGGGGCCCTATGGCTTTCACTGCCTCATTGGCCCTGGCAACGAGGCATCGTTATTGCTCCAGGCCCTCGGAGACGAACTTAGTATCCCACGTTTCGATGAGAAATAATATTTTAATTGGTTCCATCTCTTTCCAAAATATAATAAAATTGGTCATGTGTGTATATTTAAATAGAACAAGTTTCAAAACACCAGAAGAAGAGTCTATCTAAAGCGGAATATGTAGACAGAAATTCAAGACCCAGGATGAGGTCACGAGGGCCCCAGTGCTCTGGGACATAAAACAGAAGTATGATGTCTGGCGACACTCACGCGAGTCGGATTCATGCCAATGACGGCTGGTGTTCCACCGTCGGTGACTTGGACCACAGGCGAAGAGGCAGGAGTGAGGACTTTCTCGAGACGATCCAGAAGCTGAGCATTCATTAAACACATACGTGCGCGCCAGTGTCAATCACAGCCGCAACAGGTACACCATCTACGTTCGCTTTAATGAGGTTCCGTTGTGTGGCCAAGGTCAGAAGAGGATTTTTGCGTCGGGTCGGTTTGGCAGAAATATTGTGTATGTGCATGGTGTTTACAGTGGAAATATAAAACAATGTTGAAGTGAGAAAATACGTAAGAGGCAGCCACCGTTAGTGCTTCTAATGCGCTTGTCCTCCTATTGGTAGGATTCGCAGAAATGAAGCCAAAGCATAGATTAAAAGCCTGCACCAGCAATGATGCAGTGGGCTACTAGCCACAATAAAATTTTAATTAAAAAGGTGGAGGCAACAGAAAAGAAACGTCAAGTGATATGGGTGGCGAAACTGTGGAAATGATGTTTTAGGTGTGTGAGCGGGGGAGGGGGTATGATCCGGCATCGCCGTCAATGGGGGGGGGGGGGGGGGGGGGTTGGCTCGGAACCCCCCCTCCTCGTTGTCGGCGCCTATGAACCGTCTTGGTAAATTGCTTCTGACGGCAGTGCTGACTGACCAGGCGGAACACAACACTGTAATAATACAGAGAGATTGAGACTGAAATGGACCGAATCATGGGAGTGACGTTTATCGCCAAGCAGTTTTGTTTCGTTTTCTTCCTAGCGTCTACTTTTTTTTAACATTGTCCGGAGAATAGCCCCGCTAAACAAAGGTTTCAGGCTTCGAAGTATAAACGTAGATTTGTGCCTATAAACAGATCGATAAATAAAAGAAGAAAAAGGGAAGGAAGGGAAGGACCGCAGTAGCTATCAAGCGCAGTCTGCTGACATCTGAACAGCAGTCAGCAGCGGAGGAAGAGTGGGGGTAGAAGAGCAGGGGGAGAGGTTAGTATGGAGTTAAAAAGGAATATTTACAACACAGGGACTAAGTAAAAAGAAGAAATAAAAAGACCGTGAGTGCAGCGACTTTGTCGAGACATTTTGTCATCGTCAATGTTAGATCCCGCGGAAGAGCCGGGTGTCGAGGTCCGACTGCTAGATGAAGTCAGAGTGTGTTTGTAAGCTACCCCGGAACACGTGTACATGCATAGAAATTAGAGTTGTTTGCACCGCCGACCCCAGTTTTTTTTTTTTCGAGTGTAATACAGTACGAGTGTCGCGCACGTTTTGCGTGACCCAACGCCTATGTCCCTGCGTTCAGAATCCGCCCAACAAGCTCATTTCCATTACTTCCGTGCTAACAATACGCAAAGCCCATTTGAGCACCTTTCGGTGCTCCAAAAAAAGGTTTCTTTTTATATGCATGCGTGACGGAATTGCTTTGCGTATTGCCGACTAAAACACTATGAGCCCAATGCATTCCAAAACAGATGTCGCTTATCTACGGAACGCCGATTGCCCCCCCCCCCTCTTTTTTATCGGCCTGCTTGCAAACTGCATAAACCTGAATGAGGATTAAGGTGACATCGGCCATGTTTTAGTGCCACTGTGAGGGCTCCTCAAATCGCCGAAGCTAACCAGCGTTGACTTGAGCTAGTACATGAGAGGGAAACAACCTCCAGGAGCGCCGACGGGTGATAGCTCCGCCTCCCGCGCAGTAGTTCGAATGTCCGCTTTGTGAGATACAGTTACGGTAATGGCGACGAGGGTTGTCCCCTTTCCCCACAATTGCAACAATTCCTCATCACCAAGAATGCACCAAAAACTCAAGGAAGACGAGGAGAAGCTATCCACACAATGATCGGCGTAAGTGGACGACACCGCCAGATAGCGCCCCTACTCTATGTCGATGGTCTGCTTCGATTCTCGCGTGCGCGGGACGTTGCCTTCTCCCCTTTCGAAGGACCTGCGTTTCCTATCGTCCCACGAGCCGGCCGAATGGTTTGGGTCACTCGTCGGCATGTGGAATCATGCGGACAAAGCCGTTTCAACTTTAGTCATAAATATGTGAAGTGCTCGGGCACCAAACTTCAAATGTGATAAAAACGGAGAATTTTCTGTCTGTACGACCCACGGGCGAAGCGTATAGGGCAGCACTCCATCGTGAACTCACGTGATGAAATATGGATTGCGAAAACGTTACTAACCGAATTACAGGCTGGTTGTAACAATTCATGACGGTACTCACAGCACTATAGTGTTCCCTTATTCTGTGGCTGTCTGCGGATGCGGTACCCGCATATATGAAACTGCCCGTCACTTCGTGACCCATGCAAGCCGTAACAAATGTTTGAACCCACACGCCATTGTTACGAAATTTCAGGCTCCATGTACGTTCAATCATGTTTCTTCTTCCCCAATAAGATGCATATATTTATTGTTCTTTCCCATTTCATTTGAAAAATTCCATAAAACCTTGCTTTTAGACACTCCCTTTTCCAGGCGTCTGAAATCTTTGGTACCTGCATTCCCTTTTGTCAGTAATTCTCCGAAAAAAAAAAAAACGAGACAGCATCTTGAACAAGGAGAATAATGAAATCGGAACGTAAGCGTGCCACCTGGGGCGTAGGACACAATGGCTACATGATCCTGTCCCAACTATCACCACCTCAGAAGTGTGATGGTTTGGATTAGTTGGTTTTCCATTTTAGACTCTGTGGTACAGTGCGAAGCGGGACAGGCGCGAAGCGCTTGTCCTTGCTTTTTTGACTGTGTCCACTGGCCCGCTTCGCGCTGTAACACACAGTCTAGAATGTCACCACCTGCCAATCCACCCACTCCCCGCTCCCCACCCCTTTTGCTCTATAATGATGCCTTGCCGTCTCGCCCACAAGGGAGAAGAGAACGAGTCGATTCTGCATTCGCGAGCGACAGCACCCCTGTTCTGTCGGGTGCCATTCTCGCTGTTTTATGGAAACTGCCAGTTGCTCCGCCAGCTGAGAGGACGTGAAGAGCGGCGGCATGCAAGGACTGCTCTCTCTTCGCACCTTTCGAGATAGCAGTGCTCAGCGCTACAAAAAATCTTAGCTACGGTGCAGACACTTTCTTTTTCATAGCCTATATGTGTGTGTATGTATATATATATATATATATATATATATATATATATATATATATATAAAGGGTGCCCCGCGTAACTTTAGCCCCCAAAAAATGTGCAAATCGAACTTAGCGCGACAGAACCAAAGTAATCTTGTTTACCATCCCATGGATGCACTCAGATTATTTTTTCATTCCTCCTAACAACATAATTCGTCCCAATTTAACTGCTGAAATATTACAATTAGATCAAAAGTGACAATGAGAAAACTGTGGTGCAACAAGAAAAAACTCCCGGTACAGCTTTCTGTTGCTCAATACATGCTACATAAAAGTCTTTTTGCCCAGCGTGAAAGGAGACTGTGCTTACACACAAAGTGCCTCGAGCGACCAGTCGCGCCGCAATTTTATGTGTATCTACAGGCTTTTTTCACGCTCTGAAAAACACTTTTACGCATCCCGTAGTGAGCAACTGAGAGCTACATCAGAAGTTCTTCATGTTTCTCTAATTATGATATTGGAAATATTGAATGATTAATGAAGGCTAATTAGGACTTTAGGGGGAATTACACAATTTGAGTATCTCTAAGCGCTGGCAAACAAAATTAGATGAAACGTGTTCACGACAGAATGTGCACCTGTACTGTGACCAGTGCCAATGGCCATCTGTAAAAGTAATAAAAGTCACCTGTACTGTGACTAAAGCCATAGCCAATGGAATGTATATACAGGGGTGACAGGTGATGGGTCGCAGTTGCCAGGAGAATTGTTCTTTTGTCCTTCACTGCAACTTTTGTGCGACTTTGAAGATGGCCAATATACCCACACCTGGTTGTTTCGGACAACTGCACTGTTACCTGCATTGACCTCGGAGTTGAACGAACTGCGTTCCATTGACGTCTTTGCACATGTGGTATACCTTGTGTCTGCAGGCACGCTGTTTTTCTTTCTATATATGAAGTGTATCCGTGTTTGAAGAGGAAAACAAAAGATAAATGTAAAAATTATATGAAGAAGTGAAGTAATAAGGACGAGAGCAGGGGGAGAAGAATTTCTAATAAATGATGCGGAAACATACATATCATTTCACAAACGTTCTATATAACAGGTCATATATAACCGTTTAGGAAATGCATTAGGCAAGAAGGAAAACCCTTCATGGTGTATAAAATCGTTGTTGAAACCGCGCAATTAAATGCAATATGAAAGGAAATAAATAGGGAACCATGGCAGCTTGAAATGTGCGTCCGCACATTTTGACATCATACCAACCAAAAGTCATGGGGATACATGTATATCTAAAATAACAATAAGAGGCCACGAAACTTGCCGTTATTACCCGGGTAAATACGATATACCTTTCAACGAGCAGGCCGCCCACAGGTATCACGTGTTTCAAAACTTCATTGGGCGTCGGAACCCGTGACATTTGGTTTTTCGCGCGCAGCTTGGAATGCTGCCGGTCAAGACGCCATCGCTCTTTTCACTGCGCGAAGTCGGGGAAATAACGTTTGCTCATTGTTTCCTGGTAAAGCTATCGTTCAACAGGAGTCTCGTAGAATAGGGCAAGCACTGTACTATGCCAAACCCATCGCACCTCACAACGTGAGTAAAGGAAGTTTGAAGATATCGCCGTGCGAGCCCCGAAAATAGAAGGACACGAGGGCAAGTTTTGTGTGCACTTCAAGAGCGCTTCCACAGCCGCCTGTCAACAAAGCTGGGCACCCAGCAAAATTTCTGAAATTGCACGCGATCTGAAATTCTCCTTGGTACAATTCCACAATAGGCAAAACTGCTGGCTAGCTGTCATGCACTCATACCGTGCGCTACCCTTTTCTTGTTTCATTTTTTTTTCTACCGGCGGCCACAATTGAGTTAGCTCTCGTTGGACTGCATCGATGGCGAGGTTGCAAACACGTGTGTTTGAAGGAATGTGGGTAGGCGCGGCGACTAGACTAAGTCAAACACTGAAATCTGGAGAAAGAATCCATCCGCGTTTTGCAGGATTTCTAAAGCTCAGGGGCACCACATTTGACAATTGTTGGAACTTGCGGGGAAAAGCTCGATATTTTTTTGCACGGATGGTGCCAGGTGCCAAAAACGCCAGCCAGATTTATTACTTATTGGAAATCCTTTGCTTCAAGCACAGCTTTGTAAAACTAGTGAGTGCTAGTAAATACAAGACATCGTATGGGGCTCTACTAAGAGCAACACTCGTGTGAATGAGCGTGTACACGAACAGGACTGTCAATTTTCACGAATATGACTGGCAGAAAAGTTGGTTATATTCGCAGCACCCTTGTAGATTACTCAATCAACATAACACAATTTTCTCTTTATAGAATTGCCGAGAAGGGCTTGCTGCTTGATCAAATTGCTTAGTTCCAAGTTGGATAGCTTTACCTCTTCTTCAGTAATGGGTGACCAAGTAGAGGCATAAATGCCAATTTATGCACTATGCATCGCAACACAAAACAACCTCGCATATATGGTAAGTGCATCTGTAACGTAAAAAACCACAAAAGTTTGTTGCTCTGCCTTGAAAAGGGAAAATTATATTCATTCATAAACGTTAATTTTTTTGCCAATATATGATAATGGACATACAAGTTTCATTTCCTTTACACGCAATATGTTTTAGGTAAACCGTGTATCAGCTCTCATTTGAAGGCACAGCAAACTTTTCTTTGTTACGCTGAATAATTTTGCCGCAAATGCAGTACGACGGTGGCTAGTACAGCAGAAACACCGTTTTTTTCTCGCACTATTTCGAGCGCGGTCAGGTAACGTTCCAGCTTAGGTGATAATACTATGTGTCATTGGAAAGCGCAGAAAGCAGCCTTTCTAATGAAATATAATTCGTATATCTCTAATAAGCACGGAAAGCGCAGCGCGACCGCGAACACTGAAGAAAATGCGAACCGCAGCAGTGGCACCGCTACCAGAATCCGCACTGCTCGACACCTCGAAGGCGGCGCAGCGTCAAACACTTTTCTACCCGTCGCGCTAGCTGTGTGACTATGGTGTTGCTTCAGGTTGCGGTACCGACCGCATCAGCCACATTCCGACGTATATCGAATGCAAGACCAAAGATGAGTGTTGCAAACAATTCCTACCCTTCGCTACAGCGAAACTGGATATTTTTTACGATCATTGTAATTTTCGTTTAGGTTAACGGCGTACTTCATTATAGAGAAGTACATTGTATCGAAGAGACAGAATGTAAATTAAATAAACTAATATGCGTGTCGTCACAATAGCGTATTGCCTCTTTAATAGCGTGGCATAACGAGTACCATGTCCAATAGCAAACTCGCGTCATGCACAAGTGCAAGCCGTTGCCGGCGACCTGAACATACGTGCAATCACCACTCAAGCCGAGAAAATTCAAAAGAACACTTTTCTTTATTGTCGGACTGCCGCAGGAACATTTAGGGTTGCTTCAGAGGCGTTGGTCATAGCCGAACAAACTTGCTGCTGTAGCAGCCGTTCTCATCCGCCATGAGTCGGACAAACCAGTCGTCCATCCTGCGCAGAGTACAAAGTGCTGAACGGTCTTGGAAACCGCGATGTCGTCTCTTCCGCAGCGAGTACAGCTCGTGGGCTTGAAACGGCATTCGTATAGGCAGTGTGCCTCCAGATCTCGGAGTTCGACCTTACACGGGCAGCCAAGCACTCCGTAGACACAGTACACCAGTTTGGTTGAGATACTCGGTGGGCAGGTCGCATCACCCAGAGCAGGATGGGAGAACGCGACACCATCCTTGGGACAGAGGCCGTACGGCAACATCCTTAGTAGACCGTTGTCCTGGTGCGGTTTCTCGGCGCTGTCGTGGGCGGTATACCAGCACACCAAGCACACGGCGTGGCCGCAGGGAAGCTGCCTGGTCCTGGCAGGAAGAGCGCCGCAGATGGCGCAAACGCAAGATGCGGGCAAAGGCTCCAAGGATGAGATGCGTCGCATGTCCAAGAAGGGGCACTCGGTAAATCCTTGCAGAACGTATGTAATCGGGGAAGGGTGCCCTTTCCACGGGTAGGGAATCCTGAAAGTCGGCGAAGGTTCGCTTCTGCGATGGGTGTCGTTATGATCCACAGCAGTTTTCTTTTCCGGGCATCGCGCAGAAAAGTCCGCCGATGCTGCTTCAGTCGCCAATTCTTCAGTCGTCTGGAGGTCTTTACCCTCGTGGACGACGTCGTCGTTGGTCGTCTGGACGTGGTTATGGGAGGCGTCAGAAGGCTTCGAAAAAGGCCGTCGAAGCTTCCTTCTGCGCTGATTGTCGCCATCTTTCACAGCTGCTTCTTTCTGCGAGGAATGCGAAGAGCGATTCACCCATGCATCACGAGCCGGACCTTCAGAAGTCGGGCGCGCGTACTCACTAGCGACGACGATCTTCTCCTGTTTGCGCCTTGACTTTGATCGCACCATGACTGGGTTTGTGCTTCAACGTCGAGGCGGCGGCGATGCGCTTCAGTCGCTCGTCTCGGCACGTCAGAAGCAGCTGGTTTTCAGCGTCGTGGCTTCGAAGAGACGAGGGGCGATTCCGCGCCTTGAGACGTATACCGGTAAGATTTGAGTGCAACCAGTGGAGCTGCATAGGCTTTGAAACCACTGCGTGCTGCCTCTCGAGAGGGTTGCGCTGTCTTTTAACGCCTCCAAGGTGCTCGCGCCTCCACTTTCTGTAGAGTAGTGGAATGAGGAGGAAAGGGGAGGAGGCGGCTATGGGTTGTCGTTAATTAGCTTTCACGACGTGCGAAGGGTGGTCGAAAAGTGGTCACGTGGTTGTGCGTTTATGTGCGCGAGTACCAGAATTGGCGAAAGCGAGAGGGGAGAGGGCGAAGAGAAATACTGGGGAAATCCGTGAAAGTGCGCAAGAAAAAAAAGCACGTGTGACACATTCCGTATACCCCTCTATGTTTTTTTTTCTTAACGCTATTCTCAGAACAAATAATCTCTGTTCTCTGAAAGAATAATCTGTTCTCAGAATAAAAAAATATATAGTTTCTTTTTTTGTCCGAACGGAAAAGGCATCACAACTCGCGCAATGTTTGCTGCGGTGGGTCGTGAGCTCCCGGAGGCCTACGCATCACCGTAACCTCGGGTGGCTAAACAGTCGTCTTATGGCGTGCGCTTCAGCCTTGATTTAGCAAAAGTGGAAACACCGGGCTACAACCCTGAAACCACAAAGCTCATGCTGTTTCCGGAAACCTTTTAAAGAAAATAAAATGGCGAGCGTGTGAGCGCGAGTTTCCTGACCCGTTCAGTCTTTAAGTCATGGGCTTTAGGTAATGATGTTTTGCGCAGTAAGTTCGCGAGTTGTATTTCACTTTCTCTCCTTGGGAAAACAATTTCATCAATGTAAGTATATCACAGAAAGGGGGGAATGGTCGTGTGTCACTAACACGTGCCTTTTTTGCCGGTAGACGCTGCAATGAGTTGGTTTGCATTTAAACAAGTTGGTACTAGTGTCCCTGCTGTCCTTTACTCATTCTACATTCATGAAGTATAATGTTAATGCCACAATTAGCACGCAAACTTATGTCTAAGACTTTATTACACGGTATCTTTCTTGTGGAGTTGTTTTTGACCTCCCTAGGTTTCGAACTGCTGCTCAATCACTCTGTCTGATAGCACCATACTCAGTTTCACTAGGACAATACCAAATCAGCAGTGGCAATTAACCAGACGAAAATGTTGCAAGCAGCTGACACATCTGAAAAAAGAAAAAGACTGGAAGTAAACATTAGGCTATCATGGTGGCGCTAAATAAAATCAACAAATGCTTGGTTCACACTGACCACATGTTGCTTGCACTTCGTTTGGGCTGACGAAATGTCTACTTAGAAAAGCATTCCACACGGTCATCCCAATCGATAGACGAGGATTGGAAATTAAAATGTGTTCGCCATGTAATACCTGACCTTATGCCGGCACAATGATGCGTCAAAGGCATAAAGCCTGCAGATTTGGGTGCTTCGCAATTTCAATAGTAACAAAATTGAATTTGGGCGTTTATCGCGAAACTGCGGAGCAATTTAGAATCACAGACTAAGCCTTCTCTTCAATGAAAGTTTTTAAGTACGCATTACATCTTGGATCATCGCAGGGATGATCAAAGACTGAACTTATATCTTACAGCTGCTGCGGTGACTTCTCAATCACTTTCAATTATTCGTTTTTACTACCGGATAATTTTTCCCCCTCTATTGTATTCTTTTTAGCATTGAATCAGGCCGTTTATAAAAGAGATCACAATTACGTGGCCTAGCACTGAATCACACCTAATTCCAGCCAATCTGTTTTTTTCGAACACTTTCATCAAGTATTTCATTGCCCGCCATTAATACCTACGTTTGAAAATGTTGGCGAGATATATTTCGCTTGAGAACTCGAATTAGAAATGTATTTCTCGGCGGTGAGTTTTAGTGCACTGGCTATGTTCTACTTATTACAGATAGGTTAATTATACACGCCTCCTAAATCTGATAACCGTAAGAAGCAGTTGGATCAGTAAGTTACTGCTAAGGCTGCAGTTGACCCTGGAACTTTGATCTAGGTATGGGAATCTTAGATAATGTTTCTCCTGTTTGTCTCAAATTTTAAACAAGATGCCTTGTTCAGTTTGCGAAATATATTGTGGACGCATTGTAGAAGACCCTGGGTGCATGAACAAACCACGTGGCTAGAGCGTCGTACGTCGTTGGAAACGACCGCACCAAGATGCGACTTATCCTTCCTAGTGATAGACCTGCAGCCACAATTTTTTTCTTTATCAACTTCTCTCAAGGCATTTCTGTAAGCGCAACAAGAGGTCTCAGAGATATATTAACCAAGGCTATTGGTTGTAATTGTGTGGTTATAATTAGAAACACATTCAAGAGCTCCCATCTAACTATTTGTACGAGTTTGTTCGAGTGTATTGTACTTTTGGATGAGATACGGCTGTATATATTTCCTTTATTCAGTTATGTGGCCATATTTTCTACCTCCTGAAGACCTAAAGTTTGAATGTGTAATGTAAATGTTTTTACTTCATCGCTGAATGTAAAATTTACATTCTACAGCTTGAGTTGTGTGGTTGACATAGCGAATGAGTTCCCCGGTTTACTAACAGAAAATTCAGTATCGCTTTGTAGAGTTGTAGCGGCTAATAGCGCCTGTTTTTGGTTCTGTTAATATGTCGTTTTTACTTTTTCCTGATATTTTTCTTCTGAGACTTTGGCAGCAGCGGTAGCTACCCTGGCACATTGGCTTACATTCCCCTGTTCTACGCCGATTCTTCGACGCCCCTTGTGTCTCCGGCGGTAGTCTTTGTGGCGCTACCTACCCTTTTCGTCTTTGGTGCTGCATCGTTCCCGTGTTACCTACACGTGCGGATTCCGCAGCCTGGCTGCTATCTACAGCTGATAGCGTCTACGATTTCTGCCACCGGATGCCACTGCCGTCCTGATTCCTTGCTATAAAAGCCGCCAACGTGGAAGAGAACGACACTTTGGCAGCAGCAGCAGCGACCCTGGCACATTGGCTTACATTCCCCTGTTCTACGTAGGTTAGTCCACGCCTTGTAACATTCGCTCTTTAGTTCATTTCAAGTTGTCTACTCTACCGCTGCTGCCACTCGAGTCTGCTTCCCTGTCTTTCCGTATCCTGTTCCCCTGGCAACTGTAGGCACCTGTTGCTCATGCAATGAAGGTACTAAAGGTACTGTGATCTCAGTTCTTTCACTGCTGTTTATGCATTATCGGGTCCTAAAGTAAAAAAAAAACGAGGAATAAATACATGCGTATTTCACGTCACAACCCTCATGAGGTATTTAGTAGTCTGGATTATAAAGGATTCCAGATTTACAATGCAGGACAATTTTATTCCACTGAAAGAATGGCATCATGCCAATGATTCTGCATTTGGTGCCATATTTATTTGTATTTACTTCAGTTGGAATGTGTGTGTATTCTCAGCGATATCGCTTGACATGTTTTAGATTGACTGTTTTCCCAATTTAGGCAAATTCGTATTGGCAAATAACCTTGTATGACACCAAGAACTTGCTTAGCAGGAGTATTTCTAACATTTGCAAGGTATGAGGCTCTTGAATGCATATCTAAGGCTGGGGTGCACGCCGCCCTCTAATCTCATCAGCAAGTTTCTGGAACTCATCTACAAGGTTTCTTATGATGAATGTAAAGTTGCTTGAACGGGAGAAATAGGAAATTTAAACAGGTGAATTATGCAGCATAAGAATGATGTCAGCAAGAAGCAAGCATCAAGAAGCACTGTCGCTCATTGTGCATAGACTATCAAACGCAAGAATTATTTGGGATGATTTAAAATTCTGGCGTTAGAACGAAATGTCTTTTAATCTATATATAAACTCTGATTATTCACTCTACTACCACTACCTTCACCAGAAACATTCATAATCATTAACCTATCTATGCCACATAATCCTCACTAATATACAAGCCTTCATAAGCTGCTTTTTTTACTGGAAAAGAGGTGTCCGTATCAAGACCATATCATATACTTATTACCAGTTTTTTGATAAATGATAAGGGAAAAACTTCACACCAAAAATGCATTGAGCTTGAGCAAGTTCTACGTTTGAAGCTGTTGATTCTTTTTTCCCTTTGCCATCGACCCACCTGGTTAGCTAAGTAGACAGAAAAGCTGCACGAGAAAGGTAGGGGTGCCAAATTAGACTTGTGCCCCAGGGGACGTTTTCACGGTCACTGGAGGAACTGCCTGTGGCCTCGGCATCTTCCTTGAGGGCCATGGCCATGTCTAAGAAACCTTGTCTCCACAGGCTGCATAAGCAAGGATAATTTTTTAAAGTAAGTCATTTTCTTAAAAGAACCCATTTAAGTTGTATTCGTGGCTTTGCACCACAAAATTGACACATGACTGGCCACTCAAGACACTTTACATGTATTCGCAGGCTTATTCCTTGAAAAAACACTTTTATGTAGTACGCAATGAGTAACAGTAACAGAAAAGTGTATCGGGAGGCTTTCATATTGCTCTACAACTTTTCATTGACACTTTTCATTTAATTATTTGAGATATTTATTAACTAATTAAGAATTATGTAATTAGGCAGAATGCAAAAAATAATATGTGTATCTCCAAGCGATGGCAAACAACCTTACCTTCATTCTGTCTAGTTACATTGCATTCACATATTTCTAAATCTTGGTGCACGATAGTTAAGACACCCTGTAGATCATAAAACAATTTTACAATTTTCATAATCATCTCTTGCGTGTTATTAGTGGCTATGGCTGCTTCAAGCTATTCTTTCAGTACGGTACAAGCAGTTTTGAAGTGAAATTGTTTTGCATCGAGGGCGTGTATTCTAGAAAATCAAGCAAAAGGTCAAGCTGTGTTCACTATTCAGATGTTTAACTAAGAAGCTGGAGGAAAAGGAAACGGGGCACATCATCATCATCATCATCAGCCTGGTTACGCCCACTGCAGGGCAAAGGCCTCTCCCATATTTCTCCAACAACCCCGGTTGTTGCGAAATTTGAACAATGCGAAATTTGAAAATTTAAACTGAACAAGAAACCAGTTTTTGAAATGGCAGAAAAAAGCCACCAGCTTACGTCGAATACACCCTTGCTATGTACTGCAGGTGAAGTTGTTACCGCAATGCTTAGGCACCATATGAAAGTAACAATCAACAACTTTGCGCAGAATATTAACACCACTAAATGAACTGCCCTTTGAAGATTCTTGATCTGAAATCCTCAACGACTTGTGCTGGCGTTTAATCTGTCGAGCTCAATCTGCATTCTCAAAAGCTGGCTCTCGGCCATAATTTTTCTAAACGCAACATCAGCTTAAATCTCAAGATAGGGTTGACCTGTAAATGAAGTGGATAATGCATGGAAAACATCATGAACACTCTTACATGTTAACCAGAGGGCTCACTCATGCAGACACATGTTATATTGAAGCTGGTTTTGTGATGTGTTTCATGCTTCCAAGGCTTCTTCTCCAGTTGTGAAAGCTGTCTCCACTAGCTAAATAAGCGATGAGAATAAAAAAAGAACTTCAACATGCTCACAACATGTTGGTCATTTGCAAGTAAACAGCAGCCTTTTTGGGCTCCCAGGTTGCCTGGTGCAAATCTACTATGCCACAGTACTTGCGTTACCCAGTAGAAGCCACTTTAAAATACGATGTGTTCACAGCCCTTTCCCTTTTTCTTCTTTGGAAACAGTTTACCATGTGTTCAGTAGGCGTCGACAAAGGGGACAGAAAACATTGTGCACCACTGATTTCTAATATGTTTTGCTGGATGCAGCACACCGCACCTGATGCAGGTGAAGCCAGTGGAAATGCGGTGTCATGCAGTCGCTTGTCCTGGAAGCAGGGCATATGGTGGACTAACTAGTGCGTGCGATCAGATAATATTGCTGCCGAAAAACTTTTCTTTGTGGTTTTTCACATTTTAGGAGGTCTCTACATGTCTGGTATGCGTTTTTATGACAATCTGAACCCGTATACGATAGTGTTCTATTACATCAAGTTTTTTTCTCATTTACCAGTGTTTCCATTGGACGCCACTTATGTTAGCGACACTGTAGACACTGCAATGAAAAAATTCTGGACACCTTGAAACACTGCTTGGGTAGCTTATGGCACATCAGGCAGGCATGTTAGGGGAAGAAATGCCACACAGCCGTGCAAACAAAGTGCTGCTGCAAAGTTGTGAAGCACCAACTTCCGGGACAAGGTTGGCTTCAGTCGAGGGCGCTCGATGTGCTGTCCATCCCCTGTAGTAGAGATCAGTGGTGTGGACCCTTTTATACTGGCTTTCTTTTCCGGTTGGAACCTTGGCAACAGCTTCCGCCATACTTTTCTGAACCTGCAACATGTGCAGAGAAAGTCACATCCCTCTGCGTTGATTGTATGGCTGTATTGTTCTACACATTCTATCAAATCATTTAAAAATTCAGTTCGCACAATTTTACTATTGTATATAGACAGTCTAGTTGCTATACACGCGAAACATTACCATCCCTCTGAGAGAACGCAACAATAGAAGCGTACACTGTAAAGCTACACTAAAATTTAAATTGATGCGACACCGTATGAGCATACAGTATGCTTACTGTATGCTCTAGCCCTGTGTCAAGTAAAAGTTAATTGTCAATCATTCATGGTGTATTCCTACTTATTCTGGGTCATCAAACTGTACAATCAATGTTACAAATTTACACATCGTTGGCTTTTGATTGCCTATGTGATCCGTTTCCTACTTACGCATGCAGTAATGCCACTGTTGTAAGGAAAAAAGAGTTAGAAAAAGAAATGCCATGATAATCTTCCATATTTGCTGAGGGCAGGAGCAATAGCCAATACCAGGTGGTTGAAGCAACATAAATACTCAGTTTTCACAGAGCTTAATTGTTCAGCAAGTAATAAAGAGGTACGCTGTGCGCCTCTGCATGACCAATAAAATCTGACTACTTGACACTGCACTAAGGCTGCTGCTTTGTTACTGTTCGGCAGTTCGGCTTTGGTTTTCTGATATACAGAACTGTTTAGGTATCAGTAGTTAACTTTGCAATAAAATGGAACTTGGAGCACTGGTCATTTGCACATAAGTAATGCGGCAGCAAATATAACACAAGGATAGGAATATGGGTCTCTTAGAAAAAGTACATACACATTATGATTATAATATGATGTGATGCCACAATGAAACAGAAAGCAACGCATAGAAGTGGACGGAACTTCCATGCCACCAAGGTTATGGGACAGACAGTACTTCAGAAGTTCCCACAACACAGTCAAAAAAGGCAAAGCCGCATTTCCTTGCGTTCAACGCAATGTGTTGGCGGGCTAGTTGGTGCGAATCCATAAATACTTTGTTAAGCGCAAAACAATGGACACAAGAAAGACGACGCCCCCCCCCCCCCAACATAAGGCGCTACTCTCAACTGACATCACTTTATTGCGTCACTCCTTTATAGAAAGCAGAATCTAGAAGAACATGCGCAGTGAGCACCATGTGCAGGAACCGCCAACAACCGATCAGAAGAGCGCACTCATGCGACGGAATCCAAAAATCCATATTGAGCCCTGCACAGGGTTAAAGAAGGCACACTAGTGCACTGTAACCCCAATGACTGTATGAAGAAAGCTTCCGATAACTCTCGGGCGGTGGTACCACAGCACTTTTTCAAAATCGTAGTATCACGAAACATGGCTTTGCACTTCCATATTTTACAATGTTGAGCCAAATGGGAACCTGTGCCTATTGGTATGGATCGGTTATGTTCGCAATGTTTCGTGATACTACGATTTTGAAAAAGAGCCGTGATACCACCGCCAGAGAGTTATCGGAAGCTTTCTTCATGCAGTCATTGGGGTCACAGTGCATTAGTGTGCTTTCTTTAACCTTGTACAGTGCTCAACATGGTTTTTTTGGATTCTGTCGCATGAGTGTGCTCTTGTGTTCAGATGTTGGTGGTTCCTGCATACGGTGTTCACAGCCCATGTTCTTCTAGATTCTGCTGTCTACAAAGGAGGGACGCAATAAAGTGATGTCAGTTGAGAGTAGCGCCTTGTTCTGGTCATCTTTTTTGTGTCCGTTGTTTTGCGCTAAATAAAGCAATTACGTATTCCTTGTGTGTGTTTGAAGACAGCTCCACACGCAGTAGTGATTCCAGTATTGCTGCCCAGTGGTTTAGCTCGCCGCAGTTTCAAGTGGCACAAAATATAAGGAGAGAAAACTGCATTATAGTCTTGTTGCAAACAAGAATATAGCGTGAAGTGCATTCCGAGGCCAGAAATTATAAAAAATATTTAATGATGCACCACTGTGCAGGGTTTTATAGCAAAGTCAAATACATTTAGTGTAAATATCACACTATGATGGTACACAATGGTGGTAATCTGTAATAATATAAAAGGTGCCTTAATGTTACAACAAAAGTTGACATTACGTAATAATAGCCCTGAAAAATTTAGCATGCAGGGGCACCACTTGGTTAAACAATAGTGATGTAATGTCTATGTACACAAGTATTACCCATGCATTTCTGCCATTGTCCAAATGGCATAAATGAATGGGTAATACTTGTATACATAGATATTACATCACTATTGTTTAACCAAGTGGGTAAACTATGTCTGCCTCATACAAGATTAGAATTAAACCATAGATTATATATAGTCACCCTAACAGTAACACCTCATTTGAACTTCACAGTAAGTAGACGCCTGTTGATGCCAGCCTCCCCCAATGCTAAACTCTGCTGCATGCTTTACAGAGAAATTGTAGTGGTATCACTTACCTCTGAAGCTATTCAGGACTGCAGCATTGTAGAAGACATCTACAAATGTCCCATTTCATGTATAACAGCCTGAGTTGCTTGCACATCTTACCAAGTGCAAATTGTTTAGCATTTTTGCCTGCTAGACCACAATCCAACGTCATCAATATAGTTATTTATTTATTTATTTATTTATTCATTTATATATTTATTTGAGTACCCTAAGGGCCCATTAGGGCATTACATGGGGGGGGGGGACGAAAAAGTTCAAGCATGAGTGAAATCTGTACAATGTATATGTGAAGGCATTCGTAACCACAAAAAACATCTAGCAGAAGCAAACAAAAAAAGAAAGAAAGAAAGAAAAGGGTACTGAAGTTTATAACAACGTTTAGTAGCGTGAAACACGCATAAGAACCTAAAATGTGATGCAAACAATCAGTACCCATCAGAACACGAGTTTAAGGATACAATCGAATAATGATTTAGGTAAAAAGCCTACACAGATACATATCAGATGAAACGGAATGAATTTTATACAATGCCAAGCACTTGAACACACTGTTTAAGTAAATATTCAAGGAAATGTGGGTTCAGACAGGTTGACACACTCTAAAAAGTTAGCAGTGCTGCATGAAATGATGATTCAGTAAGCGAGACAATGTTTGCAGGTAGCGAGTTCCATTCGGCAATAGATAAAACTAGAGGCGAATTTTGATAACCGTTAGTCCTGGCAAATATAGGTTTTTCTTTGTGAACATGGTTTGTCCTTCAAATATATTACCTCAAAGAGCCTAATTTGGCTTATATATTAACACCTTCACATACTGCCACAGCTACACGCTGTCATATGCGTTGCAATCATAAAGGAGTGCTTGTCCACCAGCACTCCAATGTCACTAACAGTGATCGCCTACACATCTAAGTAGATGGTCATGATTCAGGTAGCAAATAGCCAAGAGAAAAAAATATCCACTCACTTTGAGAGCTACAATACTGCGATAACTTGAGAGAGATGGACCCATTGCAGGCAGCAGACCTCTTCTCAGCTCGAGCAAAACAACAGCAACTTGCCTTTCAGTAAAAGAAAAGGACTGGTTAGTAATGATAAGTTGCCTTGTTTTTGCTGAGTATCAATACAATCTGACTTTCATGCATATCCACTCTCCGCTTTAATAATACCAACTGAATTATTCGTAAAATAAAAGAGTCTATGATGATACGATTCGCTTCTCTTGTATGTCCAAACGTTTGCACTGATACACCGTTTACTCCTTGCTTACTGACACGAATGCCTTGACTGCCCAGTCATCATTCGAAGCAACACGTCTTGCTGCACCGCAAGTTGCACCAATGAACCACAGCAGAGCAGCCAGAGCAAAGAACTTTTTTGTGGTAACAATTAAAACGTGCACCCAAGCAAGAAAGTAACGATCACAGGTAGTGAGCCACTGCTATTGCCCTGAACGTTTATTTCCGTATTCTAACAGAAGTTCTTGTATCGGATACAGTATGCTCTCAAGCCAATACAAGTGCGCAACTGAACCCAGTTTTATTCTACGCTTTTAATGCGAGTGAGCAAAAGGTTAGAAGTACCTCACGGAAATTGCGATCGAGCCGATCGCGCTACCACTGGAATCGATCTGAAAAGATAGGGTGATCCCTTTCCCCATTCATGCGTCATTTTTGCCCTAAGACGTTGCATAGTGGTCTTATGAAACAATATTTCTGTTCGCGACACCGGCTTACCACACATCATTTTAACACCTACGTTATGCAAACCAAGTAAGATTAAAATGGCCTTACCTCATGAGCAAGTTACGAGCGCGCGTAGACTGTTGAACACCCGTTGAGAGCAAGCAGGCTATCCGTGTCCAAGCGCATACGTGCACCCAAATACAGGACAACTTCTTCGATGCCGCAGCGGGCAGAGTTTTGTACACGAAGTGAAAGACATCCTGCGCAAATATCTCCGCGCGATGACGGCAAATGACGAGCGCACAAGCGTACACCACACAGCGACAAATTCGGAACTTTGCTAATTCGAACGTGCCGAGACCCAAGGAGCGTAACCATCCATCGTTTGTTCTTCGCTCCCGATGCGTCAATCTCTCTTCCTTCGGGTCTTGCTCCACTCTTGAGTACAAATCAAGAGATATTTACGGCGAATTGACAACTTTTACAAGACGACACAAAAAATGCCGGTTGACTACACATGTGCAGCTCTGTCTGCCACTTCTATCGGACGCGCAGCGCGCGCTGCCCCCTGGTGCCGCACTCTGTGAGCGCGGAGAACAGAAGAGAATCGGTTTCGTTTTCGAATTTGTGGTTTAGTTACTGGAACTGCAAAATAATTGCTTGACAATTAATTCAATTCTAAAATAGGAAAACGCTTTCTCTCCCGCAAGTTAGTGCGTTTTATACAAACGGAGAGAGAACGCAAGAAGCAGAAAGGCAGGGAGGTTAACCAAACAGTTCGCAACTGGGGATAGCGAACTCCTGTGCGGCAATGAAGTGCAAAGCAGTGCACTGTGATGCGTCCATAAGCTCTAGTATAGTGATAATTTGGGCTGGTTGGTGCATGTAATGAGTTCTGTCATAACATTTACCCATGTATAAAGCACATGGAACTAATGATATTGCATTCTAGGTCGAAAAGTAATAAAGCTTGAATCGTTACATCTCGGCAATGGGCATTCTTTTCCGTCTTTTTTTATTCTTTTGGACAGTACACACAGTACTAGCACGGTAATAGGTCCTTCATCTTCACTCACTTTCCAGTAGTTTGCACACATGTCGGTGCATGTTCGTGTTCTTTATTCTGCCGTACAACAATGAGCGCGCTTACCGGTCTTGTTTCAAGAAGAAGCGCCAAATGTTTGCGATTACATCTTACCGCAAGAATTAACACATGAACAGTGAAGATTGTGCGTAGTCGATTTGTCTCAATGAATGGGCGGTTATTGTCAGAGACGAGATATGTTGTAAATATTATGAGAATGAGTTAAACCAACTACATTGCAGTTCAGCAATGCCCTTTCACACTTGGGTTAATTGCTTGCCGCATTCGAAAATTTCATCCGACCGTTGTACTTGGATCTATAGGTCGCCAGTCCCCTTCGAGACCATTTGTTGCTAAATGTAAACGCAGTTACGATCATTACACCACTCCCTGCGTTTCGGTACTGATTTATAGTGCGTACAATTTTTAGCGAGAGAACCAATGTCATTCCCAGTGAACCAGCACCTGAGTGCCGCAAGCTTGTTTACGTATGCACGCATGCCCACGGCTCTTCGTTCACTTAAACATATATGCTGCATTATTAACTGGAAAGCGCTTAATTTGAGAACATTGCGAGAACGCGCATATATTTGCGCATATCATCTGCGCTACAAGGCCCATATGCGCGGCAAACTGCGACCGGAATACAAGATGCGTATATATATTTATACGATCTGTTATTGCAGCTTTTGGTAGAAGGCTAGCTCTCACATTTTGTACGCATCTTCATAATCCGTACAGTTCGCGTGTTCAATAAATTATTGTTAGCTGAAACTTTGTGAGTACGAGCGCTCAATCAAACAGCTTAAATTTTCTCACAATAATACGGATGTTCGATCAACAAAAATACGGAATTCTGTCTGTTTCGTCCAAAACAGTGTATAGCCGTCATATGATTACAGTGAAAATGTCCGTAAAGCTTAAAACGGAAAGCACTTTCCGTATATTAACGGCAGATTTTGCCGTATTTTTGAAGTATGACATACTTTCCGTATTTTTACCTGCAGTTCTCCGTATCATGACGGAAATATTTTACAGCGTAAACTCCCAAGTGCCATTTCAGTCGCCGTGAAATTAACATGCTCGGCCATCTTGCAAACACCGCCGGAATCCAACCTGATCCACAGAAAGTTCACGACGTGCGAAATTTTCTGTACCGTGTTCAACAAACGATGTCCATAGTTTTCTGGGCTTATGCTCTTATTTCCGGCGATTTGTGAAAAATTCCGACATCGCTCACCCTCTCACTGACCTTCTTAAGAAAGACGCCTCTTTCTCTTGGGGACCACTGCAGCAGAAAGCCTTCTCTACCCTGACTGAGCGGCTTACAACTTCCCCAATTCTGTCACACTTTGACCCTTCTGCACCCACTAAAATACGAACTGACGCGAGTGGTCATGGCATCGGTGCTGTCCTCGCTCAGCATCAACAGGGCCAAGACGGTGCATCGCTTACGCTAGCCGCCTTGTTTCCACGTCTGAGCGAAATTACTCCATTACTGAGAGAGAATGTCTCGCGCTCGTATGGGCGGTCGCGAAATTTCGGCCGTACCTTTTGGGTCGGAGCTTCTGCGTCGTAACCGATCATCACGCCCTCTGCTGGCTCTCCACTTTGAAGGACCCAACTAGACGACTTGCACATTGGGCATTGCGTCTACAAGAATATGCATTTTCCATTAGGTATAAGTCAGGGCGCCTGCATAATGACGCTGACTGCCTGTCCCTCTCAGTATGCTCCGAGCATCGGAGAGTGTACGACGGGCTTGTCCGTGAGAGTTAATAATAATAATATTTGGAGTTTTAAGTGCCAAAACCACTTTCTGATTATGAGGCACGCCGTAGTGAAGGACTCCGGAAATTTTGACCACCTGGTGTTCTTTAACGTGCACCTAAATCTAAGCACACGGGTGTTTTCGCATTTCGCCCCCATCGAAATGCGGCCGCCGTAGCCGGGATTCGATCCCGCGACCTCGTGCTCAGCAGCCCAACACCATAGCCACTGAGCAACCACGGCGGGTTCCGTGAGAGTTGTTTTTCATTCTTGTGCAAGTGAAAATGCTGCGCTCATTAGAGCAAAGATTTGCGATCAAGTTTTGCGTGAAACTTGGCAAGACCGCTGCGGGAAGTGTTACTATGCTCAAGACTGCTTACAAAGAACATGCCCTGTCAGATCGGCAAGTGTTTCAGAGGCACAAGGCCTTTTTGAAAGGCCGGGAAGAGGTTGACGACGAAGACCGCGCCGGACAGCCATGCACGAACACCACGGATGAAAATCTGACGCTAGTGAGGGAACTGCTGAACTCTGACCGACGATTAACTGTTCATTTAATGGCCGACATGTTAAACATGCCAAAAACTCAAGTTCATGAAATCATTACAAAGGATATGGGCATGCGAAAGGTGTGCGCAAAAAGGTTTTCAAAAGTGCTCACTATCGACCAAAGGTCACACCGCACTGAAACGTGCCAAGAAACGCTCGACATGTGCAAACGTGATCGAAAATTTCTGGACGTCATTACAGGTGACGAGACTTGGGTATTTGAATACAACCCAGAGACCAAAAGGCAATCATCAGAGGGGCACAAACACTCATCCCCTCGCCAGAAGAAAGCCGGTGTAAAGGATGTTGACAAACGGCATGGACGCTGAGAGACAATTTCGCCCCAGAATTGTGGGAGGTCGCCGTTTTCGGGCTTCGCCGAGAGTAAAACCAGCCCGGCGCTTCGGTAATGAGTCGGGAGGCGCTCTTTGGCGGCAGATAGCCCGTGCCGGCACCTCGGGACATCTTAACCTGTCGCGCGTGCGGTCTTGAAACGTAGGAAAGGGTGCGACGTTGGGGGCCCTTTGGCCCGGAAGCGCGGACGGAGGCGCCCTGCCTGGGACGGACCACGGGCAAAGCGTCGTTAGGGCATCAATGGGCATGCCGGGGGTACAAAGGGGCAGCTTAAAGCCAGAGGGATCGGTGACCCGATGCGCGGTCTCTTGAAAGGCAGGCTGGCACCCGAGACAAATCCAGCTCTGCACTTAGCTTTATGGGCCCGCCGGAGGAGACGAACCATGCACAAGACGGCATGGTGAATCGGTGGGTGCACTTCGGCAGAGGTGCCTTTTGCGGCACGCAGTGCGCGATGGTTTTAATTAAGGTGCGAGGACGGGGCGACGCAGATGGTCGTCCCCCGTAAGTGTTCGTCAAAGTGTCGGGAGGCTTTTCCATATATGTCGCGGGGACAAAACGGTTGGGATGTTGTTTATTTGTTGTTTGATGGTTCCTTTCTCTCCCTCTATCTCTCTGAATGTTCCGAGGAACGCAGGGAGAGGGTGAGAGAGAGTGTTTCCAATGAGTGACAGCCCAGTTGACCCAATCAGGTCACTGGGGTGTCGTGATTTGCCGTGAGGGGATTCGGGAGGAGCAACTGAAGGGTTAAAACCTGGCTCCCGACCTCTCACGGTGGTTCCGGGCGCAGGAAAGGTGCTCTGCACTTTCGGCTCTGCCGAGTTAAGGCGCCGGTCCCAGTGTAACCCAAGGGTCTTGACGTACAATCTATGCTATGCACTATCGGCTATGTCGAGTTGATACGTCAGACCCACTGTAAATAGCTGTCGATGTAAATATTGTGTACATAAATCTATTCTCCAAGTGCAACGTCTATGGCGTACCATCTCTGATGGAAGAGGAGAAACGACGACAGCTGAAGAAAAGTTTTCTACCAAGTAAGCTGGTTACGCCAGCTTGGAGCACTCGGTGCACACGTGTGTAGGAAGGAAGGAGTAGAAAATTTACTGCCGGGATGAGCAAATCAAAGATCAAGATCATGCTCATCGGTATTTTTACATGCACGGACTGGTTCATCACTAGTTTGTAGAACCTGGCTGGAAGCACTGTAAACCCCAAAGCTTATGTGGAAGTCCTCAAAACACTGAAACACAGGGTTCAACGCATCCGGCCGGACATCGCAGACAACTGGAAGTTGCACCACGATAGTGCGCTGGCCCAAAGCGCCTTCATCGACACAAACTACCTGGTTAAAGCAGGGGTGTCAACTATCCCCCAGCCCCCTTACAACGCAGACTAGGCTCCCCCCGACTTTTTTTTTTCTGTTTCCACGCCTCAAAACACCCCTGAAAGGCAAGCATTTTGGGACAGTGGACAGGATCAAAGCAGCTTGCACCGCAGCATTAAAGCTTATTCCGGAGGAGGACTAACGCAACGCATTCGAGATCTGGAAGGCTCGCTGGAAGCGATGTATCGACGCAAAAGGAGAGTATTTGGAAGATTTTTAAACACTTGTAAGGATAAATTCAATAAATTATTTGTAATGGCCTTACTGACATTACATTTAGGACAGACCCTGCACATGAACACAAAAATAATGCACTCTCATAAACCTGTGTGTAGGCACAATTGTATGACAGGAAAACAAATACATGGACCTGTTGCACAGAATTGCAGGCCTATATATGAAAAACCTATATACATAGTGTACAGCCTATATACCAGGTGTCCCAGTTAACTTGGACCAAGATTTTTAAAATGCCCAAGAGCTCTAGAGAAATCGTACCGACTGCACAGTAGCCCTACGTACTTACGGCCAATATTGTTTTGATCACGAAGTATTAAATTATTACTTTTATTTGTGAACTTTTTAATTATTGCTTGAATCGCAAACATATCAATTACAAAGTTGTAGGGCACCTCAAATAACCTCCGAATCAAGCATTTTGGTGCTCTGCTTTTCCTCATTGGTTTTTCTGAGAAAAAACATAAGCGCGCAAAACATCCAAAATACGAAATAGATACACGCTCTGCTACACAAGTGCTCCCAAGCGAATAGCCATGGATACACGGCTTTACTAGTGGCGGAAGCTCGATACAGGGCTTCACACTATGTGATGGTCGCGGCATCAAACACGCCGCTGACGCATTGATCAGTGTAGCGGAGCCTTGTACGATGCGGCGATAAGAGAATGCAGCCGTACATATATCAATGGTTGCTTGCTGGAGCTTGAGTAACGGCGTGCGAGTGTGCGTCTATTTCGCATTTCGCGGGCTTTTGTATTTTCTTGGAAAAAACAACCAGGACCACTTCAGCATGGAATAAATGTTTGATTCGGAAGTTATTTAAGGTGCCCTAAAACATTGTAATTAATATGTTTGCGATTCAAGCAATAATTAACAAGTTCACTATTTAAAAACAATGAGTTATTAATTCGTGATGAAAAAAAATACTGGCTGTAGGTACGTACGACTGCCACTACTATGCTGTCGGCACGATTTCTCTAGAGCTCTTGGTTTTTTTTTAAATTTTGGTCCAAGTTAACTGGGACACCCTGTATGAAACAATAGAAACAAGCTTACACCTACCACAGACAAAACACAAGCAACTCTGAGGGGAATGTACAAGGAGCAAAAACAGAAAAGCATATAGCAGCAGCATGAGCAATGGTACTTTGTGTGCTGCAACAGCACAAATGAGAGAGACACAAAAGTAGTGCTAATCTCTTTAAGTCGCTTATCGTTCTTTCATTCTAAGAATTTCATAACCGTCAAAGTAGTCTTCCTGAGAGGTAATGCACTCACACTATCGGTTGTTTGCTTATTCAAAACTGTTGTGAAATTCCACCAGTTTAAGTTTATGGAAGGATGTTGCTTTGCCAAATAGTGCTAACAACGGTGCAGTATGTGCTCCAAATTATATATTTTAGTATTTTCTCCGCTCGTGCTTCAGTATAAAAATTTCTTACTTCTGGCTCTCTCCCTCCTCTTGCAAGGACATCTTTATGTTGCTTAAAAAATGCACTTGCTGGCAACACAGCACACAAATGTCTTTGACGATGACTGGAATAACATACATTTTCGTGGATTTTCACAAGCCAGCTCTACTCTATCTGACATCGTGCAAACTTCATGTATGATGGTTCCACTCAAGTTATCGGCAACAAATGTTCTTGCAACCTTAAGTTTGCACAAATGAAAGACAACACGGCGAACACATGTACATGATCGATGTCCCTCTACACAAGTCGCCAAAATATTCTCGATCTGGCCAAATGAACCATTGATGTACACGACAGAGTTAAGGCGGCGCGACTTATCAAGGCCCTTCGTGCAGTAGAGGAAACTGGCAATTAGCACTTTTTTGTATGAGATGCCACGGTTACCCATCTCTCCCTTTCCGAAAAAAACGACACCACCAGTGCTCTCGGAGTTCTTTCGCAGATTGCACCCCCTTAAAAAGTACTTCATTAGCCGGTGCTTCGGCTGGGCATCCTCAAAGTGGGAACATTTGTCCCATATGATGGGAAGGTGCGACAGAAAATAAAACTTCTAAACCACTTGCCAGCCACCATAGCGTGTGCCGTTCAAAAGTTGAACGAGCTGCCCATTCATGCCCTCAAATGCATATGCTGAATAATTCCACAATGGGCCCCATACTTCCACTGATGCAACAAGGTGTAGCAAAAGGTGGGCGTTATATATCATGTGTGCTATTCCATACAGATCTTCGTACTCCCTCACGAACTCGTACGTTGTCCTGCCAGCTTCTTTCAGTTTTTCTGCAGCGACTGTGTCAGCAAGAAGAAAGTGCATCACCCTGACAAACTTCAACCAATTCTTGTAGTACGCTCTTGGCAGAATCTTATGGAGCACTACTGAAGAATAAAACAACCAGTTGCGCCACTCTGATGCTTTCCAGTACTTCCGGAGTTTAAGTGAGCGCGGCAGCCTAGAAATCTCTCAGATAGGTTTCAAAAGATGCAGCCGCTGGTCGATTTCATCAATTTTGCCTCCAAGACTGTATGGAAACAACATGAAGGTGTCAAACCACATGCATGCCGTGTGCCTAACAAAGCCAGCACACACAGCATGCATGTAGTCGACAACGAAACCAATGAAAAAAAATGCCAAATCGAACAGCACACTTGAACCTTTGACATCACATTCGGCTTGCAGTGTTGCCTCTGCTTTAGCAGCATTTCGCAAAAATGTCTCGTGTGTTCTGGGCGCTGGTCGAGGAGAGACAACAGGGTATACGGGGACATGACCGCTGCCTTTCCTAACAACTTGTCCCTCATGCATGCCCATGCACAGCCATCAGAACCATTAAATTGGCTCATGTTCATAACGATGGCTCGGGCCACTGTGTCAACGCAACAGGGCCCTGGAAAAATTCGCACCTTTAGGACATTTCCTTTCACATCTGTATACTGGAAACCACTGTTGGAAAGAATGTTAATTTGTTCAACAAATGGCTTCAGAAAGGAATTCATTTTAGGTTTTGTGGGACCAAACCACAACCCAGCTAGAAGCATGTGTTTTGTTCTCACTTTCTGGGGTAATTCATTTATTTGAAGAAGCAGTGGCCATATGCTGTACCCAGATGACTTGTAAATAGGAACACCATCTGTATTCCACTTTACTGACAAGTCATGAGTAGACATTGGCAGGATGTGACAACCCTGGCTTGTCGTTACCTCGCCTACATCATATGATAGTTGTCTAGGCAACAACTTAAAGTTTAGTGCAGCGAGCGAAAGTTTGTTTTCAAGTTGCTTGGCAATGTCGAATGTAAAAAAATAGTTTTCTTTTTTTCTAGTTGTCGACAACAAAATCAGCACAACAGGTGGAACAGTGCCGTTCCTGTGCCTGCCTCTCGCCCAGATAAAGTGAGCAAGACGGGCAGTAGAAATGTAATGTGGCGTTCTCCCTAGCATTTGTAAATTGCTTAAAAATGGCATGTTTCGACGTTGGCGTGGCAGCTTCCTCAAGCACGTGGGCTTCAAGAAGCTTTAGCAGGCTCTCAGTTGCCTCCTTAGTGGTGTTATGCCGCCGGCAATGTCCAAGAATAAGCACCATGCTTTCACCAACGGTCACACGTAATCCAGGGTACAGTAGCTCATCCTGCAAATAAAAAAAACAGTCCTGAATACTGAACTGGCATACATCACACCACCTGTATGCAGGATTACAATACAAAAAAATTGTCAGGTTGACTGGTTTATGTGCACAGTAAAAGCTGCAAGTTCAGGCTTATGAGGAGAGTAAGCTGAAGCAAGAAAAGACAGAAGCACATAGATGCAAGCTATGCAAAAAGAATTCTCATTTACCTGTTCCTTTCCCTTCTGCTTCCATACTCAAGTGCTTCGCTTGCACTATTTTGTTCTGTGGTTTTTGAGACACAGGTTGTGTTATATTTCTGTGAAATGGGCACCCGCAAACTCCTTTTAACTTCGTTGTCTTTGTCTCAAGGGAGATGCACTCAGTGTCACATGGTCGCCCTTCCGCTAAGGGAGTTTAGTGGTGCTTTTGGTCAAGGGAGATCGGTGATCTCCCTTGGCGGCTGAAGGGAGTCCTCTCGTGCCCATACTTGCTGTCGTAAAGCTGATGTTTCCATTATTGTTTGCATGAAAATTAATGTTGCATGTGTTTAGAACCTTTCTCTTGAATAAAAGTTCAAGCACAATTCAGCAACAGTTATGCCTACTACTATACAATACTCTCGACCTAGGCCGCTTGGCGCAATGTTTTTCTAGTATTTCGGGGCGTTTACACGAACCCTACAGAATCTGATCAAGTCGGCTTGTCGGGCTGGAATATGCCTGTCGAGTTCATGTAAACGCTAGCCGGTCGGACTGAACAAGCATCGAGTCCGGCTGAGTCAGCCCGACTGCATGGGGTAGTTTGAACCAGCCCAACCAGTTTGCAGCGTGCATGTGAATGCGCACGGGTCCGGCTTGCCATGCTGAGACTTGCACAAGAATGCTGGGTCAGCGGCGGCAATAGCATCAGGTTAAAGGCCAAGACAAGGCACTGTGCAGTGAAACCTCATCGTAGCAATAAGACCCACGAAATGCACAAAATGTTGCATTTTGGATATAGTTTGTAGCAGTTCGGGTAGCAGAACGCAGAGCCTACTCGCCATGCTATGGTGGCTAGTCGCTGTCAGCAATGCTATGTTTCGCGAGCGAACTTTGATTCTTAATGAGGGGCACGACTTTCGCATCAAATAAATTGAATAATATTCTTATGGAAAGAGCATTACTTATAATAGCTACGGGTGTAACTAAAGGTTACATTCTTTTACTTGTACAAAAAACAAACACCGCTGAATGCGCCTCTGGCGGCTACTTTTAAAACCTCGTTATTGGCCATGTGACACGACCGCAACTTCCTTGAGCTCAAACTCCCTTAGGAAGTCTCGCGCTCCCTTATGCTGAAGGAGTTCGTGGGTGCCCGTGTGACACGGGTATTAATCAGCTTGCTAAGTGAAATGACAGTAAATTCACATTGAGTAAGCACAGCACTCTTCGCTGTGCAGGTTGCAACATGCTGCATTTGTGTAGTCACCGCGTTGAATTGCACTATGTGAGGAAGTCAAAATATTTTTAAGCAATTCTACTCTAAATTAGTGGCAACAATGCTCAGTACAGTTTAGAGACTGTTGGTGGCAGGACAGATGGATTCATCAACAGGAGTGTCACATTATGAGCAGATGAGCAAAACGTGAACAAGGTGAATGCAATCAGTTTTGCTCATCGTCTTGAATTTCCATCTCCCGCATTCCCCGTGTATTCCCTGGACATCATGAGCAGGTATTTTGGCCCTGTTCCATTTTCCCTGAACGAGTTTCGGGGATGAGAAGGGCTAAGACAAGGAAGGGCGGATGGTCATCTGTTTGAACAGCACAATTTTCAGTAATGGCAGAATATCTCATTTAATACCTGAGGATGTGACAAGACAGATGCACTATACTTTAGTTGAATACCGCAAGAACCGGGCTGCGTACAGACATGTGTGTAAATTTCTAGAACTACAATAATTTAATACACATAACTGCAAAAATGACAGCCAACCATGAGCGGAGCCATGGTATGGGTGTTGTGGTGACCTGTAACTAACAGCTGATAAGGAGAAACAAATGTGGAATGAATAATCCTTCATGACAAGCAGGAGTGTCATGAACAAAACCAGGAAAGAATGAACCTTTCATTAATGGATTAGGTCCCACTTTGGATTTTTCGGGTAGGAGAAAGGACATGCCCGTCCTTGCCTTACGACTCTATAGTGCCCATGAGTAAGACTACTGAAAAGACTGACCAGTTCTTGAAGTAACTCGAGGAGCAGTTGGCAAAGAACGAACGCTTTATTAAAGGTTAGTGTAGCTTTTATAGTCTTTATCTTGTGACGTCACCACAGCCACTGCCGATTTACAAGAGGCATGGCCGGTGAATCTAACAAAACAAACACGTGTCAGCGGCACATGCTGATTCACAACAATTCTTCCCCCTTAAAAAGTGAAGCGGTCCGGGGGCCGGTGCTTCCGCTTCGACCTACGCAGTGTCACTTCAGCCCGGTCAGTCACTTGCGGCTCGCTGGTAGCAATCTCGACTTCGGCCGGCCCGTCTGACGGCGTTCGAATGTCGGTGCGTACTTGAGCCTGACTGACTGCTGTCGTGTCCTTGAGACTGCGAGTCTGCCGCGGCGCTCTGGATGCCTTTAGTCGCTGGTACTTGCATGGGGGCCTCGGGTTCCACCGCTTCTCCCACGCTGGTCCTCCTGGTTTTTAGCTGGTCGAGGTGGCGGCGATGTTGCTCCCCATCTGCAGTCTTTACCGTTGCCATTCGCGAGCCTTCGGTGGACTCTACCGCACCTGGTTTCCATTTGTCACCCACTCCGTAGTTCTTGAACCAGACGTCTTTGCCCAGCGGTGGGCCACTGTTGCACGCACCTGCAGAAGGGAATGGTCGTGACACGACGTTGTGCAATAAAGAACATGGCTGATATCCGAGAAGCATAGAAGCTTGGGTTTGCCTATTTGGTAAGGGAGTGCGCCGATAATGCGAAAGAATGTGGGCTAGCCGAGCTTGCAAACTGCCGCGTGTGTTTTTGATTAACCCCTGTTTCACAGTCCGCACTGCTCTTTCCGCCAGGCCATTAGACTGCGGTTTGTAGGGAGCTGTCCGCAAATGAGCGATGCCATTGCGCTTCATAAATGCCCTGAACTCTTCGCTAGTAAACTGCGGCCCGTTGTCCGTCACAGGGTCCTCGGCAAACAGAACCGGATGAACATAGTCTGCAGTGCTTCAATTGTCTTTGCCGAACTGGCGGTCTTCATGGCGGTAACCTCGATCCATTTCGTATGGAAATCAACCACGATCAACAACATGTTACCTTCCACAGGACCCGCAAAATCGACATGGACCCTAGACCATGGCTCCTCTGTGTCCGGCCAAGGCACGGGTTGTCGGAAAGGAGGCATGCTGCCCCATTCTATGCCTGTTGGACACGCGTTGACCAGCTTCTCAATGCCCCGATCGCGCCCTGGGTATCAAAACAGAACGTGCCAGGTTCTTCATAGCCGTTATCCCTTGATGTGCATCATGCAGCATACGCAGCATTGAATGCCGCGCACTTGTTGGAATAACCGCTCGATGGCCCCAGTACACAATTCCGTGGCTGTACGTCAGTTCGTCTTTCCTGCGCATGTACACGCGTAACGGCTCCTGAGCCGGTTGCAAGTACCGTGGCCAGCCATTCTGAATGTAATCGCGGACATGCGCGAGGTTGCTGTCGTCAACAGTCATTTTAGCCAAGTCACTCGCCGACAGAGGACAGGTATTGAGGTGATCGGTCAGAAGAACGTACTCACGAGCGTCATCTTCTGCAGCCTCAGTGTTGTTATGCTCCTGCCGCACCGGTAAACGGCTGAGGGTGTCTGCAGGAATCAACGTCTTTCCTGGCTTGAACTGAATGTTGTAGTTGTAGGCGCTTACCAAGAGGGACCAACGCTGAATCCGGGCAGCAGCCATGGCGTGAACAGCCTTGTCGGGGCTGAAAAGGCTCAGAAGAGGTTTGTGATCTGTAACAAGCGTGAAATGATTCCCCAGCAAATATTCCCGGAACTTTGTAACCCCGAAGACAACTGCCAATGCCTCTCTTTCAATTTGCGCGTAATTACGCTCAGTAGCTGAAAGCGTTCGCGACCGGAACCCAATTGGTCGATCTTGCCCATTTACTCTGTGATATAGCAGTGCGCCGACGCCACACGACGACGCATGGGTTTCCAAGATAAGCGGCTTACTTGGATCGTAGTCCGCCAAGAATCTAGCTTCCTCTAGCAGCCGCTTTGTTGCTCGGAACGCGTTATCTTGTCTCACTCCCCACTGCCAGCGTGTGTTCTTTCTTAGCAGTTCATGCCGCGGCTCTAGAACAGTAGCCAAGTTTCCCAAAAGTGAGTGGTAGTAGGTCACGAAGCCCAAAAGCGCCCGTAGTTCCGCAACACCGGTTGGCTTCGGCATTTTCATTATTGCAGCAATGTTGTCCATCTTAGGTAACAATCCGTTCGTATTTATACGATGTCCCAGAAATTCAACTTCTGCTTGTCGGAACTTGCATTTCTGCGGATGCAGCTTGACACCGTGTTGCCGGAAACGTCCGAAACCTTCACGCAGCGTCTCGCAGCTGCCGCCTTTCTCCGCGACTACCACATCGTCCAAATATAGTTGAATGCCCGGAATGCTTTGCAGGATGCCGTCCATACGTCTCTGAAAAATTGCAGGAGCAGAGGCTACACCAAAAGGAAGCCTATTAAAGCAAAACAGGCCTTTCGGAGTGTTTACGACCAATATCTTCTTCGTTTCCTCGTCAAGCGGCAACTGACTATAAGCATCCTTCAAGTCGATGGTGCTGAATACTTCACCACCGTTTAGGTTTGCAAAGATATCCCTTATTTTTGGCAATGGGTACTGCTCCGTGACACATGCAGCATTTGCGGTCACCTTAAAATCGCCACACAACCGAATGGAACCATTCTTTTCGATAACGGGAACCAAAGGCGTGGCCCAATCTGCACTGTCGACAGGCGAGAGAATGCCATGCTTAACAAATCTGTATTTCATTTGACACTTGCTCCCGCATTGCATACGGCACAGAACGTGCTTTGCAGAACCGCGGCATCGCATTTTCCCGCAACCGCAAATAGACTGCGGGGCCATCAATTAGCCCTAGACCTGGCGTAAACAAATCGCCGAACTCCTCTTAGAGTGCGCTAACCAATGTAGTGTCAGGGACATTTTGCTCACCGGAGGTTTTCTCGCCGAGAATGCTGAAGACGGGCCTTCCGCTACGCTCAAATGCGCCGATGATATCTCGCCCGCACAAGTTCGGGCCATCGCATTGCAGTACGGTTAGAGTTGCATCTAGGGTCTTTCCCGCGTACGCGACCGGAAGTTTCAACTGACCTCTCACGGGAAGCTTGCCAAGAAAGCAGGACAACTACAAGGACGTCTCGCGGAGCGCAGGCCAAGCATGCCGATGCTCGCAGTATGTTTTCCATGTAATGATGGAGACAGACGATCCGGTGTCCACTTGCATTGTCAGCGGAATTCCGCTCCAGCAGAGGGTGCGAACCACAGGCTTGACCAAGTTTACTGACGTTGTGTACAAACTCAGTAGACAAAGTTCGTTGCCGTCGCTTTCTGAAGAATGCGACTCACAAAGGGTAACCCCTTCTTTCCATACACACATCTTAGCTAGGTGCGCTTTACGTCGGCAGCGAAAGCACTCCGCCCGGCGAAACTTGCACTTTGCTGCCTTGTGCTTAGTGCTACCACAGCACGGGCAAACGACGTATTCGCTTGGTCGAGAAGTGCTCGGATGAGTCTTGTGCTAATACGGTTGACCTTGCACCTTGCTCCTCACGGCATGGACGTCGCCATAATCCTGTGTCCTCTCCATGTGATCAACGTTGAGAGCTGCCATCTCTGCTGCTAACGCTATATCTTCGGCTTCTTTCAGCGTCAGCGGAAGGTCTGGCCAAAAGCTTCCGACGAACGCAGGCATCACGTAGACCACAAACAAGTCTGTCTCGTAGCATCCTGTCCCGTGCCTCGCCGAAGTTGCAACTGCAGGCCTTCTTCAGAGTTTCCACAATGAAGTCCTTCGTTGCCTCGACGGGACGCTAGCATCTAGTGAAGAACTTGTAGGACTCCGCTATTTCGTTGCCCTGTGGCGCAAAGTGTTCTGCCAGCAGTTCAAGTAGCTTCTCGTAGGTAAGGTCTTGAATCTTTGCAGGCGCGCACCGTACCGTTATTATGCCGACTGTTGCCGTGCTTAAGGCTGCCGTTAGCAGGGCTCGTCGTTTCTTCGAGTCGACGATATCGTAGGCTTCAAAGTAGGACTGCAGACGCACCTGGTAGGCGTCCCAACTGTCTTCCGTTTCATCGAAACCCGGTGGTCCGGCGTGGGCCGCCATGGAGCAGGCACGGCCCGGTGGCGGGCAGTCTCGTCGCCACTGAAGCAACCCGAGAAGCAGTTGGCAAAGAACGAACGCTTTAATAAATGTTAGTGTGGCTTTTATAGTCTTTATCTTGTGACGTCACCACAGCCACTGCCGATTCACAAGAGGCATGGCCGGTGAATCTAACAAAACAAACATGTGTCAGCGGCGCATGCTGATTCACAACAGTTCTGATGTATGGTTTGCTGACGGTTCATGCTGAGGCGACAAGTCCTCGTCATCACTGGAGCACAAGGATACATCATCCAGCAGGTCATATCGCAGAGCACCAGCAGGATCTTCTTCTGTAGCAGAATCTGCTTCTGAATCCAAGACCTGTTCTGTATTATTGCTCAAGAAAAATATATGAAAAATACAGGCTTAACAGGGCTTACAGCATCATTGCACATAACTGCAGAGAGTGTAAAGCAAATGCTACAGCTATAAAGAGTAACTTTGTCTTGCATAATGCTTGACAAAGTTCAAAGTGTGGAGCTGAACAGATGCGAGAAGGTTGTAACAATTAAAACAAAAAGTTGTGCCATTTTCTAATTGCTGTCCACTCGAAAGCGACCGATAAACAAATGCTTTCGTACAGTGGAATGATTTATGTACTAATAGGCGCGTTACTTCTATAAAGACGCTTTATAAGTTTTTTTTTCTGTAGAATATCCTTTCAACTGAACCAACATTTATTTTCTGATAAGCTTGCAAGGAAAATCGAACTGTAACTACCGTAATCGCACATTTAATTAATTCCATTAAATCTAGATGTGTGTCACGGATACCAAGATTTAGTGACGTTAAGGAATTGAAGGCCTCAATTCAAATGGCGTTAATTTGTGCGAATGTGGCACAGGTATAAGTTCGGTGACAGAGTTATAACTTACGTGCACGCCAGCGGGGCGGCATTCCGTTCGACGACAGACGTCCATGCAGGCTACTACCGCCACCACCCTTTTTTTTGTTTGTATCTTTTGCGGGCACAAGCTTGCCAAATGAACTGTTCCAGTTTATTGATCGACTTCGCCTTGTTCTCTGCCTGCCTGTGCGCCGACCGCACTACCTGCCAACACGCGAAATGCAAAATGATGTACGCGTACATTCACGATGCCACAATAGCAGATTTGTGTGTTAAAACAGGTTTTGCAAGAAAATTAAACAGTACTTTAGTCGCACTTCCACTTTGTACGATATTCAGCTGCTCATCGCTTGCTTCAGGAAGCCCATCGCTTATGGAGCCGAGGGACAGGTCTGCTACTGTGTCGTCGAGGAAGTCGTCACTCGTAGATTCTTCGCCACTTAAAGCGTCAGCCGGCATTCCCACTGCAGCCGCTGCATCTTCCACTTTGTCGGGACCTCCAAGCAGCGAGGGGCCATAACTATGAGCAGCTTTCTTCACGTGCCTAGCTTCTGTTGAGCGAGGTTTCGCAATATTGTCTTTGAACAGCCACTCTCTGTATCTTTTCGGCATATTTTCAGAACAAATCCGGTAAACGGCGGCAGCTAGCAATTTCCTGCAGGAACTGTGTAGCCTTATTGTCGTACAGTGCCGGGGCCTTGCGCTTACTCGGAAAGAGGCCACATGTCCCGGGTTGTGAAAACAATCGTCGCTACCATACGCAACACGAGGTCATGAGAGGCGGTGGCGCGATAGTTTTCCCACCTTTTACTGCGCCGTCGCGATAGCCACTGGAGATACAAGTTACAATAACACGCTTTGTTTTTAAAGTATTTGCACGTTCCAAGTTTATAATAAGCCTCCCAGATGGCGCTACAACAAGCAAGTTCCAAGAAAACTTGTCAACTTGAAGAGCTTGACACCCAACGTTCAAGTAAAATACAAGTGGTCAATAATAACAATTTATATTATAATTATCGATATTTTCGTACCTCTGTTTGCTTTCATTTGTCATTTTTTATAACGTTCAATGAGAAATGTAGCCAAAATGAAGCAAATATCTTTAGCCGCTTTTACGTGCCGCTTTAGCCCCTTCAGCAATGCTCGGCTATGACTTCAGTACGTTGTAGCCTAGTCAAGCCAGTTGTTCGCTTTCCGATCCTTGTTGTTTTGTTTTCTGTCGGTTTGTTTTTGTTTCATTCCGTAATGTCGCATATTTTAGTCAAGTGGGCGTAGAGCGAACAGTGGGATGTGTATGCGACTAGACGCATGGTCGATGTGGCCCCTGCCACGTCGATTATGAAAGATCCTACTGTGGTGGAGGCTTTAGCCGGCAAAACCTTCAAGGTGCTTTGGAAGGATGGAGACGAGGCATGTGACGCATACCTGGTGGCTGCTGGTAAGTAATGGTGAAAATCACTGCACTTTAAATTTTATTATCTGTGTATTTATTTATGTTGCTACTAGTGCTAGTGCTTGAGCTATAAATAGGCGCGTCATTTCGAGACTGCGCTCCTGTCATGGAGATAGGCTAAGGGCACATTCACACCGGCGACTTGAGGAGGTCGCGCGACCATTTGCGACTCGCGACCAAAAAGCGACCGAAGGCGACTGATGTTCACACCGGCAAGCCCGGCTGAGCGCGACCCTCAAGTCGCAATCCCGGAGATTATCGTTCTCAGCGAGAACTCTCGGAATCTACGCAGTTCGCGCGCTCTTCGCTCGTCTGCTGCCATCAGACATGGATTTTGACACGAGCGAAGAGGAAGGCGTCGTTAGTGTGCTGATGTGCTCAGCCGTGATGTCAGCCCTGGCAGCGCGGAAGCCTCCGAAAAAAAAGCGACGCTGGTGGGTGCGCCCGTGCCTCCGTTGCCGAGATGTGGCCGGTCACGCAAGCCGCCTCCTGCCCGAACTCCGCGCGCATGACGAGGAGTATTATCGAGAGTAAGTTGTAAAGTTCGCGGTGTCTGGGAATCGGGGCATAACTTGCGTGCTTTCTTTTGCTGCTGTTTAGCTTCCTTCGAATGCCGCCCAGCACATTCGACGCGTTGCTGGAATTGCTGCGCCCCAGCATCACGAAGGAAAACACCAACTACAGGCCTGCAGTCTCGGCTCATGATCGCCTAGCCATGACCGTCAGGTAAAATGCATGTCATCTCAAGAATAGTATAAATCACGTGTGCGTATGCTTCGCATGTAAAGAAGCCACAACACGAGCCATGAACATTTATGTGAGGTCAAAGCAAGTCCGACGCTTTTTTTATATACACTAACCGATTTAAGTACACTTTATACGTCCGATTTCTTTTTTCATTTGGCTGGGGGAGATAATTATGGCACTCAAGGTAGTTGCTTGCATGACGGAGCATGCATTGATTTCACGAGAAATAGCAATGTTCTGTATTGGCGATTGGTGAGGTACATAATAACCTCTGAATAGCCCCTTGCACAGCTGGATTTGGGCAGTAATGTGCTATTATTTTTAAGAAACATTACTTTGCACCACTTTGAATATATGTCTCAACAAATAGTGCTAGAAAATACATTCGCAGTACAGTTATTCCAAGTTCCCAAAGCTTTCATAGAATTAGGGCGGAAGAAAAGCTGACTGTACATTCCTATGTCTTAATAAAAAAGTACATTTCATTGGCTTGACAGGTTCTTGGCTACAGGAGAAACACAGCGGGACATGTCATACAACTTTTTGGTGGCCAGGTCGACTATATGCGGCATTGTGTCGTCGGTGTCCGAGGCTCTGTGGACTGTGTTGAAGCCACTCTATCTTCAACATCCGCAAGGCGCTGATGAATGGCTCAAGGTATGCGATACTTACTTCACTAGGTGTTTCGTAAGAATTATTTGTAACGTATTGCTTGTTTCTACTACTTGTTTGGCATATTTAATAAAAGAAACCACACCAAACATTATTTGCTTGATATGAAATGGCCATGGAATGGCTCTGATGCTGCAGGTATCCGCAGAGGTTGAGGAGCGGTGGAACATGCCACACTGCGTCGGGGCCATTGACGGGAAACACGTGAACGTCGAGTGCCCCGCGAATTCTGGAACCCTTGACCACAACTGCAAGGGTTCCTTCAGCAAATCGCTCCTTGCTGTCTGCGATGCACAATACAGGTGAGACTGGGTCCCTGCATCCCGATATTTACTCAACGTTAGTGGTAGTGGCATTTCAAGATGGTAAACATCCAGCTCCTTAACCGTTTGAGGGTCGAATTATTTTGAAAAAAGCTTTCCCAGGTGGTCAAATTACTTTATTGCGGATCTTGAATGTACAAAATGTATAAAGTCGGGAATAAATAGTAAAAAATAATTAGGAATAGTATTTTGGTGTCGGTATCACTCAGAACTGCCAAATGTTCAGTAGTATTTCCGAGCGTGGTACTCCTTGAAACACGGGTCTACGCACAGCGGCTTATCGCAGTCTGCGCGCCTAAAATGCGTGTCTGTTCTCCTGAAGCGAGGAGTTGTGTTGGCGCACACGACATCTCTGCGTGCGGCTGCCTTGGGCAGAGGTCTGAGGCACCCTCTCGCGTAAGCGCGTTGCAGCAGAGAGCGAGGATACCTCGTGAGCGGTAGTGATAAACAAGCTAAAAGCAGCGACAATCAAGATAGAAATAAACCTCCGCCGCCTCTGCGAGAGCGTGCCGACAAAGAGAAAAACCACGCTTCGCGCGCCTCCGTTGCGATCACGCGGCGGAACCGAAACCGCGTTGCCGCAAAGAGCGAGAACACCTCGCGAACGGGGCTGATAAACAAGCTAAAAGCAGCGACAATCAAGATAGAAATCAACTTCCACCGCGCTGCAAGACAGTGCCGACCACGGAGGTGCCGACAAAGAAAAAAAAAATTGGAGGACGCTTAAGCTTCGCCTTCAAGAGTGGAACGCGACAGCGTTCCCATCGACCCGCCAAGGGGTGTAAGACAATGCGCTACGGCGCAGAGATCACTTACGAGGCGCCCCGCATCGGACTTTGCGGCCACCTATCACACGGAGAGCGTCGAGCAACGCAGCGTTCGGCGCGGCAACGAAACGTGCGCCTGAGCAAACGGAACGAACCAAAGAACTCGGTGTCTCGGAGGGGGAAACGATCTACGCCAGCCAAACGTCGTGATCGGCACGGGCAGAGAGATAGATAGATAGTGATCTAAAGAAAGGAACGGCGCTTGATTCTGCAACCCGCGTGGGAGCACGGCGAAGCGTCGTCAGGGGAGAGGGAGTCGGAGCCGCCACGCGCCTGGCACCGGTCCGCGCACAGCCCCAATGCGCGCATGGCGCGCCACCTGTCGGGGCAGCGCCGTACGTTGAGAGGAGGGGGTCTTCTGTGTTTGCCGCAAGATGGCTCTGCGTGTGCGGTAAGCGCAGAAGAAATGTAGCGGAAACTTACTTCGCTACTCGTGTAAATGCGACTTCTGTAAGTTACATGCTCATAATTACCGATATACACCGCAGTATAACTTTGTACGGCACGTTTTTAAGGCAACACCGCGTTCACTAGAAGCGCGTTTGTACCGCTTTCAAGCGTCGAACTCGTGGCTGAGTGGTAGCGTCTCCGTCTCACACTCCGGAGACCCTGGTTCGATTCCCACCCAGCCCATCTTGGAAGTTGCTTTTTATTTATGAAGTGCCTGCCGTGATTTATCGCTCACGGCCAACGCCGCGGACGCCGACGCCGACGACACCGGCTTTTCTGCGACACGAGCTCCTTAACGCTATCGCGTTAAAAAACGTTTCGCGCGCCTCCGTTGTGATCACGCGGCGAAACGGACACCGCCAAAGGGGCGTTGCCGCAGTCTGAGCGACGCGCTGAAGCTAGCAATCAGTTTTGTTTATCTCCCCAAAAGGAAGCACCAATTTCAAACGCATCTTGTAAGTGCTACGAAGTGGCAGCACCTCCCGGTGAGCACGCATGGTCATTATGGCGCGAAATTTCAAACGGAGGGTCGGAACCGTACCCGTACGGCTAAGACATTGCGGGACAGAAAACCGCCGCCGCACATGCGGCGAAAACCTTCAAAGGGAAATTGTAATGACAGGTTTGTATGCTTATGAAGAATCACGCGGCAGTAAAAAAATATCCATCATAGATGGCGAAATAAATAAATAAATAAATAAATATGCAGAAATGCATGTGCATGAGCACACACTGAGTTGCACATTTTAAGTGGCTATGTGATGCACTTCAGACAGAGTGTTTATCGCAATTACCTCTGCATGTCACTTTCTATTTCATACTTATCACATGTAACAGTTTTTTGCGATCGCGCTGTTTCTGTGCAGGTTCCTGTACGTGGAAATTGGCCACAGCGGCAGCGAGAGTGACGGCGGCATTTTTTCGAGGTCCACCCTGCAGAAAGAGATTGCCGGAGGGACACTAGGGCTGCCACCGCCAAGACATGTTGGGAGTGAGGGGCTTCTCCCTTACCTCCTTGTTGGCGATGAGGCCTTCCCGCTGAAGGAGTACATGATGCGGCCATACCCAAGACGGAGTAGGTGCACAGCATATTACTGAATATATGTTTGTCTGTTATGCTATTAGCTGTTTGACAAAGAAACTTATTTGTGTGATAGGCTATGGAGATGAAACTAAATTGTGCGAAAAAGCTGGGAAATCCACCACACTTACATTCGCTAATTTCAGATCTTCTTCAAAGGGAAAAAAACAAAGCCACGTTATGAGAGGTTACATATGTTATTTTTGGTGTTACTAGTGCTCATTTTTGCACAAACGGTTTCCAAAAAGAGAGAGAAGCGCATTAATGGCAGGCCTAGCATCGCAAAAGAGAGACGCTGTGCTGTGCAGTGCACTCTGAATATTCAGTGTTACATTTCGTTTTTGCCATAAGGTATGCCATACTGCACTGCAGCAGTTTTACTGTGTTATAGTGGTGAATTTTTATTAAAACACTAATTGTGCATTTTTCCTCACTTCATTGATAAATTCTTTTTTTTTTTGCAGCACTGCAAGAAGACTCATGCGAGATGCACAAGCGGCGAGTGTTCAACTACCGCTTGAGCAGGGCCCGGGGAGTCATTGAAAACGCCTTTGGGATCCTGGCACAACGGTGGGGAATTCTGCGGCGACCGTTTAAAGCGAACACTGACAACACAAGTAGATATGTGGGAGCCTGCATAGTGCTGCACAATCTTTTGATGAAGGAGTCGGCAGCCTCTTCTGCTGCATACTGCCCGCCAGGTTCTGCCGACAGCGAGGACTGGGAAGGGCAACTTTCTCCTGGCAGCTGGAGGGAGGAGGAATCAGCCGGTGGTATCCTCTTGCCATCAAAGCCTACTGGGTGCCACGCTGCTCGGTACGATGGTTACTTGTACTTCAAAATATGTTTGCTGTTAGAAATTTTGAAAGGTAGGCAAATTAAACCTGGCATATTATGTTTATAGGTATGCAAAAGAAGTTCGGGACAAGCTGGCACACCACTTCGTCACAGCCGGCGAAGTTCCCTGGCAAGATGAAGTGGTCTCCAGTACATGAACTGCACAAGGTGCGTTGTCAAATAAGTTTATTCATAACAAACACTCGCACTTTACATAGAAATTCCTTGTGCAAGAAATATCACAAATGCACAGGGAAACAAGCAACGGGAGTGTCATACGAAGTTAATCCTTGAAATTAAAATATCACATGTCTTACCTGGACACACAAAAGTATTGCATTTTCGTCTATGTTTGACATAGGCACACGTGCAGAAATATCACAATGACACCTCGAATACAAGGGAATAATTGGTACAAAAAAAGTCGCAACAGTTGCAGTAGCAGCTTAAAATATTCCTTAATATTTCAGGCTGCAGGGTTATAATATAACTAAAAACCTCACCACAGATCACTAAAAAAGGTTACTGTAAGGCACTGTTTCAAAAAAGAAAGTTTTCACAATACTGTAAAGAAAAGTATGAGGAACGTACAAAAAATAACCTAAAAATATGCTGATGATGATTATGACTAGAATGTGTAACAGCACCCAAGGTAAATGTTCCTTTAAATTGCTGGTGTTCCTATTTTCCACTTCTGCCTGATATATCATTGACTCCATTAGGTGCATCAAGTCTTGCGCTACATGAATTGGCAGTGCCTGCAGGCGCGCATCAGTTCTCAGTGCAAAATAAGCAATGTCATCCCTTTTGTTTGTGGTTTTATGCTTCTTTAGTTGCGCTAGATATTCCATACAGGCTTGCGCAACAGCCTCATGGCTTGCACTCTGACCTGCATGGCTGTAGAGGAAGTATGTCATGTTGGATGCACTAGTACTCATGGTCCACGCACATGCTATTTCTTGCACTTGTTGGCATGCGCAGCTTTGTTGCCTAAAATGGTAGCTAAAATTTTTGTAGATTTATGTTCGGTAAACATCACGTCTCTCACCTCGAACCTTCAGTTTCTTTGCGATTCTTTGATGTCCTCGGGCTGCAGGCAGTAAAGCGTAGTGTGTTAGGTTGTAAAAAAAATGCATTCTTGCAACCACTTCGAAGGGTTTCTTATTCGTAGAAAATTGAAAACATTGCTCACATACCGTTTTGCTGGTGGCGCCTCTACTGTTTCCACAGGTGTTTGTCCTGTGGCATCTCTGCAAAATCGACCACTATTACAGCACAGAAGGCAGTGAAGCATAGCGTGTTATGTTGTACAAGAAGAATGATGTCATGCAAGAATTATTAAGCGTTGCTGATTGTTGGAACTTTATGATCTTTGCTCACATTAGCACTGATGGTATCTGCGCTGGCTCCTCTCCTATCTCTTCGCTGTAATCTCTGCAAAAGAAACCACTATTACAGCACAGCTGATTCAACATCACTGCGTCATTAAGCATAACCTCTGAAAAACCTGGTGCCTTTCTCAGTACTTCTGCGAATTCAGACAGCTAACATGGAAATTACATTTCAGGCAGTAATCCACACAACACGATTGTGTTAACAGTATGTTAAATTTAAAGTTTTCTTTACGCAGAACTGCAGGTCTCCGTGTCTGCTTCCATGGCGACTGGGGAAACCCCTGGTTGGCTGCCATCTGTTACTTCTGCTCGGCTGCAATGACAGTGGAAAAGCAACCTTTTACATATGACCTTGCTACATGTGGTCAACTGCCTGCCAGTCATTCACGCCTACGCACCTCACATTATGCACATGCTGTAGTATAATAAGCGATGTGCATTTCTGTGTATTTCTGTTCACCTCTTAAGAAAACAACATTGTCAATGTTTTCTGCTGTACTGCTCTTTCAGTTGCTCTAAATGGTGTTCTATTTTTACTACTTTTTGACTTGTACTTGGTTATAATTCCTTGTCCTTTTTGCTTTTGTTTCGTTTCTCAATCTTCATATTGTTATTTATATGCCCTTTTTCGGTCAACTTTATATTCCTTTTATGTATTTGCCTTGTGCTGCGTCTATTGCACCGTTGCTCTGATTTATTATTTCTGTACTGTATCTATATCGATATGTCCCTCTCGCCCATGCTCTTCAGAGCCTGTGAGGTATCGTAAAGAAAAAAAATAGTATGAGATGTACCAGCATACAAGCTATGTTTTAAAATGTTGTGAATTAGCACTTTTTGCCCTGATAAGTGCAATTTTGTAAAGTTGTGAAGGTTCCACTTACGGTTAGCTTTACGTTACGGTCACCCATTGCAGGGCAGAAACTACATAGTTTACGCCTATCTTAAATGTAGGCTGCAATTTATACGTTACCTTGATCGAGTGTCCTCCATGCTGCACAGTACCCTGAAAGAAGTTCACCGTCGCAAACCTGATTATTGTGGCATGAACCAGCTTATTAAATTTATGGGTCTTGCACATCTTAATGCCATGACATGCAGTTGTTCAAGGGCCACCGTATTTTTTGGACAATAAAAAGTTTCTTTATGCAAGGTTTCGTCCGAGCGTGTTGCGCAATGACGAGGCTTATATAGCATAAAACCATGCACGATAACGAAACCAGTATAGGTGGGTTTTTATCCTGAGCACTCTACGCCGCAGCAGTAGTGCCAGGGAGGTCAACACCTTGTAAAAGTTATTGAGACATAAACGATGGTGACTCAGCATGGCTGCCAGCTGAAGTAGCTCCGACTAGTATAGCTGTGACAGAGAAAGATGCCTTCGATGGCATCTTTCTCCAATAGCGTTCTCCAAGAAGTCCAATAAGCATTCGTTTTGCACACTGTGAGGAGTGTTGGCTGAACTTTGCTGCTAGAATTAGCAGCTCCTAAAAATTTTTACAGAAATTTAGTGAACTTAAGCTAAGCATTTTGAGATTAGCATACAAGCACGCATACCTAATCATGTTCCATCATGCCAACTAACTTACAGTGCAGTCTCATTCCAGTGTGACTTGTAGATTAATTTTTCCTTTGAAGATTGCTAAGAGTTCAACAAACCCGAAGGTGGGCGCAGCCGAGGCTGCCCCAACCTCCGAGGCCCCTTCCAGCGCTGGCAACGGCCGGCGAAGCCAAATCCCTCAGGGAGCCCCATCGGCCTCCGGGCTGGGGGGCGCAGGGGTTTTGCCTTCCGGGGCAGGACTCTCGCAGAAAACATCTCGCTCGCAAGAGCGCTTGTCCGGCGTCTCACAAGAGGCAATGGACACTACACCTGTCCTCAAGGCGCACCAAACGCCTAAGGAGCGCCGAGGTTCGCTCGAACGCTTCAGAAAGAGCAAAACGCCTATTACAGGGCCTCGAAAGGGTTCTGTAATCTAAGACATCCCTTCCCTTTCCGTAAACACAGCACTAATTTAATTTAAAATATGGATACACAAATCATTCAATGGAATGTCAGAGGTCAACTTAGGAATCTTGATGATGTTCAAGAACTCATCCATAAACACAATCCAAAAGTGCTGCGTTTACAGGAAACACACTTGAAATCAAAATACAAAAACTTTCTTCGACAGTCTGTTACGTTTCGCAAAGATCGCGATGATGCTGTCGCATCATCGGGCGGTGTTGCAATTATAATTCAAAAAAGCATAGCCTGTCAACGTGTACAGCTACGAACGGCCCTTGAGGCAGTGGCGGTTCGGGCTATTCTGCTAAACAAGCTTATCACTATTTCCTCGCTTTATATTCCCCCACATTATAAACTAAGCAAACATGAATTTCGGTCCTTTATAGATGAATTGCCAGAACCCTATGTTGTTCTTGGCGATTTCAATGCGCATAACTACCTGTGGGGCGACCCTCGTATAGATGCGCGAGGACGTCTTGTCGAACAATTCCTTTTTTCTTCTGGTGCGTGTCTGTTGAATAAGAAGCAACACACATATTACTCTCTAGCAAACAGAACCTATTCTTCCATAGATCTTAGCATAGTCTCCCCGTCTGTACTGCCTGAACTTGAATGGGAAGTTACCGACAACCCTTACGGCAGCGACCACTTCCCTATACTGCTAAGATCACCTAAAGAAAACGAATATCCACCACACGCTCCTAGGTGGAAGATTGACACAGCAGACTGGGAGAGGTTCCGAAACTTAACTAGTATATCATGGGATGACATGTCTTCTTTAGAAATCGATGCTGCTGTGGAGTACTTCACAGCCTTCGTAATAGATGCCGCATCTAAATGCATACGTGAATTAAGCGGCTCGGCATGCAAACGGCATGTCCCGTGGTGGAACAATGAATGCAGAATCGCACGTAGGAATCGGAACAAAGCGTGGGGATCGCTACGCGCTTCGCCCACTGCAGAAAATCTTGTCAACTTTCAAAAAGTAAAATCCCAAGGTAGGAGAACCCGCCGACAGGCCAGAAGAGAAAGCTGGCAAAAGTATCTATCGAGTATTAACTCGTTTAGGGATGAGGCCAAAGCCTGGAACAGAGTTAATAGGATTAGAGGGCGGCAAACATACTCAGTCCCCCTGGTAAACACACAGGGCGATACACTGGAAGACCAGGCAGACTCACTTGGGGAATATTTTGAGAGCGTGTCAAGTCCAACAAATTATACACAATCCTTTCTCAAATACAAACAAACAGAAGAACGTAAGCCATTAATAAGAAAAGGTCGAAAGAATGAGCCTTACAACCGTCCTTTTTGTATTGCCGAATTGAGAGCTGCCTTGAGTGCATGCAACAGCTCCGCACCAGGATCTGATAGAATTATGTATGAAATGCTCAAAAACTTACACAATGACACGCAGGTTACACTACTCACACTTTTCAACACCATTTGGGATGCAGGGTACCTTCCAACCGCATGGAAGGAAGCCATTGTGGTCCCTGCTTTGAAACAAGGCAAGGACCCTTCCTCAGTGGCAAGTTACCGCCCGATAGCCCTCACAACTTGCATTTGTAAGGTGTTTGAAAAAATGATTAATCGGCGAGTCATTTATTTCCTTGAACAGAGCAAAATGCTTGATCCTTATCAGTGTGGCTTCCGAGAAGGGCGCTCCACAACTGACCATCTTGTACGTGTAGAAGCAAATATCCGAGACGCATTTGTGCACAAACAGTTTTTCTTATCCATATTCCTCGATATGGAGAAGGCGTACGATACGACGTGGCATTACGGAATCCTAAGAGACTTGTTAGAAATGGGTATCCATGGAAATATGCTTAACCTAATAGAAAGCTCTCTGTCCAGTCGTACCTTCCGGGTAAAAGTCGGCAATGTACTTTCACGACCTTTTATGCAAGAAACGGGTGTACCCCAAGGAGGCGTGCTCAGCTGCACACTTTTCATCGTGAAGATGAACACGCTTCGCGCTTCATTACCACCGGCAATCTTTTATTCTGTCTACGTGGACGATATACAAATAGCTTTCAAATCTTGTAACCTCGCAGTCTGCGAGAGGCAGGTACAGCATGGCCTGAACAAAGTCTCAATGTGGGCAGACAATAATGGATTTGGATAATGGATAATGGATAATGGAGGATGCCGCTGTGATAGGTCTTTCGTGTAGCACGCGCCTCTAGGCCCTTGTGTTTCAAGGGCTCTGGCGAGGCAGCAGTGCTCCAAGTAATTTTACCATCTTATATATTTTATATTTTGCGTCATTCTTCTATGATGGATTTTAATGTTCATAGTATTCGTCATTAGTCATCGCCATAATTTTATAGCACGTAGATTTTACGCACTTTACAGCGACAATTTTTAGGCCAGTTTACAGCCAAGTCACATCTCCATAATACATCGTCAACATCACCACTTGTCATGGCGCTCTTTGGCCAAACCTGGCCCTTGCGCCATTAAACACCACATATCATCATCATCAAGAGTTCAACTTCCGACTATACAGAGGTGCAACCTATAGTAATGAGTATATGGAAATAATGCTTTGTTTGCGATAACTAAGTTAATTTGAGGCTACAGAAATTTTTTTATTGTCCATTGCTTGCCAGTGCAAACACCATTTGAATGTATGCTGAGCATGCATGTCTCCTGTGAAACTTTCCTTTGCCTGTGCGTTTGCAGGCGTGAAATAAACTGTTTCATTGCGACAACAAAATAAACTTACACCACAGGTTCTGATGCCACCTCGGTTAATTCCAGCATGGCCTCGAAGTGGGGCCATTTGATGGTGGGGACATCAACCACTCCTGCACCACTACGCTGCTTGTCGCGCACCTCTTGCTGCTTCCTCTTGAAAATGTCTTTTAAGTTTTTAAATTTTTTCTCTGCAAAGGTTCCTGCAAAATAAATAAGCAATTATACGTTGACAGCAACACGAGACCACACGAAATAAAGTATGCTATAAAGAAGCCCCTTCTCTCCTTTTCTTCCTATTGTGTTAGCCGCAATATTTATCTTTTTCGCAACGCTTACGTAAATCGCAAAAAAACGTTCAAATATGTCTAGCCGTGCAGACTCACAAATTTTTTTATAACGGCGTACGAAAGGCCAGTGCTAACCACACGTTGCCACCACAGTGTCCTTCACTCGTTAACACACCCGCGAGGCTCCATCGTTCAAGCTAAGTTCCTTAAAGACGTGCAAGTAACAGAGGATATAAGCATAAAGCTGGCAGGAAGTGCGTGCGTAAATAAACAGGAAGCGATCATACAGTCAAGCATTGGGCCGCGATTTTGTAGCGTTGCTTTTGCCGATTAGTAAGGCTCTGCGCCCGCGGAACAACGTCGATCTGACCTCACACGGACGTTTCATAAGCGGAAATACATTAGCATTGAAAAATGCCCCGCAACGCGCCTCTTCCATATTTCACATGATGCACACCCGAAACCAAATTGCACTTTCCGTTGAAGTACTTACCGGAAATGGCGAACATGTTTCCGATCTCGGTCCGTGCGGCGTCCTTCTTGTTGCGGTCTTTGAATAATGGGTGCAGCTTGTTGTACAGGTACGGGTACTGCTTAACGGCCTCTATCAGCAACTCCGGCGAATACGCAGCAGCTTCCATGGTGGCGTGGACGTTGTATTTGCCGCGACGCGAGATGAGGCCGGATGTAGACACATGAAAGATCACTTCCGGTGCGCCGCTGATTGGTTTATCAGTTTTGCGACCACGGTCGCGCGACTGAAAAATCGCGCAGAGAGCGACTGGCCCAAAATGGTCGCTTTTCAAGAAAGGCGACCGTTTGCGACCAACTTGGTCGCGCGACCACTGTCAGTCGCCGGTGTGAATGTGCCCTAAGTGTGCATCCGCGGCCTTTATTCGTTATATCGGCCGTTAAGTGGGAACCACACGAGCGCGATTGAGCGAGCGACGATGTGACGAGACACCCATCGCGTCGCGTTGGGAATTTCAGGGCGACGAGTGATAAACTTTAGAATCCCAAAACCGAGCGATCGCATGCGCGACGGCAATAAGTAGGCTTGGGCGACAGCCGAACTTGTCGCTCATCAATGCCGCATGGCCGTTCGAGCGTGAAATCGCGGCTGTGTGGTTCAGTCTCTACTAAGTGTGGCTTTTTCCAGCAGGGCAAATATTGCGCACGGCGCTATATCGCCTGCTTGTGCGTGCATACCCCGTGTACGGTACGGATCTTTTGTCCAGGGACATACGCACCCTGCTTGCGTAATCTTGAGCCATACGCAAGTTAACACTGCATCGGTGAGTGCAGTCCCGCGTTGTTGACAAGAGCTCATATGCCCAGTAACGGCGTCTGCACGACCATGCTGTGCTGTACCTTGCAAAAAAGAATTAGCCGCCCCGCAATGCGTCGGACTGCATCCAGTGAACCAGCGTGTTGGCGAGTCAAAGCTGTGCTTCCATGGGTGAATTTCGTGGGTCTCAAAACCAAACGCGGAGTCGGAAAGCGTGGCACAAGTACAAGTGGCCCAGCGCTTGCAGGTACTGGGCCTCAGATGATGATGTGTGGTGTTTTATGGCGCTAGGGCGAGGTATGGCCAAAGAGCGCCATTACAAAGGTGATATTAACGGTGTATTGCGAATGGTGTAGACAATGAATGAGATAATGAATTTCTTATGGTATATGTGACGTGGCTGTAAAAAGGCTTAAAATCGGTTGCTGTGGATGGCGTAAAATATATAGTTGCTAAAATAATGACACTAAGTAGTGCTGTGGGCTATGGTAATGGGGTTTAGTTAAAAGCATGACGCAATAAAACATAACATTGACACTTCAGCTTCGAGAGAGCCTTTGAGTACAGGGGCTGTTATACGGGCGCTAAATATTCCCTGGCCAAATGATTTCCAGAGTGTCTGTTTCAGTTAAAAACTCTAAATCTAGTTTCGGATTAAAAAGCGGTTCATTGCTGAGAAAAAAATTCGGGGGAAGAATATTTTCGCGATATGCAGAAATGAAATACCCTTTTCTCTGTTCTTCTATTGCAGGACATTGAATAAGAACGTGCAGGACTGTGAGATTTTGACCGCACTTACTACAAGTGGGAGGATGCCCCCCAGTCAAGAGGTAAGAGTGAGTGCTGTAAGTGTGTCCTATTATTAATCGGCAAAGAAGCACTTCGTTATACCGTGATGTTCTCTCCGATACCCAATATCCTAATTTGGGTTTTATCAAGTGCAATTTATTTGATATCTGAGTACACTGTTGCTGTTAGTGTATTTTCCGCTTGTGACGCAAGTATGCTTTAAGATCTGTGACTGGGATGGGTATGTTTATGTCCGTGTCACTAAACGCTACTGAAGTAGCTTTCTCGTCAGCAGCTTCGGTGCCTTTTATACCACAGTGGCCAGGTACCCAGCATAGGATGATCATTTGTTTAGTACTATAAACTGAGCATAGCAATGTGTACAGTTCATTAAAGACAGTGTTTTTGTGTATACGTACATTCATTAGGGCTCGGACTACACTCAATGAGTCTGGGAAGAAAATAGCCTTAGTCAGATTCGTTTGCTTGATGTGCTTTACTGCACAGAGTATTGCATACGCTTCCGCTGTAAAAAATACTTGCATGTGGGTTCACTGTACCGGATATTAAAAATGCTGGTCCTAGTGCTGCGTAGGCAACACCAGAAGGGGACTTAGAGGCATCCGTGTAAAATTCAGCGCAAGAATATTTCTCCTGAAGCTCAAGAAAATGTGAGCGTGTGTGTGCCTCAGGTGCTCGTTTTGATATTTCTGCAAACGACACGTCACATTCGATAGTCTTCCACTCCCACGGCGGTGGAAGGCGCGTAGTTGCCATTATGACATTCTCTACAATCGACGCGCCCGTTTCTTCGGACAATGCTTCGATTCGAAGGGACAGAGGAGGTCTAGTGCCTGGGCGGTTACGGAAAAGCCTAGCCGTAGACAGGTCGTAAATAACTGAATGGCATGGATGATGGAAATCTGATTTCATTTTGAGGGCGTATGAGAGAATTAAATATGTTCTTTGAAGATGTAGGGACCATTCGTTGGATTCAGCATACAGGCTTTCTGCAGGGCTAGTCCTGAACGCACCAGTAGCAAGACGGATACCCAAGTGGTGGACGGAATCGAGCATCTTCAAAGCACTAGGCGTCGCAGATTTATACACAATGGCTCCGTAGTCAAGGCGTGACCGTATAAGGCTTTTGTACAAGCTCAAGAGGCATCTTCTGTCACTTCCCCGAGATGTGCGGGACAAGAGCTTCAGTAGATTCATTGTCCTCAAGCATTTCATTTTCAAATATTTTAAGTGTGGGATAAAAGTTAATTTGGAGTCTAAAATGAGGGCTAGAAATTTATGTTCATGACTAACAGATAGCCGTTCCCATTAAGATCAATAACGGGCTCCGGTATTACCCCTCTCTTATTGGAGAAAAGAATGCATGTACTTTTTTCAGGGTTTAGTTTAAGCCGTTCTCGTCTGCCCACTTAGACAACTTATTCAGGCCAAGCTACACTTGTCGCTCGCAGATACTAAGTTACATGACTTGTAACTTATTGGATATCATCCACGTATACGGAATAAAACATTGTACGTGGTATGATAGTATGGAGCGAATTCATTTTTACAAGGAATAAAGTACAGCTCAGCACTCGACCTTGTGGCACACCTGTTTCCTGAGTAAATAGACGAGATAGGGCATTACCAATCCGAACATGAAATGTGCGGTTGCACAGGTAACTTTGAATCACCTTTAGCAAGTTGCCTCGGATGCCCATTCCAGCTAGATCACGAAGAATTCCGAAACGCCAAGTAGTATCGTATGCTTTCTCCATGTCTAAAAATACTGATAAGAAAAACTGTTTGTGCAAAAAGGCATCCCGGATATTTGTCTCGATACGGTTGTGTTGTGTTGTGTTTAATGGCGCATAAGCAACTTAGGCTATCATGCGCCAAACGCAAGGTCAAATTTCTTTTTAAAAAGTTGGGTCACCTCGGCGACGATCCTTGTCTGGGCAAGGACTCCGAGGATCCCAACAAACTAAAGACCTCAGTCTTCTTCTCAAATATGAGAAGGTGGGTGAGGTGTACACCAAGATGAAGTTGGGGATAGGCTCATTTATAGTTTTTTAATGATACCTGCTTCTCTTAAGAAGCTAATAACATGTGTGGTATCCACAAGTGCATCTTCGCCTAAGATCAATGCTGGATGAAAGGGGATGTGTTGATAATAAAACGAAGTAAAGTATTTTTTCCTTAGTGTTTCGAGTTTTACGCATGTTAATAAGATGTGGTTTACAGTAAGTTCGTTTCGGCATTTTTCACAGCAAGGCTTGTCTTGTTTTGTCAGGAGCAAGTTGTGTGTAAGGTGCGTGTGTCCTATGCGAAGGCGACATAAAATTACTTCGATGAAGCGTTCTTGGTGTGAGCATGTCTTCCATTCTTTTATTACAGGTTTTACTAGGTGTAGTTTATTGGTTGCTTCACTATTCCATGTAGTCTGCCATTTATTCCTCAGTTTATGGTTCACTAATTTCATACAGTCTTTGTAAGGAATTCTTGTTTGGATGATTTTTTTATGTCGAGCTTTCGCTGCACATTCATCTGCTTTTTCGTTGCCACCGATTCCGACGTGACTGGGCACCCAGCAAAATTTTATGTTGTGTCCTTTTCTAGTGGTTTTTCGTATGTTATGTAGGATGTCGCCGATTAATGGTGTAATTGCATTTCTAGGTTGAAGTGCTGTTAGTACGCTTAGTGAATCTGTGTAAATTATGCTGTTTTCAATATTCTCATCTAAAATTTTTTCTACAGCTAGAGAGATTGCGTAGCACTCTGCAGTAAAAATGGATGCACACTGAGGTAGGCGTACCGTTTTTCCCCAAATGTTTTGTATTGCGGCACTGCCCACGTATCCTGCCGATTTGGAGCCATCAGTATAAAACGCTGTGTATTCCACGTATTTTTCGTTTAGTGCCAAAAATTCTTGTATTATGTGTTCATGTGGTGTTTTTTTTTTGAAGATGTGTTAATGTGAAGTCGCACACTGAAGGCTGGCAATACCAAGGTGGGAGTGGATCGGGTTTTCGGGCTATCTGAGGCAATGTGTCCCTTATATCTAGTTCTTGGCATCTCTCGTCGAAGCGGAGAAGAAGTGGTCTTATTGCTTGTGGTTTGTTTGTAAATAGTATTCGTGATGGGCACCTTGTAACTATTGGGTAGCAGATGTGTTTCGGCAGTGAACGAATTTTTAGGATGTATGAGCATGTAAGCATGGTTCTTCTGTCTGAAAGGGGTGGTTCATTTGTTTCTACATATAGACTGTGTATAGGAGACGTCCTGTATGCACCAGTTGAAAGACGTAAACCTAAATTATGTACTGGGTCAAGGAGGTTCAAATATGACTTCCTTGCTGAGCCATACACTATGGACCCATAGTTTAAGCAGGAGCGTATAACAGAACGGTAAATGTGTAGGAGGCATACCCTATCAGAACCCCAGTGTTTGCGTGAAAGGACCTTAAGTATGTTCAGGGATCGAGATGCTTTCTTTTTCAGCGCGTTGATGTGCGGAAGGAAGGTGAGTTTTTTGTCAAAAATTACGCCTAGAAATTTGTGCTCGTTTTGGACAGGTAATTTGGCTTCGTTCAGGTGTAGGGTGGGGTCTGTCTGTACTCATCGTTTCAGTGAAAAGAGAATGAACACTGTTTTCTGTGGAGAAAAGTGGAAAACATTTCTGTCTGCCCATGTTGCTAGTTTATTTATTGTAAGCTGTACCTGTCTTTCGCATGTTGATATGTTTGATGATGTGCAAGCTGTCTGAAGATCGTCGACGTATACTGAATACATAATGGACTTTGGGATTATTTTGCTAATGGAATTCATTTTTATAATAAAAAGTGTTGTGCTTAAAATACACCCCTGAGGTATTCCATTTTCCTGAACGAAATTTTTCGACAGGGTTGAGCCTAGGCGCACATGGAACGAACGGTTAGACAAAAAAATCTTTTATGCAGTTCAACATCCTGCCGTGGATGCCAAGGTCGGCCAGATCTTTAAGAATCCCGAACCTCCAGGTTGTGTCATATGCCTTCTGTAAATCGAAAAAAACAGCAAGGCAGTGTTGTTTGTGTATAAATGCTTCTCGTACTGTATTTTCAAGGCGAACTAGATGGTCATTAGTGGATGATCCTTTTTCAAAACCACATTGATGGATATCGAGCAGCTCACGGATTTCGAGGACATTTTCGAATGACTTCGCAAGGCAGCTGGTAAGGGCTATAGGCCTATAGCTACTGGGGGAGTTTGGTGGTTTACCGGGTTTCAAAAGTGGAACAATTATAGCTTTCTTCCATGCTTCAGGTATCTTCACCGATATCCAAATTTTGTTAAAAAATTTTAAAAGGGCTTTTACGGCATGTTCAGAGAGATGGCCTAGCATTTGGTAATGTATTCTATCGGGGCCAGGTGCAGTTTTTTTACCAGCGGACAGTACCCTATGGATTTCTTGAACTTTAATTAAAGTATTGTATGGTTCATTTCTGCTGCTATTTATCGGTAGTCTTTGTTTCTCAGCCGTGTTTTTGATTTTTAGAAATGATTCTGTATAATGTGATGAACTGGAAGCTGCCGAGAAATATTCGCCCAATATATCTGCCTGTTCTTCTATGCTTGTCTGTATACCGGGGGCTGTGAGAAGTGGAACTGTAAATGGCGAATAGCTGTTATTTAGCTTTCGTACCTTCTCCCACATTTGTTTTGATGTGGTTGAGCTGCTTATAGAGGACACGTAGCTTTTCCATGAATACTTTTCAGCACTGCGGCGGATATATCGAGCTTTTGCTCTCGCTTTCTTAAAGCTTATAAAGTTTTCTGCCGTTGGGTATGTGCGAAATATTGCCCAAGCTTTGTTTTGTTCTTTTTTCGCTTCACGACATTCTTGTGTATACCAAATTTTGTGATATGGTTTTACTACTCCAGACGACTGGGGTATAGCTAGGTTTGCAGCGTCAATAATACAGTTTGTAAAAGCTTCATTTAGTTCGTCTATGGTGAGATTATCTGACACAATTTTTTCTAGGCTGGCTTTCTCTTGAAAAAGGGCCCAGTCGGCTAAATGGAGCTTCCACCGTTGTGGTTTTGTCGGGATTACTTCCGGTGAGGATATTAAGCTGATTAGTACAGGTAGGTGATCGCTTCCATGTGGGTTGTCTAGTACGTCCCATTTTAACTCAGTGAAAATAGAGGGTGAACAAATGGAGAGATCGATGCAGCTCATTTTTCCTGAGGTAGGTGAACAATAGGTTGGTTTTCCAGTGTTTAGTAAACATAGGTTATTACGCAGTATAAGATCCTCAATAATTTGGCCTCTTTTATCGGTTTTGTCGCTACCTCAAAAGCTGGTGTGCGAGTTAAAATCTCCGACTATCAAATATGGCTCGGGCAACTGTTCTATAAGGTGCTCCAGTTCATGTATAGTTACTCCTAGATGCGGCTCCAGGTATAGACAGCATAGTGTAACTGTTTTAAATGTGTGCAGGATGGCTGCCACAGCTTCGAATTTAGTATTAAGATGGTGTTCTTTAGCTGTGATCCCCTCTTTAACTATAATAGCAACGCCACCTGAGAGCCTGTTTGCGTGCTCTCGGTCGCGGCGGAACACCTTATACTTTTTGAGTATGTTTTCATGTTTGGAACCTAAGTATGTTTCTTGTAGACGCACGGCCACGGGTGAGAGGGTGGTCAGTATGTCTTTTATGTCGTTTATGTTAAGTAAAAGTCCCCTGCAATTCCAGTGTACGAAAGCATTTTGTATTATATGTGTGGAGTGAAAGAGGATCTAAGTTGTGTTTTCAGGCCATTTGATTGGAAGCCTCTCTTTATGGTGGCGATCCAAGGAGCCCCGCCGTTCACCCGACGTCCACGGTACAGGGCTTCCTTGACTTGTGTCCATTGTATCCTCAGATACGCTGGACGCCCGTGCTGGACGCACGGTTTCGTTCAAGTTGGGCCTCCTCGCGTGGGGAAGGACCCTAGAGCCTGCTGACCTGGGGGTCCGCACGGCTTGCTTTTGAAGTAGTGGCGCAACGCTAGCTGCGTCCACTGTGGGCGCTGGAGTCTCCGCCCGAGCCTCACTGTGTGTGACCTGGGCAGGCTGGGAAGGCCGCTGTGTTGCCGCACCCTGTTGCAGCACAACGGAATAGCTTTTTTTTTTTGCACCAATGAAAGTCGCTTTCGCGCTTCCCTGAAAGTGATATTTTCTTTTACTTTGAGTGTGATTATCTCTTTTTCTTGTTTCCATGTTGGGCAGGCACGCGAGTAGGCAGGATGATTGCCCTCGCAGTTTACAGAATGGTGTAATTCAACTTCACAGTTGTCTGAAGGGTGATCATGGGAAGCACACTTAGCGCATGTGGTTTGGCCCCGGCAGCTCTGTGAGCCGTGGCCGTACCTTTGGCATTTGAAACAGCGTCGCGGATTGGGTATGTAAGGTCGGAGTTTCAGATTGCTGTAGCCTACCTCCACAGATTCAGGCAGTGTGCTCAATGCGAACGTTAGGACGAAGTGCTTTGTTTCGATTTCCTTGTATTCCCGTCTGATCTTTATTCTGTACACATCTGTGACATTTTGTTATTGTAGTCCGTTAAGGAGTTCTTGTTCGGTCATATACTTAAGGTCATGATGAAATGACGCCACGAATGGTATTCAGTGATCGGTGAGGGCTGATTGTTACGGGAATGTCACCGAGGGCTGTTACTCCTGAAAGTTTCTCGTACTGATGTTCGTACAACAATTCCAAAAGAAGGTCCCCATTTGCTAGTTTTTTTATTTTATATCCTTGTCTAATGGTGTCTGTTAGAGTCCTTGTAACATTGAAAGGAGAGACATATCGTGCAGAAATTTCTGAATGCTCACTATGAACTACGTGGAATTTGGGAAAGTTGCTTTTGGTTTTCGTAAAGAACTGGGCAGTGAGTGACATCGGTGCGCCCTCTCTTGTTAGGAGGGCGATCGCTTGAAGCAAAAGAGTTCGCCATAAAAATTGTATTTTTCGGTCGCGGTACCAGCCGCCCACCACGGAGCCCAACGAGGGGACGGGACAGGAGCTTGCAAGCAAGCCCTGCCCACGCCAGCTGTATACTGCGGCTATAACCCAATATGGCGTAACTCAAGGTAGTTAGCCACACAAAGGTTAACCCTAGCCGCCAGGAAAGGAAGGAACAAGAAGTGAAAGAGAAGACAGGAAAGATGGGAAAGTGGGAGAGAAAGACGAAGATTGGAGAGGAGGACAGGAAAAGGCGACTGCCGATTTCCTCCAGGTGGGTCAGTCTGGAGGTGCCGTCTATGTGAAGCCGAGGCCGAAGAGGGCCCCCCGGCGGAGACAACACACCTCTTCGACAACACCCAGCATCGGCTCAACCCCCAGGATCCCCTTTTCCCCAGACACGGCTAAGCCGCGCACGGCTACACCTTCGTGTGCTTCCCTCGACCCTCGTGTGCTCGGGTACGTGGTGTCGCTACACACCAAACGCCTGCTTGAGCAGACGCCCCTGCGGGGGTCTCGATACGGACAAGTTGATCTCTTGAGGATCTATGTTCCCTGAAGCCACACTGCAAGGGATCTAGTATCTTGTTACTTTCAAGAAAATGCACAGAGCGACGGTTAATAATTTTCTCAAAAAACTTACATAGGCAGCTTGTTAGGGCTATAGGCCTATAGCTGCTGGCCAAAGACGGGTCCTTGCCCTCTTTCAGAATAGGGATTATGACTGCTTGCCTCCAGGCTGACGGGATGTAGCTGGCAGAGAAAATGGCGTTAAAAAGAGAGAGGAGTGTTTTGTGTGCTTCGGGACGTAGGTGTTGAATCATCTCGTAAATTATTCGATCGGTTCCAGGAGCTGATTTATTACAACTATGTAGTGCAGCCTGAAATTCAGCCATATTGAAAGGACGGTTGTAGGATTCATTGCTCTTTCCTTTTAAGTCCAGAGGCAGTTTCTCAGCTTGTTTCTGGTATCTAAGAAATGCATCGGAGTAATGCAATGGGCTAGAAATGTTTTCAAAATGTGCCCCTAGAGAGTCAGCTTGGTCCTGAAGAGTATTTCCTTGCGTGTTTACTAATGGTAGAGGATGGAGTTTGCCGACCTTTGATTTTATTCACTCTGTTCCAGGCTTTTCGTTCGTCAGTATAAGAGTTAATGCTAGAAATATATTTCTGCCAGCTTTCCCTTTGGGCACGGCGCCGCGTTCTTCTACCCTCAGACTTTATTTTCTTGAAAATTATCAAGTTCTCTGTAGTTGGGGAGTCTCGAAGGTTGTTCCAAGCTTTATTTTGGTTTCAACGAGCTTTCTTGCAGTCGTCGTTCCACCGTGGGAACACATCGCTTACAGGACGATCCATTTGTTGCGGGGATACATATTGACGCCGCATCAACTATGAACGCCGTGAAATATGCCACTGCATCTTCGATAGAAAGATTACTGATATCATTCCAAGTCAAATGTGTCAGCTCCCTGTATCGTGTCCAGTCGGCACAATCGACTTTCCACCGGGAGACATGTGGAGAGCACTCATCACCTTTTGTTAGTTTTATGACAATGGCGAAATGATCACTCCCGTAGGGATTCTTAATCACGTTCCTCTCCAGATGCGGCAAGAGTAAACTCGATGCGATGATTAAATCGATAGATGAAAATGTTTTGTTTGCGACACTGTAAAATGTAGGTTCTTTCCCATTAAGCAAGCAAGCATCTGTAGTGAGGAGGAAGTTTTAAACTATGCGCCCTCTGGCATCACAACCACGGCTTCCCCAAAGGGTGTTGTCTGCATTAAAATCTCCAACGACAGTGTACGGTTCGGGCAGTTCATAGATAAAGGTGTGAAATTCGGTTTTTGAAAGTTGATTTGATTGATTGATTGATTTGTAGAGTTTATTGGCGCAAGGGCCAGATGTGGCCAAAGAGCGCCAAGTCGATGATCCGTGCTTGTCAATGATATGTGAGTGTTGATTGTGGGGAGTATATGATACACGGCTGCATAGTGGCCTAAAAATATTCGCTAAAAGGTGGAAAATATACATGTGATGCAATATGGCTGTAAAAGGGCCTAAAATTTATTCGCTCTGAAGTGCGTAAAATACAAGTATAAAAACATGACAGTGATTGATGGTGTCTGCGCTGAAAATAGATGTTTCATGAGATATGGATGATCAGTAAAACAACAAATGGCTGTAGCACTAGTGCCTCAGCAAGGCCTTGAAAGCAAGGGCTGGGAGGCACGTGCTCTAAAAAATGGTTTCATTGCAGCTACGACCTCCAGGTGGAGGCCGTGCTACAGGTAGCCTGGCCAAATTACATTTAAGGTGTCAGTTTCAGTTAAAAAGGTTAATACTGTTCCAAAAGTAAAAAGGGGTTCGTTGCTCAGAAAGAATGCTGGGTGTAATGGTATGTGTTGGAGATAAGCGGAGGGGAAGTACTTTTTCCTTTCTGCCTCTATTTCAGTGCATTGGATAAGAACATGAATAACTGTAAGCCTGTTGCCACATTTGGGACATGTCGGAGGTTCGCTTCCCGACAGAAGGTAAGAGTGAGTGGCGTACGTATGTCCTATTCTTAATCTACACAGAAGTATTTCCTTATGCCTTGCTGTTCTTTCAGTTATCCAGTTCCCTAATTTTGGTTTGATAACGTGTAGCTTATTCTGTACTGCATTATCCCATTGATGTTGCCAGTACTTCCTAAGTTTATGGCGTAAGAAGGGTTTAAGTTCTGTTGCTGCTATGGGTCTATTAACATCCGTTTAATTAAAGACGACTGACGTTGCACTTTCGTCAGCAGCTACATTGCCTTTTATGCCCCTATGGCCAGGTACCCAACATAGGACGATGTTTTGGTTGTATATTAAAGCTAAGCATAGTTCTATGTATAGTTTATTAAAGACAGGATTCCTATGTTTTCGAAAACTCATTAAGGCCCTTATTACACTTAATGAATCTGTGAAAATGATGGCCTTATTGAGATTTGTTTGTCTGATATGTTTTACAGCAGAGAGTATCGCGTACGCCTCAGCCGTGAAAATACTTGTGTTGGGATTTAGAGAATCCGAGGTGGAAAAACATGGCCCAAGAGCTGCATACGCAACACCAGCAGATGATCTGGAAGCATCTGTATAATATTCGGCACAGCAGTACTTCGCTTGGAGTTCGAGGAAGTGTGACTGTATGTGTGCCTCAGGTGCATGTTTTGTTATTTCAACAAACGAGGTATCGCAGTCTATGGTCTGCCAATCCCAAGGCGGTGGAATGCGAGTGGGAGGCATTAGGATATTTTCTGGGAGATGTATGTCTGTTTTTTCTCTCATTGCTTCCAAGCGTAGGCTCAAAGGAGTTCTAATACGCGGGTGGTTACTGTAAAGTCTGGCAGCACGCAGGTCACTAACGATCGGATGGCATGGATGTTCGGTGTCTGATTTTACCCTAATATAGTATGATAAACTTAAGAATATTCTTCGTAGATGTAAGGACCATTCGTTGGACTCAACGTAGAGACTTTCAACAGGGCTCGTTCTAAAGGCGCCTGTTGCCAGTCGTATACCGAGGTTGTGGACTGGGTCGAGAATCTTTAGCGCGCTCTCTGTTGCGGAATGGTACACCACGGCTCCGTAGTCGAGGCGTGAATGTACGAGACTCTTATACAGGCTAAGCAGACACTTCCTGTCACTGCCCCAGGTTGTTCGAGAGAGCAGCTTGAGGAGGTTCATGGTCTTCAGGCACTTTTCTTTAAGATATTTTAGATGGGGAATGAAGTTAAGTTTTGTGTCCAGGATAACACCTAAGAATTTGTGTTCAGGGCTGAAAGTTAGTCTTTCTCCATTAAGGTTAATATCGGGTTGTGGTAGTACACTTCTCTTGTTAGAAAACAGGACACATGTGCTCTTTTGGGGGTTCAGTTTGAAACCATTCTCGTCCGCCCACCTTGAGAATCTATTCAAGCCAAGTTGTAGCTGCCTCTCGCAAATGCTAAGATTGCATGACCTGAACCCTATCTGTACGTCGTCCACATAGACGGAATAGAAGAGTGTGCGAGGTAATACGGTGTGGAGGGAATTCATTTTAACAATAAATAACGTACAGCTCAGTACTCCACCCTGCGGTACACCTGTCTCCTGTATGAATGGACGAGATTGCACGTTGCCAACTCTAACACGAAATGTCCTGTTAGAGAGATAGCTTTCAATTATTCTCAGCAGGTTGCCGCGAATGCCCATTGCCGAAAGATCCCGAAGGATCCCGAAGCGCCACGTAGTATCATACGCCTTCTCCATGTCAAGAAACACGGACAACACAAGCTGCTTGTGGACAAACGCTTCCCTGATATACATTTCCATGCGTACAAGCTGATCTGTCGTCGATCTGCCTTCTCTAAAGCCACATTGATATGGATCTAATTTCTTGTTAATTTCTAGATAATGTACCAGGCGACTGTTTACCATCTTTTCAAAAGCTTTGCATAAGCAGCTCGTCAATGCTATAGGCCTATAACTATTTGCCAAAGAAGGGTCCTTATTCTGTTTCAAAACAGGAATTATGATGGCCTCTTTCCAAGCAGAGGGAATGCAGCCGGACGACCATATAGAATTGTAGAGACAAAGAAGGGTTTTTTGTGTTTCAGGCGGCAGGTGTTTAAGCATTTCATATAGGATGCGGTCAGATCCGGGGGCAGATTGGTTGCAGCTGTTTAGGGCTGCCTGAAGCTCTGCCATGCAAAAGGGTCTATTGTATGCCTCGTATTTTGTGCTTTTCCGTTCTAATGGTTGTCCTTCTATTTGCCTTTTGTACCTTTGGAATGTTTCAGAGTAGTGCGACGAGCTGGATATCTGTTCGAAATGTGCGCCAAGAAAGTTCGCCTGATCTTCCATGCTGTCGCCTTGAGTATTCACTAAAGGCAGAGAGTAAGACTGTCGACCCTTTATTCTATTAACTCTATTCCAAACCTTTGTTTCGTCAGTGTAGGAGTTAATGCCTGATATATACTTTCTCCAACTCTCTCTTCTAGCTTGTCGCCGCGTTCTTCGACCCTGGGATTTGACCTGCTTGAAATTGACTAGATTTTCTGCTGTCGGAGAATCCCGAAGTAAACCCCATGCCTTGTTTTGCTTCTTTCGCGCTTTTCGACACTCATCGTTCCACCACGGAAGACGGCGTTTTGTGGGCAATCCACTTGTTACAGGGATACATTTGGAGGAGGTGCCAAGGAGAAAAACCGTAAAATATTCAACCGCAGCATCTATGCTTAAAGTACACATGTCGTCCCAGGATAAACAAGCAAGCTTTTTGAACGTTTCCCAGTCAGCCGAGTCAGTTCTCCAGCGAGGTAATTGTGGAAGGCATTCATTAGTCATTGGTGTGCTTAGAACTACAGGGAAATGATCACTCCCGTATGGATTTTTAATAACTTTCCATTTAAAGTAAGGTAGAAGAGTAGGAGATGATATGCTAAGATCTATTGAGGAGTATGTTTTGTTTGCCATGTTATAATACGTGGGCTCCTTCCCGTTCAAAAGACATGCACCTGAAGAAAAAAGGAACTGTTCAATCAAGCGACCTCTCGCGTCGCAGCGCGAGTCGCCCCATAGGTTGCTGTGAGCATTTAAATCTCCAAGCACAAGATATGGTTCGGGTAACTGATCTATTAATGTTTGGAATTCTTGTTTGTGAAGCTGAAAATGCGGCGGTATGTATAAAGAGCAAATGGTGATCAGTTTATTTAAAAGTACAGCACGAACGGCCACTGCCTCAAGGGGTGTTTGTAGCCGTAAGTGTTGACAGGCTATAGATTTGTCAGCTATGATGGCTACGCCGCCGGATGATGCGAGGGCATCATCGCGATCCTTCCGAAAAATAACATACTGACGTAGGAAGTGTTTGTGTTTAGATTTCAAATGAGTCTCTTGGACACACAGCACTTTAGGAGTTAGTTGATTAAGGAGTTCTTGGATATCATCGAGGTTGCAAAGCAGGCCTCTGATATTCCACTGAATAATCAGTGTATCCATATTAAAATAAATGTTGTGCTATGTGTCAAAGAGGACTTGATTTAGCTTACAGCGCCCTTTTGAGGCCCTGTAATTGGAGTTTTGTCTTTCCTGGAGCGGTCGACAATGTCGCGCCGCTCCTTAGGCGTCAACTGCGCCTTCTGACTGGGTGTTGTGTCCATGGCCTCTTGAGAGGCACTGGACACGCGCTCTTGCGAGCGGTGTGTTTTACGCGAAGGCTTTGTCTCTAAAGACAAGGCCTTGGAGCCCACCGTCCTGGTGGTTGGTGGGTTTGTCTTGACCTCGGAGCTGGGCTGACTGGTGCCAGCACCAGCAGAGGCCTCCACTGTGGACAAATTCGGGAGAGGTAGGGCAGCCTTCGCTGCTCCCACCGTGGGGGCGGGTGGCGTTGCCGCACGCTCGCTATGCGTGGCGTTGGCATCCGCCAAGTGCCGTTGTGGTACTGCCCCCCGACGTACCACTTCGGCGAAAGATGTGCTCTGTGCAAATGTTGGTGAGATGCGTTGTCTTGCTTCTCTGAAAGTTATGTTTTCTTTTACCTTTATCGTAATTATTTCTTTTTCTTTTTTCCAGACTGCGCATGATCGTGAATATGCAGGGTGGCCACCGTTACAATTACTACAACGGGGCTCAGCCTTACAGTCATCTGCAGAGTGATCATTGATGCCGCATTTCGCACATGTTAGCCGCCCTCGGCAGCTCTGGGAAGCGTGGCCAAACCTCTGGCATTTAAAACAGCGTCGCGGGTTGGGGATGTAAGGTCGTACTCTGATTTTGATATATCCAGTTTCTAATGTCTCTGGTAACGTGCTAGAGCCAAAGGTAACTATTAGGTGTTTAGTTGGCAGCTCCTTGTTGTCCCGTCTGATCTTTATTCTTTGTACGTTTATTACATTTTCATCCTTCCATCCTTCCAGGAGTTCTTCATCGGTCAAGTCCATCAAGTCGGTGTCAGAGATTACGCCTTTGGCCGTATTCATTGTTCGGTGTGCTGTTACACTGACAGGGATGTCTCCAAGTTGTACAAGGTTCGTTAGCTTGTCATGTTGTGCTTTGTCTTTCAGTTCAAGTAATAGGTCCCCACTGGCCAGCTTGGTGATTTTATAGCCGCCTCCAATGGTCTCTGTGAGATACTTCGCCACAATGAATGGTGAAATCGTTCTTGCCTTCTTGTCATGTTTCTCACTGTGTACAACGTGAAATTTCGGGAAAGTCTGAGTGGGTTTTAGAGAAAACTGAAATGTAGCATCGGTGCGCCCCCTTTTAGAGGGACGATCGGTTGAAAAAGGGTTGGAAGTTCCCATGAAATATATTGAGTATTCAGCAACGATGCCAGTCACCCACCACCGAGCCCAACAAGGGGACAAGGCAAGGTATGTGGTGAAACAAGCCCTGCCATGCCAACTGTACATCGTCGCTATAACCACATATGTTATAACCAAGGTAGGTCATACCACACCAGGTTAACCCTCGCCGCCAGGAATGTTGGAAGTTATCAGAAAAAAAAGAAGACAGGAAAGACTAAAAGGGAGAGGGAAAGACGAAGATGTGTGAAGAGAGAGACAGGAAAAGGCGACTGCCGATTTCCCCCGGGTGGGTCAGTCCGGGGGTGCCGTCTACGTGAAGCAGAGGCCAAAGAGGTGTGTTGCCTCCGCCGGGGGGCCTTAAAGGTCCAAACACCCGGCATCGGCTCAACCCCCAGGATCCCCCTTTCCCCGGACACGGCTAAGCCGCGCACGGCTACACGCGGGAGGGTCCAACCCTCGTGTGCTCGGGTACGTGGTGTCGCAACGCACCAAACGCCTGCTTGCGCAGACGCCCCTGCGGGGTTTTTGAAAGTTGGTAGTTCGGGGGGATGTATACAGAGCTAATTGTGACCAGTTTATTAAACAGTACCGCACGGACTGCAACTGCCTCTAGAGTTGTTTTAAGCTGTAGTTGCCGGCAAGGAACACCCTTATCCACAATAATTGCCACACCGCCAGACGAGGCAAGGGCGTCGTTGCCGTCTTTTCGATAAACGGTATACTGCCGGAGAAAGTTCGTGCGTGAAGGATTAAGATGTGTTTCTTGGACACACAGCACCTTTGGATTGTACTTATTTAAGAGTTCCTTAATGTCGTCTAGGTTGTGGAGTATACCCCTGACATTCCCTTGTATTATCTGTGTATCCATAATGTATGTGTTTTGTGCTGTGTGTCTAAGAAATATAGCTTAGCTCACGAGGCCTTTCCAGGCCCCTTGATGCGAGCTCTCTCTTTCTTCCCGGCGCGCTCGAGGGAGCTGCGCCGTTTCTTGGGCGTCTGAGACGCCGGATTTGTGCTCGTATCCATCACCTCCTCTGAGGCGCTGGATACTGCCCGCGTGGCGGGCACTTTCGCGGGAATGTTGGGCCGATCTGCTTGGGCAGTGGCCGTGGGTCCAACAGGCCCGAGGGTCTGTTGGTCCTCCTTTGTGGGGGTCGGTACAGCGCTGGCTGTTCCAGCCGGGGGGGGGGGTGTGGGTGGGCTGATGGCGGGACGGCCGCTCCGTGTGACTTGAGCGGCGGCCGAAGGATGTAGCGCTGCCCCTCGGCGCGCCAAATCGGTGTAGGATGGACTACATTGTTTGATGGAGAAGCGTTTGCGCGCCTCTTGGAAGGAAAGGTTCATTTTTACTTTAATTTCGATTATTTGTTTTTCTTTTTTCCATGATGGGCAAGAACGAGAGTATGCGGGGTGATCCCCTTCACAGTTAGCGCAACGTGTGGCGGAAGTGCAAGTGTGGGACGAGTGCTCGTTTGATGCACATTTTGCACAAGTAGCGCGCCCTCGGCAACTTTGCGAACCGTGCCCGAACCGCTGACACTTGAAGCATCGGCGTGGGTTAGGAATGTATGGCCTTACCCGTAGTTTGCAGTATCCTGTTTCTATTGAATCTGGTAAGTTGCTAGTTCGAAAAGTGATGATTATATGCCTGGTTGGTATTTCTTTGTCATCTCGCCTTATTTTTATCCTTTGTACCTTGACGACGTTCTGTTCTTGCCATCCTTCTAGTAATTAACTTTCGATAAGTTCGATAAGGTCATCTTCTGAGATGACACCGCGCACTGTGTTCATCGACCTGTGTGGTCCTACAGAAACGGGAATGTCCCCAAACGCTACAAGTTTTGATAGTTTGTCATATTGTGGCTTGTCGCGAACTTCTAGTAGAAGATCTCCACTTCCCATCTTCGTAACTTTATAACCTGGGCCTATTGTTTCAGTGATAGATTTAGCTACAAAAATGGTGATATCATTCGGACTGTCTTGGTTTCATGCTGACTGTGGACAACGTGGTATTTAGGAAAGGACACTTTCGGTTGCAGGGGAAAAGCATCTGCCATAAATATGTGGAAAATTCGGCGGCGATGGTGGCCACCCACCACCGAGCCCAACAAGGGGACGCTACAAGATTGGAAGCCTGCAGACGCCAGCCATGCATCGCCACTATAACCTAATATAAAATATCCAAGGTTGGACAATTACACCAGGTTAACCCTTGCCGCCAGGAAATACGGAGGAGAAGTGAGGAGAATTGATGAGAAGACAGGAAAGATGAAAAAGGCGAGAGAGAAAGACGAAAATTGGAGAGGAGGACAGGAAAAGGCGACTGCCGATTTCCCTCGGGCGGGTCAGTCCGGGGGTGCCGTCTACGCGAAGCAGAAACCAAAGAAGTGTGTTGCCTCCGCTGGGGGGCCTTAAAGGTCCAAACACCCAGCATCGGCTCAACCTCCAGGATCCCCCTTTCCCCAGACACGGTTAAGCCGCTCACGGCTACACGCGGGAGGGTCCAACCCTCGTGTGCTCGGGTACGTGGTGTCGCAACACACCAAACGCCTGCTGACGCAGACGCCCCTGCGGGGACTGGGCCTCAGAGGCGTGTGTATCTAATATGCATTATATCCGCAGGTGAGGCAGACAAAACGGAAAGAAAGAGGAGGAAGTTAGCTACACGTACAGAACGCAACCCTTTGACAAAGGTAAGGGCAGAACATTTAATCGATAGTGGAATGCAAACATCTTCAGCTTGCATAGTGGCAGTGGCAACTGTGCTGAGGTACCCACCCCTCTTTTTGAATGACACACCTGCTTTCATGCTCAATAATCAGAATATTCGGTTCATCATCAATCAGTCACTCAATATGCCGTTTCACATGTCTAACACGTCTTGCCTTCTCTTTCCTGCATTTCTCTACAAGCTAACAGAATTTCGATGATCCTAATTTTTTTTACTGCATTGATTACAGTGTGCAGTCAAAAGTTCGTTGTTTGTTACTATATGCTGTTTGTAATGTTATGCGCTTGATATTGTTTTTGCTGATGTCATATTAATGTTCTATGCTGCTGTTTCGCGTGAATATTCCTTTCATTCTACTAATGCTTTTTCTTTACTTCCTAATTCCTTACGAATATGGTTCTCCCCTTACACAGTGCCTTCTCGAAGGAAGGAACTTGTAAATAAATTTCTTTAAAGTTCTGCGGTTAAGAATTTCGCAAAATTCTTTACGTCAAAGTTGTTATTGATATGAAGTGAGTGCTTGCACATTAACAGAATAGAGATGGAACAACTGTGCCAATTATGCGAAATATAGCATAAAAATAAAAATAAAGCTATGTTAGCTTTGCCTAGCTTGTGAAGCTGAAACCGAACGTCAAGCACACTAATGTCTTCAAACAGCAATTAATGAATCACCGTGGCCTTGAATATGGCTGATCCTATTAGCCCTCCATCCGCAGTTCTAGGGCTTTCGCTGTATCCTGAGACTGGATATGTTGGAAGCAGGAAAAACTGTGGATGTTGTAATTTTTTAAGTGCTGTTCAGTACAACTTTTCGTTTTTCATGGTCTTGTTGGCATGCTGCAGTTCTGTGATCATCCTTTCTTGGACCTTCTCGCTCAGGTTCCTACGCTTATCCCTTTCACCCGTTTAATAAGCTTAAGTGCCACTCTCCCCAAGTAAAACTTGTTCATTCTCACTGCAGTAAATTCTCACAGGAAGCCAGCCTCTAAAAAGCTTATGGAACTGATTTGGTACTTTTATTCCTAATGCCTTTCACAAATGCGCATAATGTGGCTTACATTCTTTGACTTTCATTTTGAAAGTCTAAACATATACAGTGTGTGGTATGCACTGTCTCAGCATTGCCATTTGTTGGGCGTGTTTGTAAACTGACATTGAAAGCATATTTAGCGCCAGCGAACAAAGACAGAAGGGAGATGACACCATAATGCGCTAACTTCAACCTAATTTTCAGGAAACAACCACCTATTCAACCCGTGATGATGATAATGTGTGGTGTTTTATGGCGCAAGGGCCAGGTTTGGCCGAAGAGCGCCATGACAAGTGGTAATGTTGACGATGTATTATGGAAGATGTGACTTGGCTGTAAAGTGGCCTAAAAATAGTCGCTGTAAAGTGCGTAAAATCTACGTGCTATAAAATTATGGCGACGACTAATGGCAAATACTATGAACATTAAAATCCATCGTAGAAGAATGTTGCAAAATAGAAAATATATAAGATGGTAAAATTACTTGGAGCACTGCTGCCTCGCCAGAGCCCTTGAAACACAAGGGCCTAGAGGCATGTGCTATACGAAAGAGCTATCACAGCGGCATCCTCTGAAGAGAGAGACGCGCTACGAACATGAGGGGCTAACTACATGCAGGACAACATCTTTCAGAAAACTTAGGAGTGCGTTGGTGTCAAATAAAGGTTCTGGGCCGAGTAGCATTACGGGATGTAGGGGGATGTGCTGCCGGTATGCTAGGGAAAAAATGTTTCCTTCTCTCAGATTCGGCTGCCCGACACTCCAGGAGGACGTGGAGGACGGTCAGCCTCGCCCCGCATCTACCGCAGGTTGCAGGATCATTTTCAGTGAGTAAAACGTTATGCGTGCCAAATGTGTGTCCTATTCTGAGGCGACAGAATAGGACATCTTTTCGCCGTGATTTTGTTACGGAGGGCCAATAACCTAACTGTGGCTTTATCACGTGCAGTTTGTTATTTACTTCTGCGTCCCACATACGTTGCCAGTGGTTTCGCAGTTTCCTTCTTAAGAAAGGCTTCAGGTCTGTGACAGGGACCGAAGCAGTAGGATTAACTGCATGCAATGAAATTGATGTGGCCATTTGGTCCGCTAGAACATTACCCTCGATGCCCTTATGTCCAAGCACCCAGCATATAATCACATGTTGGTTAGATATATATGCTTTACACGGGACGCAGTAGAGTTAATTAATTACCGGATTTTTGTGGTTACAGAAAGACATCAGGGCCTTCACAACACTAAGGGAGTCCGTATATATAACTGATTTCTGGAGTTTTGATTTATTTATATGCTTTACGACCGACAGCAGCGCGTAGGCCTCAGCCGTAAAGATACTAGTTTCCGGATGCAGTACATCGGCTTCCGAGAAGGATGGACCGACGGCTGCATAGGACACCCCGTCATGTGACTTCGATGCGTCTGTGTAGAACTCCGTGCAGGAGTATTTGTGCTGGAGTTCCCGGGAACGCATTTGTATTTCAATCTCTGGAGCGTGTTTTGTACTTGCATGAAATATATATCGCATTGTATCAGCTGCCACTCCGAAGGAGGTAGCTGCTTGGCTGGATGCATTGGGCGAAGCTCGAGGAGTGGAACATGCATTTCATGACTAAGCTCCCTCACACGCAGCGAGAAAGGCTGTCTTACGGAGGGACGATTATGAAAGAGTGTAGCATATGTCATCTCGTTAACGGTATTATAACACGGATGTTGAGGATTAGAATGGACTTTCAGAAAATATGTTTGGCTGATGTATGTTTTCTGGAGATGAAGTGACCACTCGTTGATTCTGCGTAAAAACTTTCAACGGGACTTGTCCTGAAAGCGCCCGTGGCTGAGCGGATACCTAGATGGTGAATAGGGTCTAGCATTTTTAGCGCACTCGGGGCGGCAGAATGATAGATCACGGCACCATAGTCTAATCGTGATCGAATCAGGCTCTTATAGAGATTCATTAAGCACTTCCTGTCACTACCCCACGTAGTCTGGGATAGAAGTTTCATTAGGTTCATTGTTTTCAGACATTTTTCTTTAAGATGTTTAATGTAGGGGACGAAAGTGAGTCTGTAGCCAAGTATGACACCTAGAACTTTGTGTTCTTTGTTTATTTATTTTTTTATTTAACAATGTCCTTACAGGCCTCGTATGAGGCATTGGGTAACGGGGGCGTTACAATAAGATTAACAGAGTATATGGAACATATAAAAACATAATAGACATCCATAATTAATTGACAGTGAAAAAACATATGCTATCTTATACAAGTATTAAAAGCATTGTACAAGATAACAAGGTCTGGAGTGTACATATTAGAAAAATACAAACGATACAGTTTCTTTAATAAACAATGAAAAATAATGTTGCCACTCTAGTACAAATACTAAACAATACTAAAGAATACAAGAATAATAAGCGAAATGAGCTGATAAACAAGAGAGCACACAACTGAAAAAGAGAAGAAAAAGCATCGTGCACTTTATTGAAGTTACACGGTGGAATATGAAATGGTGAGCTGGCGGAATTCATCGGGATTAGGTTCGGAGACGATGAAATAAGGAAGAGCGTTCCACAATCGAATGGCACGAGGAAGCGCCGACCAGTTGAATGCATGTGTGTTCCCGTATATGCGTGTGAAGCTGAGGTGATTATGTAATCTGCGAGATGTGAAAGGTGCGACTTCAAGCCGTAAAGAAGATTTCCTATCCGCATGAACGTACTTGTGAAATAATGATATGAGTGCAAGATCGCGTCGAGTGCTTAGTGGCTGAAGTGAAATATCAAGTTTTATTTGTGAGATGCTTGAATTGTAGGTGTAGTTACGTGAGATAAACCTGGCGGCCCTATTTTGAATTGATTCTAATAAGCTGATTAGGTTGTAATGATGGGGTGACCAGATTGGGGAGGCACATTCGAGCTGGGGGCGAACAAACGTCCGATAAGCTAGCTTACGGATGTTAGAGGGCGAATTACGTAGCTTTCGGCGTAAGTACCCCAGTGATTTTGAAGCATTAGCATATATAGTAGACTTTCCTACATATATAGTAGGAAAGTCTTGGTGCGAGATTAATGCCTAAATATTTGTAGGAAGTAGCTACAGAATTTGGCTTATTATTTACGTTATATTGGAAGGAAGAGATTGAGTGTTTACGGGTGAAAGACATTACTTTGCATTTAGACGAATTAAGATTCAATAACCAAGTGTTACACCAATCGAATATGAGATGAAGGTCGCTTTGAATATAGAGGTGGTCATCGGGGCTGGTTATAGCGCGGTAAATAATGCAGTCATCTGCGAATATTCGCACTCGGGATGTTAAGTTATTAGGAAGATCGGTAATGTATATTAAGAATAGTAGCGGCCCAAGAACGCTACCATGTGGCACGCCGGAAGTGACATAGGAAAGGGGCGAAGAAAGGTTGTTAACGACAGTACATTGTCGGTGATTAGAAAGAAAGTTCCGGAGCCAAGTTAGTGTCAGTGAATCCACTCTTAGTGCATTTAACTTTGAAATTAGGCGACAATGGGCTATGCGATCAAACGCCTTGGAAAAGTCAATGAATATGCTATCAATCTGTACATTATGGTCCATGTCTAAATGCAGGTCAGTCGTGAATACTAAAAGCTGTGTCTCACATGACAAACCCTTCCTGAACCCGTGCTGATTAGCGAAAAAAAAAAGTTGTTTCATTCCAGATGGTTGTATATATGAGAAGCTATTATGTGTTCGAGCATTTTACAACAAATACACGTGAGCGAAATTGGCCGGTAGTTATCTGGCGAGTATCTGTCACCGTTTTTGAATATGGGAACTACTTTCGCAGTCTTCCATCTAACGGGAGCGCTCCTGAAGTTAGTGACTAAGAATGTGATATAGTATTTTGCTAGAAGTCATAACGGTGTTCTTCAGTATTTTGGAATTAATCTCATCGACGCCACAAGAATTACATTACTTAAGATTGTTTATAAGAGATACAATGCCGCCGATAGTAATGTCGATGGGTGTCATGTAGTGATAGTCTAAATCGGGAACGTCAGGTAGGGTGGAGTGATCCTCAGTACTAAATATAGATGAAAAATATGTGTTGAAGCGTGAAGGACACTCATTGTCTGGAAGGCGCACATGGTCGCTATCATGTAAAAAAATGTGATTACTGTCGCGGTTCGGAGAGATAATTTGCCAGAACTTTTTAGGGTTGGGTTTGAGAAGAGATGGAAGGTCATGTGAAAAATATTTATCTTTAGCAGCGGATAACGCGGAGTTGTAGTTTTTTTAAACATTGATTGTATTTTTCCCAAGCCCATGGGGTGGTAAATCGTTTAGCACGAGCGTATAAGCGTTTCTTTTTGTTTCGAAGACTGCGAAGGAAACAGGTGAACCATGGGTTCGATTTATCATTAGATATTTTGATTAATGGGATGTGCTGGTTTACTAATGATTGTAATTTGTCTCGAAAGAGTACCCAGTTTCCCTCGACCGTTCTACTGTAAAAGGAAGGGAGAAGTGCATTGTTGAAAAAAAGGTCTAGGTCAGCATTAATGGTAGTATATTCACCCTTGTTATAGTTCCGAATTTTTTTTTTTACTATACCCGTATATGGTAACGGAATATTAAGGGTTAATTGGAGTAGATTATGGTCGCTAAAACCATCCAAGTATGTTATTTGCTGAACTGTTTCACGGTTGGTTGTCAGTAGTAAATCTAAGATGTTGGGACCGCGAGTGGGTTGGTTGACAGTCTGGGTGAAGTTGAAGTCTAGGGCTAAATTAATGAAATCTAATGACACTCGACAGGTAGAGGTTAGCTTTGCTCAGTCAATGTGTGGAAAATTAAAATCCCCTAATAGGTAAATTATATCCGCTGGGCCTGCCTTAATTGCGGTAGTAATACTGTTACGAAGGTCGGTGGCAAAGGTTTGAAGTGAATCAGGAGGAAGGTAACAGGCACCAATGAGTACCTTTGTAGAACGGGTTAAACAGGCGGCCCAAACGATCTCGAGATTCGAGTCTGAGTTACGTAATAAGATGTGATGATTTTTTTAATCGCGAGAATGACGCCACCACCTCGCCTGTCAAGGCGGTCATGCCGGTAGATATTGTAAGTGCGGGCGAGAGAAAAAAAATCATGATCAGAAATATCTGGATGCAGCCAGGTTTCGGTGACAATGACTATGTCAAAATCGGCATATTCAAGGAAGGATGACACCATTTCATGCTTTGATATTAGGCTTCGGCTGTTAGTAAATGATAGTCATATTGGTGTTATAACGGGAGAAGATCTCGATTCTTGACGGTCGTGAGTGCACGTGCGCCTCTCATGCTATCTATTCCACCGCACAACATTTTGTGTTGCAATGTCATAGACATGTGTTGTTGCACCAATACGCAGCCTATCAACAGATAACCTATACGGTTTGTTTTGCGTCTTCGCAAATTCTATCAGTTTTCTTCTGGCTTGGCGAGTGGTAAACGAGAAGTCTTCGCGTATGAAAAATGAGGAGCCTTTAAGCTTACCTGCAGCTGCAAGTACCTGTTCTTTGTCTTTAAAAATGTGAACTTTGCTATGAGGGGCCGGTGCTTGTCTGCATTGTATTTGCCTAGTCGATGTACACGTTCCAGCTGTGCACCAGCTATGTTTATGTCCAGCTTTTCTGCGCAAAACTGTTATTTTCATCTCCGATGCTGCCCAATCCTCTGTTGGGTCATCTTGAATGCCAAAGAAAAGCAAGTTACATCGTCGCAGCCTGTTTTCCGTGTCATCGCACCTAGAGGTGATTGTTACTGGCTGATTAGAAACACCGTGCAGAAGATCGGATCCCATTGCTGAATGGCGTTACCCTTGCGTTAAGACGTTCGATTTCGCTCTTAGCGGCTGCTAGCTCGTCTTTAGTACTTTTAAGTTCAGCATGTAGTAGAGCATTGCCTTGCTCAAGCTTGGATACTTTTGTTAGCGCAGCAGTCTCCCCCATTCTAGCGCTTTACAGGTATCTGTTGACCACGCAGTTCTATACAAGGATCTGGGATAAGTCCTCTCTTTCTTGTAAAAAGAACACAAGAGCTTTTGTTAGGATTGATCTAAATCCATTCCTGTCTGCCCACATTGACACTTTGCTCAGGCCATGCTGTACCTGTCTCTCGCAGACTGCGAGGTTACAAGATTTGAAAGCTATTTGAACGTCATCCACGTAGACAGAGTTAAAGATGGCCGGTGGTAATGAAGCACGAAGCGTGTTCATCTTCACGATAAAGAGCGTGCAGCTGAGCACGCCTCCTTGGGGTACACTCGTTTCTTGCGTAAACGGACGTGACAGTGCATTGCCGACTTTTACCCGGAAGGTACGATTGGACAGATAGCTTTCTATTATGTTAAGCATATTAGCGTGGATGCCCATTTCTGAATGGTCTCTTAAGATTCCGTAACGCCACGTTGTGTCATACGCCTTTTCCATATCGAGAAATATCGATAGGAAGAACTGTTTATGTATAAATGCGTCGCGGATATTCCATTCAACACGTACGAAATGATCAGTTGTGGAGCGCCCTTCTCGGAAGCCGCACTGATAAGGATCAAGCATAGTGTTCTGTTCAAGGAAATGAATTAGTCGCCGATTTATCATTTTTTCAAACACCTTACAAATGCAACTTGTGAGCGCTATCGGGCGGTAACTTGCCACTGAGGAAGGGTCTTACCTTGTTTCAAAACAGGGACCACAATGGCTTTCTTCCATGCGGTTGGAAGGTACCCTGCATCCTAGATGGTGTTGAAAAGTGTGAGTAGTGTAACTTGCGTGTCATTGTGTAAGTTTTTGAGCATTTCATAACTGATTCTATCAGATCCTGGTGCGGAGCTCTTGCATGCGCTCAAGGCAGCTCTCAATTCGGCAATACTAAAAGGACGGTTGTAAGGCTCATTCTCTCGACTTTTTCTTGTTAATGGCTAACGTTCTTCTATTTGTTTATATTTCAGGAAGGATTGCGAATAATGATTTGAACTTGATACGTTCTCAAAGTGCTCCCCAAGAGAGAGTGCCTGATCTTGCAGTGTATCGCCCTGTGTATTTACCAGAGGGAGTGAATATGTTTGTCGCCCTCTAATTCTATTTACCGTGTTGCAGACTTTGGCCTCATCTGTAAACGAGTTAATACTCGATACATACTTCTGCCACCTTTCTCTTCTGGCCTATCGGCGGGTTCTCCTACCTTGGGACTTTACTTTTTTAATGTTGACAAGATTTTCTGCAGTGGGCGAAGCGCGTAGCAACCCCCACGCTTTGTTCTGATTCCTACGTGCGATTCTGCATTCATCGTTCCACCACGGGACATGCCGTTTGCATGCCGAGCCACTTACTTCACGTATTCATTTAGATGCGGCATCTATTATGAAGGCTGTAAAGTACTCCACAGCAGCATCGATTTCTAAAGAAGACATGTCATCCCATAACATACTAGTTAAGTTTCGGAATTTCTCCCAGTCTGCTGTGTCAATCTTCCACCTAGGAGCCTGTGGTGGGTATTCGTTTTCTTTACGTGTTCTTAATAATATGGGGAAGTGGTCGCTACCGTAAGCATTGATTGTAACTTCCCATTCGAGTTCAGGCAGTATGGACGGGGAAACTATGCTCAGAACAATTGAAGAAAAGTTATTGTTTGCAAGACAGTAATATATGGGTTTCTTCTTATTCAGAAAGCACGCACCAGAAGAAAAAAACGAACTGTTCAACAAGACGACCTCGTGCATCTATACGAGAGTCGCGCCACAGGCAGCTGTGCGCATCAAAATCGCCAAGAACAACATAAAGTTCTGGCAATTCGTCTATAAATGACTGAAATTCATGTTTGTTTAATTTGTAGTGTGGGGGTACGTAAACCGAGCAAATGGTGACGAGTTTATATAGAAGAACAGCTCGAACCGCCACTGCTTCAAGGGGCGTTTGTAGCTGTAAACGCTGACAGGAAATACTTTTATGAATAAGAATGGCAACACCGCCTGATGATACGACAGCATCATCGCGATCTTTGCGGAACTTGACATACGGTCGGAGATAGTTTGTGTGTTGTGGTTTTAAGTGTGTTTCCTGTAGACACAGCACTTTTGGATTGTGTTTTTGTATAAGCTCTTGCACGTCATCAAGGTTCCTAAGAAGACCTCTAACGTTCCATTGAATAATTTGTGTATCCATATTGAAAGTAAATAAGTGCTGTGTGTATGGAAACAGAGGTGATGCCTTAGGTTACAGGGCTCTTTCGAGGCCCTGTAACGGGGGTTCTGCCCTTTCTGGAGCGTTCGAGGGAGCCTCGCCGCTCCTTAGGCGTTTGGTGCGCCTTGAGGACAGGTGTAGTGTCCATTGCCTCTTGTGAAGCGACGGACACGTGCTCTTGCGAGCGAGAAGTTACAAGAGAGAGTCCTGCCTTGGAGGGCAAGACCCCTGCGCCCACCAGCCCGGAGGTCGATGGGGCGCCCTGCGGGATTTGGCTGCGCCGGCTGTTGCCAGCGCTGGAAGGGGCCCGGGAGGTTGAGGCACCCTCGGCTGCGCCCACCTTCGGGGTCGATGGTCCCTTCTCCTCGGTTGACGGAGCAGCGCTAGCTGCAACCCCCGCGGGGCCAGATGGCGTAACTGCCGACTCACTGCTTGTGGGTTGGGCAGCCGCCGGAGGCCGTTGTGACGCTGCCCCCTGACGCGCCACATCGGCAAAGGTTTTCTTGGGCAGGTATGATACCCGCCTGCGTGCCTCCTTGAAAGTTATGTTTTCCTTGACTTTGACTGTAACAATTTCCTTTTCTTTTTTCCAGGAAGGGCACGACCGCGAGTACGCGGCGTGCTCCGCATCACAGTTTACACAGTGGAGAGCGTTCGCAGAAGCTTCAGTGGTGTGTTCTTGGGCACTGCATTTCGCACATGTTTGGCGGTCGCGGCAGCTCTGCGAACTGTGGCCGAAACGCTGGCATTTGAAACATCGTAGTGGATTTGGCACGTACGGCCTAACACGGAGCTTTATGTACCCGGCCTCGACTGACTTGTATAAAACACTTGAATTGAAGGTGAGTATTAGGTGTTTGGTTGCAATCTCTTTACCATCCCGCCTCATCTTTATTCTTCTCACATTGACAACATTCTGCTCACTAAAGCCCTCCAAGAGCTCTGCGTCTGTCAGTTGAAGCAAATCATCGTCTGAGAGAACGCCGCGGGTAGTGTTCATAGTTCGGTGCGGAGTTACTGTCACTTGAATGTCCCCAAATGACACGAGACTGGATAACTTTTCAAATTGTTTCAGATCCTGGAGCTCCAAGAGATCTCCGCTTGCCATCCTTGTCGCCTTGTAACCTGGACCAAGGGCCTCAGTTAAAGACTTTGATACTAGAAATGGGGAGTTGGCGCGTACTTGTGTATCTGACTTTTCCGAGTGAATGACATGAAATCGTGGGAAGTTGGATTTTTGACGTCCAAAGAACTGAAATACATCTTCGGTGCGCCCCCTTTTCTGAGGGCGATCTGGGAGGGGAGGAACTAGCCATAGAATAATGTAATTTTCGGCAATAACGCCAGCCACCCACCGTGGAGCCTTACAAGGGGCCGCTACAGGGGCTGTACGTTATGTAAGCGCCAGCTGTACGTTATCACTATAACCAAGGTTGGCTATCCACACAAGGTTAACCCTTGCTGCCTGGAAAAATTGGAAGTAAAAGGAAACCAGAAGAAGACAGGAAAGGTGGAAAGTAAGGGAAGGACGAAGGTAATAGGGAGAGAGAGACAGGAAAAGGGCACGGTGGAGCGGCAGCCATGCAGTCGCTCAAAAACCCGATCTTGCTTTTTGTGCAGTTTATCGCTCGGTCTGGCACGTGGCTTCAACCTTCGGATCCAGCGATCACAGGCTGTCCATCACCAGCGTTGCTGACGGGCCCGATCTTCAATAATGCGTCCTCATGTCATCAGTTCTGCTTTACCGGGCACATCCCTTCCATGGTCAGCAGGTCGACAACACTGCTGGCGACTGCAGCGACGCAGGGGGATATAAAAGCACTGGAAATCCTACGCCCCTTCAGTGGGCACGGTGGAGCGGCAGCCATGCAGTCGCTCAAAAACCCGATCTTGCTTTTTGTGCAGGTTAGTAAACCTCCCTCTCTCTATTGTAAGCGGACTAGCAACGTCTGCCTGCTGCTCCTACCGTGCCCAAGTGTGCTCTTTCAGTGCTTGTGCGAATGCGTATTTGTTACGAAGCTCTTAATGTGTTGCGGTGACGTTGAACTCAACCCTGGTCCTACTAACAAAGAAATACTTGATGCTATCACTAAACTTTCTGAAAACGTTGACCACCGTCACGATGAACTCAAGGCAGCTCTCGACGACTTAAAGACAAAGCAGGAGGTCTTAGTACAGACCGTCGCTAACCTATCGGTAAGATTATGCGCGGTTGAATCCTTTGTCGAATCATTCGACGGTTCTGCAGCTCTTAATGATGCACCACGTCTAATCACCGAAGCTGTCAGAATGGAAGGCCAGGCACTCAATTCACGGCTGGACAATCTTGAAGACAGGTCGAGACGAGATAACCTCTTGTTCTTTGGAATACCGGACTGCCCGACTGAGACATGGGCTCAGTCAGACGGCCTTGTTAAAGACGTTTTGTCTCGTCACCTTAAAATGCAAATTTCCGACTCGGAAGTTTCCCGAGCACACAGAGTAGGATCCTACACAGATAAAATGACTCGGCCAATTATCATCAAGTTTTCGTCGTCTAAAGTCAGGGATGCAGTCTGGGCGCAGAAATATAAGCTCAAGGGGACTGGTGTATCAGCTAGCGAAGATTATTGCAGAGCTACGCGAAACTCGAGGAGGAAACTAGCAGAATTTGCAAAGGCAGCCGGGAAGACGTACTCTCTTCGCATGAATAAACTGATCATGGACAAAAATAACGTACGTGTACTGCTCAGTAAGTGACAGCATACGCGAAATCGCTTCAGCACGATCAGTAGATACGCATGATAGCGCTGGCACTGTAATTGCACGTGCTGGCACTTCCAGTTCATCATAGCTATGTCCGCCCAGATCGTGCGCAAAAGACGCCTCTATTTTTCTTTCCAATATACGGAGTATTCTGAATAAACGCGTGGAATTGTCTTCCGCTATTGATTCCTGCTCTGCTGATATTGTTGGTCTGACGCAGACTTGGCTTTCTGCAAAAGTTAGAAATGAAGAAATTTTGGACTGTGAAAAGTGCTACAAATTTTACCGCTGTGATCGTGATTACCGGTCTGGTGGTGGTGTTCTGCTGGCGGTTGCGGATAGTCTTGCTTCCCATGTCATTCCAATTGTATCCTCGCTTGAGCTTGTATGTGCGCGCGTGCTCATTGATTCTCGCGAAATAATTTTTTGTGCCTGTTATCGGCCACCAACTGCATCGTTGTCCTTCTGTAATGAACTGCACGATGTTGTCAATCAGCTGTTCGTCAGATACCCAAAATCACCCCTCTTCTTACTTGGCGACTTCAATTTTCCTGACATCAGATGGGAACGAGACTTGGTTTCCTTAAAACACAACTCAGCTGAAAGCAAAGAATTTTTAACTTTTTGTCACGACTTCAACTTAACTCAGCTTGTTCACTTTCCCACTCGGATAACTTCCACTTCCGCTAATATTCTAGACCTAATACTTACCACTACACCAGACCTAGTTACCGGCTTAACTCATTCACCGGGAATTAGCGATCACTCGATAATTCACTTCACTCTACGGGCAAAGATTTCTAACAAGAAAAAAGCTAGGGTCATCCAAGACTACGGCAAAGCAGACGTAACTGGCATGAATGGGGAATTTCAGGTCCTTGCTGATCGGTATTTCGCCGGTTTTGAGCAGCGATCGGTTGAGGACAACTGGTTGCTTTATAAAAAACAAACTCTTGTCTCTTATTGATCGTTTTGTACCTAAAAGGAAAGTTTCATCATGTACTCGCTCACCATGGTTCAATAACACGTTAAAGCGCATGCGCAACAAAAAGAAGCGGATATTTCGACGCGCAAAATTCACAGCCAGAATAGACCAGTGGTCTTGCTATCAAAAATTTAACAGAGAATTCTGTACTGCGCTCTCAAAAGCCAAGAAGGAATTCTTTGATAAAACTCTTCCTTTACTACTTCGTTCTAATCCCCGTAAATTTTGGAGCATTATTAACGGTACTAAAAGGACACACATTCAGTTAATCCAGTCTGATGTCCCAGTAACTCAAAGCGAATGCTGCAATGTTCTGAACAATGTATTTGTTACTCATTTTCATAACAGCACTCCCACAGTATTTCCGCATATACCAAAAACCAACTTCTTCCCAGTGGATTATATCGCTATTGATGCAGTTGGTGTCGAAAGGCTGATTGTCAACTTAAAAGTGTCTTCGTCGGCCGGTCCAGATTGTATTTCATCAAAAATGCTGAAGTGTACGCAAGTTTATTCTGCACTGACATTGTCAAAGCTTTTTCAACAGTCATTACAGATGTCTACACTGCCCTCTGATTGGAAGATAGGGAAGGTGGTCCCTGTGCATAAATCTGGTGATGTACATTCCCCCAATAATTATCGCCCCATATCATTAACATCCATTCCAGTAAAAATCCTAGAGCATATAATATACTCGCACCTCATTGAATTCCTTGAGTCCAATTCCTTCTTCAGCATTTATCAGCATGGATTCCGTAAAGCAGTTTCGTGCGAAACGCAACTGTTATGTTTTACTAACGACTTGTTTATTAACGCGGATCATGACTTTGATACTGATTGCATATATTTAGATTTTGCTAAAGCATTTGACTCCGTCTCACACGATCTACTTATCTTCAAGCTTAATCAACTTAACATACACCCCAATGTACTTGCATGGATTAAGGAATTTCTCTCTAACCGTAGTCAGTATGTGACGGCTAACGACGTCTCTTCGCGTAATTCTGCCGTAACATCTGGTGTCCCGCAAGGGTCCGTTTTGGGCCCTCTGCTCTTCTTGATTTATATTAATGATCTTCCTACTTGCCTTTCTTCCTCAACTGTCCGACTGTTTGCAGATGACTGCGTGGTTTACCAGAAAATTACTAACCATGACGATTATCTCAATCTGCAACGTGATCTAGATAGGGTATTTGAATGGTGCAGTCAGTGGCTCATGACACTTAATACAACTAAATGTAAAAGTATGCAGGTTTCTCGTCACAGCAGTAATCATTGTCCGCGTACTTACTGCCTCAATAATATTCCATTACCATCTGTTAACAGCTATAAATACCTTGGTGTTCACATTTCTTCTAATCTATCGTGGAATAGGCATGTAGAATATGTAACTAACAACGCCAATCGCATGCTTGGTTATCTGCGTCGAAACTTTTTTGATGCCCCATCGTCCCTGAAGTTAACACTTTACAAAACCTTGGGACGTTCTAAATTAGAGTACGCACGCGCCATATGGGATCCTACTCAGACTACACTCATTCAAACTCTTGAAGCCATTCAGAATCGCGGCGCACGTTTCATCTTGTCGAATTATTCACGTCATTCCAGTGTCACATCTATGAAGAAAACCCTAAACTTGCTTGACCTTTCGTTGCGTCGAAAGTCATCTCGCCTTAATCTTTTTCATAAAGTCAATTATTATAACAACGAGATGAAGGACGTTTTGTTTCATCCACCTCATTACATATCTTCAAGGACCGATCATCGCTTCAAGGTGGGGCTACCTTCTTGTCGCACAAAATTGTGTAATGACTCTTTTGTTCCTAGAACAAGTGTCTCATGGAACCACCTTCCCTCCACAATTGCCAGCATTGCTGATGATGACCAGTTCAAGATCGCTTTACAAGACGCCTTGTAATATTTTTGTTTGTTTGTTTGCTGCACGCCTTGCCATTTCTTCCCCACTCCTTTCTGTAGTGCCTTTGGGCCCTGAAAGTATTTTAAATAAATAAATAAATAAATAAATAAATAAATAAACTGATTTCCCCCGGGTGGGTCAGTCCTGGGGTGCCGTCTACGTGAAGCCGAGGCCAATGAGGTGTGTTGCCGCCGCCGGGGGGCCGTAAAGGTCCAAACACCCGGCATTGGCTCAACCCCCAGGATCCCCTTTTCCCCGGACACGGCAAAGCCGCGCGCGGCTACGCGCGGGAGGGTCCAACCCTCGTGTGCTCGGGTACGTGGTGTCGCAACACACCAAGCGCCTGCTGGCGCTGACGCCCCTGCGGGGCTATTCAACCCGTGCACAGTGGCGCCACATCATCCAAATTATTAACCATTCAAAAAAGCGGTCTCCTTATCTAACAAGTCATGGGTTAAATAGGTGGTTGTTTCCTCAAAATAAAGTTGTTGAAGTTAGCACATTGTGGTGTCGTCTCGCTTCTGTCCTTGTTCGCTGGCGCTAAATATGCTTTCAATGCACTGTCTCCTGGATCTTTAATATGGCCGAGCACAAACAGTTCAGTCAGCTGACCTTTACAGGAGTACAGGCTGCGATGCATCATTGTGGTGCTTCGCTCTTGGTAACCGTAAATGTGGTTACTCTCCAAGGGTTAAGAAAGAAAACAAACCGCTGTGCTGGGTACAGTTTATTCTTACAGCCTCCACAGGTTATTCAGTGCAGATGCAGGAGTGGGTGTGAGTTAAAGAATCTGACTCCTTTGCAGGATACACATGTATCATTCTCAAACCTGCAGGGAGAATTGACGTTCCCTTTATACAGTTATGCAATTCTTTTGCAGAAAACGCCATGCTGTGACCACGTGTCACAAATCGAAACCCTCATGGCGGAAAATGCAGTCCTCAAAGAGCGGCTTCAAGAGCAAAAAGATTTAATCGGTATGTGCTTTTTGATTATTCATACACATCACCAGTGGCCAAAATACATTCTTGTGCTGTGTATTGCACATTCTCATTCTCCTATAGGAGTGTTTCACAATGAAATTCTTAAGATAAACCTGCTTCCCATGAAGTGAGCGTCAACATGCGAGTGTCTGCAGCCTAAGCTGAGGCAGACAATCAACTATACGCAGATTGATAAGTGGCAAATAACATAAAGTGCAAGGTTTCATAGCTGCCGCTTAAGCAGAATGGAGTAATGTGTGGTGTCATGACCTGAACAGAAGTTTCAAAGCTGACCATCATGGCATCACTAAAAGCTCTCTAATCAGCAGTCAGTGCTCCTGTACATCTCACTTTATGGTAGAAATGCTCACTCTAACTTCTTAACCCTTCTTCCAGACACTTCCAAAATGCTTAGAAAGCTGCAGCGGGCTGTGGAAAAGTTAACATCAGCTTCTGAAGGGGCAAAGCCTGCCGAGCCTGAAGAGAACACGGTAGGAGTTTTACTGCAATAACTTGCTCGATCTGTGGTGTGCAGCACTTGTTTATCAACTTCTCAGCACCAGTTTAATTAATGCCTAAGTAAAGTGACCCTGAAACTATTTTGACAAATGCACTAAATAGTTAAGGGAAGTTTACATTGAGGACACAGATTAAATGCTCTGGGTTAACTGTATAATGTTTACACATTTAGATTCACACGCACAAAAATGACCATTGCTGGCATGCACGTACCCAGGATTTTTTTTCAGGGGGGTCCCAACCCAAGGTAACTTTTCTATGCAAATGAAGAGGTGAGTAGCTTTAGTAGTACTAATATAAATAATGTCCACCATTCGCCATAAAGACGCGTAAACCCGCAAAAGAGAAATGAAATAAGGTGTATCTCACAGGTAGGTCTGTGAGATACACCTCACCTTTTCTTGGCAAACAAGGAACCACATCAAATGTACTCGCGCAGGAAGGAAGCGCCAGAAGAACACTGCCAAGAACAAGGAAACAAGCGAAAGTGTAAAATAATGATTTATATTGTAGCATGCAACTTAAAAAACAGTAGTTAGCAACCAAGGCACACAGACCGCGCGAGGTTGTGTTACTCTGCTAGCCAATCACAGAAGCAAACAAAATCATCATCATGCGCCTTTTTCAAAATGGCGTTGTATTTGATAGCTCCGGAGCGTCCGCTGTTCTTGAAGAGTCTTTTCATCGGAAGGAGCAGTGAGGTGTACAACAGACATGGACAAAGTGTATGGAGTGTGAGCATTTCACTCTTCAAATGTCTGCCTACAGTGGTTGCTTAGTGACTATGGTGTCGGCGTGCTAAGTGCAAGGTCGTGAGATCGAATCCCCGCCACGACGGCTGCATTCTCCATGGGGGCGAAATGCGAAAACACACACGTACTTAGATTTAGGTGCACATTAGAGAACCCCAGGTGGCCCAGATTTCCGGAGTCACCCGCTACGGCATGCCTCATAATTGGATCATGGATTTGGCACGTAAAACTCCATAATTAATCTTCAAAAACCTGCGGTACAGTTAGTTTCACTGCTGAGCCGGTTTTGCTCATGAAACTTTACTGCCAACTGAAGTGAAACTTGAAGATAAACAGTTGGATCGAAGCAAGCATTTTATTTCAGTCCAATAAGGAATTAGGCTGTCGCCATTCCACTATAGCAGGCAATTAGGGAAAATTATAGCAATTAGGGAAAAGCCAGACTATGTAACTGGTGACAGTCATGTTGCTTATGGGTTTAAAGGTTATTGCAGGGTTTGGTTATGGAAGCTGTTTCGTATGATCTTGTTTTCCACGTCATCTAATCCATATCACGGGTAAATATGGTTCGAAGGATCTGCCAGCGTCGCAGCGATCCGTCACTTGAGGAAATAATGAAGCAAAAGGAAAACTTAAACGCAAGTGGTGTTTTCTCCGGTTGCAGCTCGTTCCTCGAACATATAATCAGACCAGCTGACCACGAACGAAATCCCTTTCCTGGTCCCTGGATTAATCTAAACAAAGAAGGATGAACTAACGAAGCAACAGCGATGTGCGTGACTGTTGAACAGATGGTGACTGAACGTATCTTGAGTTATTAGCGCGGGCACTGAATCGATGAGAAAACTGATCGTCACACCCCTGGAGATGCCGATAACTACCGCCATCCAAAAGGAGTGAAAAAGGCAGCAAAATGTTGACTGCCGAATAGCTGTTAGGTCTCAACATTGATCAGGCGGTGCTTTAGAAATGTGTGTGAGGAGTGGTGGCGTGGGTGCGGAAGGGCCCCCCCCCCTGTGTATGTGCCTGATTGCTAGCAATCTGTATGTGACACAGCAGTATGCTGATTTTTTCCAACCCTGCTTCTTTGACATACTTAACGTGATATCGCGAAAACGCAGGCTTCAACTTAATTCCGAACCTCCAAATAATAGTGAAATGTTATTTAGCCGAAAAACACTACACATACTAAGGCAAATGACTGTCAGCTACCACAGTAGCGACATATGATGATGATGTGTGGCGTTTTGTGGCGCAAGGGCCAGGTTTGGCCAAAGAGCGCCATGACAAGTGGTAGTGATGATGATGATGTGTTGTGTTTTGTGGCGCAAGGGCCAGGTTTGGCCAAAGAGCGCCATGACACGTGGTGATGTTGACGATGTATTATGGAGATGTGACTTGGCTGTAAAGTGGCCTAAAAATATTCGCTGTAAAGTGCGTAAAATCTATGGGCTATAAAATTATGGCGATGGTTAATGACGAGTACTATGAACATTAAAATCCGTCGTAGAAGGATGATGCAAAATATAAAATATATAAGATGGTAAAATTACTTGGAGCACTGCTGCCTCGCCAGAGCCCTTGAACCACAAGGGCCTAGAGGCATGTGCTATTCAAAAATTATTATCACAGCGCCATCCTCTGAAGAGAGGAGACGCTATGAACGTATGGGGCTAACAACATGCAACACAACATCTTTCAGATAACTTAGGACTGCGTTGGTGTGAAATAGTGGTTGTGGGCCGAGTAACATTACTGGATGAAGGGGGATCTGCTGCCGGTATGCAATAGGAAAATGTTTCTTTCAGATTCGGCTTTCCGACACTCCAGAAGGATGTGGAGGACGGTGAGCCTCTCCCCGCATCTACCGCAGGTTGGAGGCTCATTTCTGGTGAGTAAAAAGTTGTGTGCCAAATGTGTGTCCTATTCTTAGACGACAGAATAGGACCTCTGTCCGGCGTGATTTTGTTACGGAAGGCCAGAATCCTAACTGTGGCTTTATCACGTGGAGCTTATTATTTATTTCCGCGTCCCATAGGCGTTGCCACTGGTTCCGTAGTTTGCTCCGTAAGAAGGGCTTCAGGTCTGTGATAGGAACTGCAGCGGTGGGACAAGCAGAATGTGATGCAACTGACGTGGCCATCTGGTCCGCCACAACGTTACCTTCGATGCCCCTATGACCTGGCACCCAGCATATGATGACATGTTGATTACCTATATACGCTTTACACAGGGCAGAATAGAGTTCGTTAATTACCGGATTTTTGTGGTTACAGAATGCCATCAAGGCTTTCACAACACTAAGGGAATCCGTATATATGACTGCATTCTGGAGTTTTGATTTCCTGATATGCTTCACAGCCGACAATAGTGCGTAGGCCTCAGCCGTAAACATACTAGTTTCCGCATGCAGTACATCGGTACACCGGAAATGCATTTGGATTTCAATCTCTGGAGCGTTTTTTGTAACTTCCATGAAAGATGTATCGCATTGTATCAACTGCCACTCCCAAGGAGGTAGCAGCTTGGCTGGATGCATTAGGCGAAGTTCGAGGAGTGGAACATGAATTTCATGACTAAGCTCCCTCACACGCAGCAAGAAAGGCTGTCTTACGGAAGGACGATTACGAAACAGTGTAGCATATGTCATATCATTAATGGTGTTGAAACAGGGATGTTCAGGATTAGAGTGGACTTTCAAAAAATATGTTTGGCTGATGTATGTTCTCTGGATATGAAGTGACCACGCATTCGATTCTGCATATAAACTTTGTACGGGACTCGTTCTGAAAGCTCCTGTGGCTAAACGGATACCCAGATGGTGAACAGGGTCTGGCATCTTTAGCGCGCTCGGGGCGGCAGAGTTTTATACCACGGCACCATAATCTAATCGTGACCGGATGAGGCTCTTATAGAGATTCATTAGGCACTTCCTGTCACTACCCCACGTAGTCTGGGAGAGAAGTTTCATTATGTTCATTGTTTTTAGACACTTTTCTTTAAGATGCTTAATGTGTGGGACGAAAGTGAGTCTATTGTCAAGTATAACACCTAGAAATTTGTGCTCTTTGTTTACAGGTATCCGTTCACACATTTCCAAGCAAGGATCCGGAACCAGGCCTCTCTTCCTTGTAAACAGCACGCAAGAACTCTTTTGAGGATTGATTTTAAAACCATTTTTCTCTGCCCACCCTGACACCTCGTTCAAACCATGCTGTACCTGTCTCTCGCATACTGCGAGGTTACAGGATTTGAAGCCTATTTGAATGTCGTCCACATAGACAGAATATAAAATGGCCGGTGGTAAGGAAGCACGAAGTGTTGTCATCTTAACAATAAAGAGTGTGCAACTGAGCACGCCACCCTGGGGTACACCGGTTTCTTGTATAAAAGGACGTGACAGCACATTGCCTACTTTCACCCGGAAGGTACGATTGGACAAGTAACTTTTTATTACGTTTAGCATATTACCATGAATGCCCATTTCTGACAAATCTACAAAGATTCCATAGCGCCAGCTCGTATCGTACGCCTTCTCCATATCGAGGAATATCGATAAGAAAAACTGTTTGTGTACAAACGCATCACGAATATGTCCTTCAATACGTACAAGATGGTCGGTTGTGCAGCGCCCTTCTCGGAAGCCACACTGATAGGGATCAAGCATTTTGTTTTGTTCAAGGAAATGAATGAGTCGCCGATTTATCATTTTTTCAAAAACCTTACACAGGCAGCTTGTAAGAGCTATCGGACGATAGCTTGCCGCCATGGATGGGTCTTTCCCCTGCTTCAAAACAGGGACCACAATTGCTTTTTTCCATGCAGTTGGAAAGTATCCTGCAGCCCAAATAGTGTTAAAAATTGTGAGTAGTGTAACTTGGGTGTCATTGTGTAGGTTTGTGATCATTTCATACATGATTTTGTCAGAACCCGGTGCGGAGCGCTTGCATGATCTCAAGGCAGCTCTGAACTCGGCAATACTAAATGGACAGTTGTATGGTTCATTCTTTCGACATTTTCCTATTAGTGGCTTACATTCTTCTATTTGTTTGTATTTGAGGAAGGATTCTGAATAATTTGTTGAACTTGACACGCTCTGAAAGTGCTCCCCAAGTGAGTCTGCCTGGTCTTGCAGCATATCACCCTGTGTGTTTACCAGAGGGAGTGAATATGTTTGTCGCCCTCTAATTCTATTTACGCGGTTCCAGACTTTCGCCTCATCTGTAAACGAGTTAATACTTGATAAAAAGTTCTGCCAACTTTCTCTTCTGGCCTGCCTGCGGGTTCTCCTGCCTTGAGATTTTACTTTCTTAAAGTTGATAAGATTCTCTGCAGTGGGGGAAGCGCGTAGCAACCCCCACGCTTTGTTCTGTTTCTTACGAGCAATCCTACATTCGTCGTTCCACCACGGGACACGCCGTCTGCATGCCAAACCACTTCCTTCAGATATGCATTTAGATGCGGCATCTATTATGAACGCTGTAACATACTCCACAGCGGCATCAATTTCTAGAGAATACATATCAGCCCATGAGATGCTAGATAGATTTCGAAATTTCTCCCAGTCGGCTGTATCTATCTTCCACCTAGGAGATTGTGGGGGAAATTCATTTTCTTTAAATGTTCTTAGCAGTACGGGGAAGTGATCGCTCCCGTAAGGATTGCTCGTAACTTCCCATTTGAGTTCGGGCAGTATAGACGCGGAAACTATGCTAAGGTCTATTGACGAAAAGGATCTTTTTGCAAGAGAGTAATATGTGGGTTCTTTCTTATTTAGAAGGCACGCTCCAGAAGAAAAAAGGAACTGTTCAACGAGACGACCTCGCGTATCTATACGAGAGTCGCCCCACAGGGAGCTGTGTGCATTGAAATCGCCAAGAACAACGTAAGGTTCTGGCAATTGATCAATAAGGGATTGGAATTCATGCTTCGTTAACTTATAATGTGGGGGTACGTAAAGCGAGTAAATGGTGACGAGTTTATTGAGAAGTACAGCTCGAACCGCCACTGCTTCAAGGGGCGTTTGTAGCTGTAAATGCTGACAGGAAATACTTTTATGAATAAAAATGGCAACACCGCCGGATGATACGACAGCATCATCGCGATCTTTGCGGAATTTAACATAAGGTCGGAGAAAGTTTGTGTGTTGTGGTTTTAAGTGTGTTTCCTGTAGACACAGCACTTTTGGATTGTGTTTTTGGATAAGTTCTTGCACGTCATCAAGGTTCCTAAGAAGACCTCTGACATTCCATTGGATGATTTGTGTATCCATATTTAAAGAAAATTTGTGCTGTGTTTACGGAAACGGAGGTGATGCCTTAGGTTACAGGGCCCTGTAACAGGGGTTCTGCCCTTTCTGGAGCGTTCGAGTGAGCCTCGCCGCTCCTTAGGCGCTTGGTGCGCCTTGGGGATAGGTGTAGTGTCCATTGCCTCTTGTGAGGCGCCGGACACGTGTTCTTGCGAGCGGGAAGTTACCAGCGAGGGTCCCGCCTTGGAGGGCAAGACCGCTGCGCCCACCAGCCCGGAGGTAGGTGGGGCTCCCTGAGGTATTTGGCTGCGCCGGCTGTTGCCAGCGCTGGAAGGGGCCGGGGAGGTTGGGGCAGCCTCAGCTGCGCCCACCTTCGGGGTCGATGGGCCCGTCTGCTGGGTTGACGGAGCAGCACTAGCTGCAACCGCCGCGGGGGCAGATGGCGTAACTGCCGACTCGCTGGTCGTGGGTCGGACAGCCGCCGGTGGCCGCTGTGTCGCTGCCCCCTGACGCGTCACATCAGCAAAACTTTTCTTGGGCAGGTATGAAACCCGCCTGCGTGCCTCTTTGAACGATATGTTCTCTTTTACTTTGATCGTTACTATTTCTTTTTCCTTCTTCCAGGAGGGGCACGACCGCGAGTACGCGGCGTGCTCTCCATCACAGTTTACACAGTGGAGAGCGTTCTCACAAGTTTCAGTGGTGTGTTCTTGGGCACTGCATTTAGCACAAGTTTGGCGACCTCGGCAGCTCTGCGAGCTGTGGCCGAAGCGCTGGCATTTGAAACAACGGAGTGGGTTTGGCACGTACGGCCGGACACGGAGCTTGATATACCTGGCCTCCATTGACTCGGGCAAGAAACTTGAACCAAAGGTGATTATTAAGTGCTTCGTCTGAATCTCTTTACCATCTCGCCTGATCTTTATTCTTCTAACATTGATAACATTTTGCTCACTGAAGCCCTCCAGGAGTTCTGCTTCAGTCAGCTCAAGCAGATCGTCATCGGACACAACACCGCTGGTGGTGTTCATTGTACGGTGTGGCGTTATTGTTATGGGGGTCTCTCCAAATGACACTAGTTGCAGTAGTTTCTCATGTTGTTTTACATCGCGGAGCTCCAAGAGGGGGTCGCCGCTTGCCATCCTCGACACCTTGTAACCTGGGCCAAAAACATCAGTCAGGGATTTTGAAACAAGGAATGGTGAAATGTTTCGGACTACTTTGTTTGGTTTTTCAGAATAATAACGTGGAAGCGGGGAACATTCTGGGTTTGGCGTCCAAAAAACTTGAAGACATCTTCGGTGCGCCCTCGTTTCTGAGGGCGATCAGCAAGGGAGGGGAAAGAAGTTTCCATGGAAATATATAAAAATTCGGCAACAGCGCCGACCGCCCACCACGGAGCCCAATGAGGGGACGCGGCAGAGCTTGTGTACAAGCCTGCACGACGCCAGCCGTACGCCATCACTATAACCCAATATGGTGTACCCAAGGTAGGATATCCACACAAGGTTAACCCTTACCGCCGTGGAGAAAGGAAGTAAATGGAAGAGAGAAGAAGACAGGAAAGACTAAAAGGGAGAGGGAGAGACGAAGGTTGGAGAAGAGAGAGACAGGAAGAGGCGACTACCGATTTCCCCCGGGTGGGTCAGTCCGGGGGTGCCGTCTATGTGAAGCAGAGGCCGAAGAGGTGTGTTGCCTCCGCCGGGGGGCCTTAAAGGTCCGAGCACCCAGCATCGGCTCAACCCCCAGGATCCCCTTTTCCCCAGACACGGCTAAGCCGCGCACGGCTACACGCGGAAGGGTCCAACCCTCGTGTGCTCGGGTACGTCTTGTCGCAACACACCAAACGCCTGCTTGTGCAGACGCCCCTGCGGGGACAGTAGCGACATACTTTAGGTCATCAGAGAAATCCGACGGGCTAGGCAGTGTTGCACAGGCATTGTCATCGTCAGCAACGAGTTGGTGTGAGATCCAAATTCCATCTCTGCATTTAATCTGAATTGGCACTCACAGTTGGGGGTCCGTTTCTGCTCGGTGAGAAACCAAACAAACTGAGATGCTTGATGGCTCAAAGAGCTCAACCGCGCCACTGGAGCTCTTCTCGAACTCGCAAGCGGAAGTACACGAGAATAATATCACAGGATGATGCATTATGGAAAAAATGGTGAGGCGTCGGGAGAGGACACAAGAGTAGAGAAGTGGAAAACACGAACGCCACTTCTCTACTCTTGTGTTCTGTCTGCACGCCTCACCTCTTTTTTTTTTGCATAATGAATCCTTACTAACTAGCTCAGCTCTCTGTCATTCTAAGGATGATGCATGCCTCCAGAAGCTGGGGCTGAGCCGCCAGCTGTGAGACACACATGTTGACGAGGAATAACACAGCCTTACACGCCAGAGGAGGAGGGCAATGTTTACTGGCATGGCTTAATAGTCAAGGTATTAAGAAAATTTTACTGCAAAAGGGTCACTTTACCACAATACCCCCTGCCTCCTCACTGTTCTGAAACCGAAATAAGCCATTCCAAGGTCTTCTTAAGGTAGTTTGCTGTTAGATTTTATGGTGTTCTGTAGTTCAACTACGCAATTATATATAATTTTGTGAACATACCCACGCCTTGTGTCCTTTGTTATTGCAGCAACGATATATTGGTGGAGGCATCATGGTGTCTCAGGCCACACTGACGAGGCTGGAACAGACCTGCCATGATGCTCCATGCAAGTTCTCAAGGGCACTGATTAGGGTGCTTTTCACTGATGAGGAGCTTGCCAACAAGACACTTGTTGGCCGGCAGGCAAACAGCCATAAAGAAAACATGGTGAAAGCAGCCTTGGACCAGAAGAGGGTCTCTGCAGTCCTTGGTATGTCACTTCTTTTGCTAACTAACCTGACGGAACCATTATAAGCTTTGTCGTGTAAAAAGACGTAACAAGTGGAGGAAAATTTGTGCATAAGCAATAAAGCAAGGATGAGCAAGGTTACTTAGGCTAAACTATTTTTTGCGACAAGCCTTTAGATTTCATGACATTCTCTGTAGTTACAGGCGAGTTCATTGCTGAGATGTGAGCATTCTTTCTAGTATATGATAAGTCAGGTTAAAAACAAACAATAGCATTTTTAGTTTACCTGCAAGAGTCGTAGTGGAAAGCTGTTTTTTTGCCTTTGTGTGAAGCTCTGAAGAAGTTCTATCTCTCACAAAGAACTTTGCCCTTTGCTTTTGTAACCTTGCTTGACTTGTTTGCTCTATACCCTAAATAACAAATGCTTATGAAGGAATGTGTGGTTGCAGAAACCACATTGTTCAGCTTGATGACATTACAGCACTGTGTCGTAATCTATCATTCATTTGCTGCGTTCGACATACGTAAGATACTCTGAATCTGAAAGTATGTTAAACCCGCTATGACCATCATTTGTGTCAGCCTCAATCATTTTTGCTGTAAGAGGAATCAAGGCTTTTTGATTTGTTCTATTGCTCTTCAACGCACCTTATTCCATGCTATACCATTTATTTTTTATCTCCGAACAGAATTTTCAGGAATTGCAAGTGCCATCATTGCACCTCCCACTTGGTATCACTTATATAGCAGGCATCACATGCTCAACAAATAATAGCTGAAGGCTAATTTGTGGGGATACTTATCCTTTGTAATTTGATTTTGTGGCACGTGTTTCACTTAAGCAATAGTAGTTCATCAGTATCTGAATGTATTCAGTTTTAGCAATTCAATAAGCAAACATTAAGGTTGTGTTGTTAAAGTGTGCTGCAAGATGCACCGGTGTCCCAGTTACCCCTAATTTTTTGCAGCAGGACAGTGATTGGTGCACCAATGCTTTCTACCACATATTTTCAGTTTCCTATACCATGAATGTAGTGCTGGTATAGAGAACCAGCTCTAACTAAAGATGTCTTGGATATCAATGGCTATAATTGTGCTGTTGCAATATGTAATATGCTACAGCACCAACAACGACGACATCGACTACAACGCCCGCGTGGTGGACGTCCACTAGAAGTCTACTGGGAGGCAGATTCACACCGAGCGAGATGGTCGCGCTCGGCAAAGTGTTCACCACAGAGAGAATAGGCGGCTGCAAACGATACGACGGGGCCAGAGCGGTGGTATACGCGTATACGTCCACGCATCACAGCACGCACGTGTTTGAGGCTGTTACCGTTACATATATGACTGATGTTCCCACACGACGGTGTTACTCGTCGTACAGAGATTTGGTCAGCGAGCGCATGGGCTGGGCCGATTCCATGCACAGACGCCCCACCAACGAGTGGACGCGAAGAGACGTCCTTCGCATCGTGACAAACACCGCATGTGTGTTATCGGACGGCATCGATTTGAAGGCCCCGATTCAATCGGTGACACCAGTGACTTTCGAGACACTAGCGTATCTAAAGATCCTAACGAATGAAAGACCCATCACGGCAGGTGAACGAGCATGCACTATGGGACTTCATGCTTTTGTGGAACACCACTACGAGAAGAATATGGACGCGCGACGCGTGGACGGTCTGGCCCAAGTTCTAGCTCGCAACGTGATCAACGGTGCTGCCGTGATACAAGCAGTGTTGAACGACGATCCCAACGAGGACAAAACAGCCCGGTGGTGCAAAATCAGAGACATAATAGGCGTTGACAACATGGATGATTTGTTGGAGAGATTGGGCGTTATGCTTTTTTTGCAGCGTAACACCAACCTATAGAGCAACCACAAATTACAGTATAATCGTGTAAATAAAGAATTATTATTATTGCAATCGGAGTGTGATTGTCTTATATATATATTATATATATATATACGCGTTCGTAGTGTAACGGCAATGGATGTCGTTCAGAGACGCTTATTATTCGCGTATCCATATGCAACAGTGTATGCTGTATTACTTTTTTTTTCACATGTTCGTTAGTGTCGTCTACTTTATACACACACACGCACTTACTGATAATTCTTGGCACTGCGCGGTGTAGATTATTCTTTATTTTTTTACGCTTATTCGTATTCTACGACGATCTTCATGTGTGAACGTGCTTCACATCGAAAGGTACACAATCGCACCGGTTCTTCAATGGAACACGTGATTAGAATCGATCCGTATCTACACCTATATATACACACCTACGATTGAATTTTTTAAAGCATTCACTGCGATGGACACAGACTCGGCTACATCGTCCGTGGCACTCACGGATAACGACGACGACGACGACGACGGCAATGTCGAAGGCAGTGGCGGCGACAGCGCAACGACACCGCCACCTCCCAGGCTTCTACCATACACTAGGTACGCAAGTCCGCCGCATATCGTGCAAGAAACGATAGGCTTTCTTTTATTGCATTTTGAACTACACTGGGTGAAATCCATCACGGAACGTATCTGTGCAGCCAATCGGTCAGATTCGTGGCAGGTCGTACAGAATGCCATTGAAAACGTTGTGCACCAGTTGCAATCAGGAAGAGGAGGAGAAGAAAGGGGAATGCGAGTTCAAATCCCGACTTTGGCAGCCTATGAGGACGACAGCGAGCCTTTTCTATCGGGTGCCATGCCCATATTGCAAGCGTGGAGTTGCGGCTGGTGGGCTCTTCAACGAATTGGGCCAACTGCCGTGCTGACAAATGGAGTAATAGAACGAATGGACCCGCGCAAGCAAAGACCGGTAGATGGCGGCGGCGACGAGGACGCATTTTTGGCAACAGTAGAATCTGGTCGCTTGAGGGGTACACACGTGGACCTAGCCGTTATAGAAATTGTTATCGTGGAATTGACCGCAACGATGGTGCGTGTACTCAGTGTCTGGAACAGGGAACGACCGAGTGCTACTGTTATTCTGAAGTTTCGCTCAAGTACAGCGTTTGTCACATCAGCCAAAGACCAGCAGCAACGTTGCTGCCCCGACGTAACCAACTTGGCAACACATGTGGATGAAATGTCCATCCCCTTTGTAACCGCGTTGGATGAATGCTTCAGTTTCGCTCCAGCTGAGAGCCTCCAAATCCACGCAAAATGCTGGCGACTGGACTGTGCCGACAACCTGACTATTTTCGAACGGGCCGCGTCAACTCACGCTCTCGACACCGTTTGTGAAGCGCGTCGCTAACTTTTTAGCCACGGTGTCGTCGACGTGCAACCATGTACTGCTGCCTCAATTTGGGCTTAGGACTGTGTCGCCAACCGATTTCGCGCGTCTTACTGCTAGCAAGACTGGCAGTAATTCATTTTCCAGAGTCTATCTCGGTGAGTGCAAGCATCCAATGCGTTCGGAGATTATGAAAGCTGTGTGTCAGGTAGCATCGGAGTGTGTTGTTATCGAGCATCGATTTTCTAACGCGCCTCCCACTCCCCTTACGCTCGCACACAACGCAGCGGCTGCTCAGGCGCCGGGAACGCCGTATGTAATGTACGCAACGACTGTTCTGGCTTCATGTCATTGTAGAAAGGTCTCCGGTAGTCTTCTAGAAGAAGAAGAAGAAACTTTAGTAAAGAATAGTCCGGCAGTTCTTGATGTGGTGGCCTCAGGTGACGGCTCGAAGTTCTTGGACTCGAGCGGCATCTTTGGCTTTGGCAACGCCAGTTACTGTAGTTATCATTGCCAGTAGCCCAAATGACAGGTTCCATGTGTGCGCACCGACGAAGTGCACTCGCTGTGGCGTTGTCGCGTTTATGAAGCAGCCCCCGACCGATGATGAGGGAACCTACACGCATGTGGAAACTCCCTTCATACAAGCCATACCATTGTCTGATAGGGCATTATTGGCATATCGTACTAGTGGAGCGTTCTGTAACGTAAAGAATGTATATCTGGGCGAAACAGTCGGAGCTGTAGACTCTACAATAATCAAGTTCCTTGGCAACTTCAAACATTTGAACAACTTAATCACCTTGCTGCCGCGATATTGTTCTCGCGCCTCACGAAGGACTTTCATCCAGTCCATCCGGGAGAACTGTCCTAGTCTACATCGCATCTGCATGACGCGCAGATGCGACCGGAGAGATGCGCGTTGTTTCGCGTACGGAGTGGTCGCGCCGCCCAGTTGTAAGGATTACATAATATCACGAGTGCGATGGGACGATGACGATGACTTGCATGCGCCGACAGCTGCTGCAGTAGCCGCTTTCGCTCGATGCACACTGTCGTGTTCACACACGCCTTTCGCCACTGAAGGCATGTATTTATTCAAATATGTATAACACCACATGAAGAGTGTATGTATTTGCTGTAAATATGTATTTTTCTTTATTGTGTTACGTTAAGCCTGCACACTGTTATATCGAAGGCATGTATATATTTATCCAAATATGCATAACATCACATGAAGAATGTATGTATTTGCTGTAAATATGTGTTTATTTATTATGTTACATCAAGCCTGTACACACTATGTTACATCGAGGTAAAAAAAAGATTTACACTCCAAATTTTGTTGGAAAGTAAGGCAAGTAAGCGCACTTGAAGCAGTAACACATGTTCTTGCAATAAAATTTTTCTTCAGACGTTGTTGTCGATGATGCTTCGCCACCACTGTTATTAAAGTGCAGAGACTGCACGCGTGGCAGCCTAGAGAAACAACACGATTGGGTTACAAAGTCACCGAAGGTAGTCAAGTCTTTGGAAATTATTGCCGAGGATGCGGCGACGGACAGTTGGGAAGGAACGATTGTATGTGCACTCAGACACAGTTGTTCTATCGGATCCAGCAGCAATGAGTGTTCAACCACAATCATCACGCGCATCAATGCAGACTTTAGAGACTTATGCGCTTTCGTTTCCTCGTGTTCCACCATTTCAAGCAGCTTGGCAGTTTCGGTTCCGTGACATGCGCAAGTGTTTAGACCCGACGACAGAGAATTGGTCAATGCAAGATAAGCATTAACAGGATTTTCCGTCGTTGATTTCTTTACCACATGAGCGCCCGCAGCCGCTGCTACGCCCTTAATCAGAGTGTCTGACATGTCTGCATCCGCAACGATTATGTTCCAAAGGGTACTTTGCATGCACACGCGGTTAACCAAAGCCACTTCTTCACTTTCTTCTCGGTAGTGGCGCTTCGCAGGTATGTCGCTGTCACCGCCGGGGAAAGAACGCTTGCGTCGTTGCCGCACAGCTGCCGCATCACTCAGTTTCAGTATAGCATCCGAAAAGTCTTGGAATCTGTGGCAGTGTTTATTCATCATGGCAGTCACCTTGTCTGTCAGTTCAGAAGTTGTCAGTGTGGAACCGGCAAAGTGGAGTTGCAGTTCGTTGAGCAGTGCGGGATGATTTCTGTACACCAGAAACGACAGCCAGTCCCAACCTTGTAAGGCTGTGTATTCAGAGTCGCTCTCACGAACGATCGCAGTGATTGCCCTGCGAAACTCGGTCCTGTTGCGCAGCACCGCAGTACCCACTGCCCGAATGGAGCGAGCGTCGAATCTGCACGTGGAAAATTCAGTCAGTGTGGCTTTCGGCCCACCTTTGCGCATAATCGCGTCGCAAAAGTCTTCCGTCTGGCGCTTGCAATGTGTCCACATCGATACCGAGTAGAGATACTGCTGTTGCATTGTATGCTGTTGCATTTGTAAACTGCCAAATTTTGTGCTGTGGTTTGTCACACATGTAAGTTGCTTTTTTAGTCAACTGCGGAGGCAAAATGTTATCCGCAACAGCAGAATTTTAGAAATTTTATTCAAAATAAAAACAATGAGCCTGGTATAAGTGCAATTTATGCCTACAGGTTTCCTATTTGCAGCCTTCCATATCTATTTTTTTTCTTGCAATCTACACCTTGTTAAGAGCTATTACACGCCCAGCTCAACTGTACCACTTTTTGCTGAGATATCGTTTAGCTAGTTGCTTTTGTTCAGTGTTCCATACAACTCTTGCTCTCCTTAAGTGTCTTCTGACCTACTGGAATAGTGCATTTTAGGTCAAGACTCCCTTTCTCTCTTTCTACAGAGTATATTTTTATGTCTGAATGTTGCTGTGTCTTATTGGCTCTCCATGGTTTATTGCTCCCAATACAGTGCTGCATTCTTCACCTAATGTTTCACCTTGAAACAGGTGGGTAGGCCTTATTGTGTTCTATGCAGTGTTTTCCTAAGTGGTTGGATGTTTCCGTTGAATGTGCTCATTGCTACAAATGAAAGTGCTAACGAGTTGGGAAAAAATTTTGCTGCTGTAAATATCTTACATGCCTGCTTCTGGTGGGCATTACACTGCACTTGCCACAGGATACTAAAAGTAACCTAGCTGGATCCAACTAGGTCATTTTTACATGCACAGAAAAACTTCGGTGTGCAGTGCCAGCTGCAATGCCTTGCTGCCCCTACACATGCATTGTTGCCGCCACAGACTGGAGCTGAACCCGTGATTCTTAGTGCAGAATCCCAGCATGTTGTTGCCTCTGTGTTGATGTCAGAACCACTAACAAATCTTACCGCACTGACTGGCATTATATTGACTGCAATATGGCATGCTGGATTCCAGTTCACCTCAATTCCAAGTCATCTTGGTTGGATGACCAAAATTCAGGAAATAGTTCAAGCTGTATGATCCTTGTGTTTTGCCAATATATGGCAAGACATGTTGTTCCTCATATTATTTCAGGGTTGTACTTATGAAGATATGTCCCTAAATAATGTCTTGAACATTAATTTTCATTCTTTTACAGAATACACATGCAGCAGATTCAAATGCTCAGATATGAAAGTAAACATAAGCCTGGGCTCTATGCTGCAAAAAATGGGAGCGAAGAATGACACCTCTTCCAAGGAATGAACTGCTGAAAAAAGAGGTCCTACTACTTCATTGTTCATTGTGCTGTGACAGGCACTGGCAAATAAAGTTAGTAGCAAAAAAACACAGTTTTTTCCCCACTAACTGCTAGTGCCTGTCACAGCACAACAAACAATGAAGCTATATGCAAACCAGTCAAATAAAGTCAAATCGATAAAAAAAATCATATTGCATCTGGTATTTCATTGCATGCGTGCATGCCAATTCACGGTAGGTGGGCTGGACAAATTCTGTTTATATGCCCCATCCTGTGACCACAATCTCGACAGACTCCCTGCAGAAATGCTGTATCCTGCGGCTACACAGATTGAGCAAACTTTCTGCAGAAATGCTGTATCCTGCGGCTACATAGATTGAGCAGACTTTCTGCAGAAAGGGCCGTGTGAAAGGGTGAACCAATTGGGCGCTGGGAGGTGACAGGAGGTGACAGTCTGTCACCTGTCTTCAGATATTCTGCATCCCGGGTGACTCGGGACCTGCAGAATTTCTGCAGCAAGTCTGCAATGATTTTTCTAAGGGTCTGCACCGCTCACGCTCGCGAACCATCTCGCGTCACGGATGGCAGCCATCCACTTCCTTCTGCCTAAGCTTTGGAGCGCCTGCCCGTCGCTCTCTCGCCGGTGTTGGCCGCTATTTCCACGCGCCGGTTTTCGGACAGCGTTTCTTGCTCTGACACCCGCCACGCGCAGCCGCGCCGCACGAGCGACGGCGATGCGAGGGTGACGACGATCCAGCTATCGACGCATTTGGTGACGTACGTCGGGGGCGAAGCCGCGTCATTAAGTATTTTCAGGCCCGCCGCTGCCGCGAATTCGATCAGTCTGGCGCCCCTGGCGTCTCCCTCGCGGGGGTCTCACAGGACGTTGTGCGCGTTGAAATCGCCCATGACGAGTACGTCGGGCGTTCTGCTCCGTTCGATCGACTGAACGAGATGATCTAAGACGTCGTCCATCGTCCTGTGGGGTGGCGCGTATGCGGGCACGACCCTTATCGCAAATCCGCGCGTCGCGCACTCGACTGCGACCACCAGCCTCGACACATGGATAGGAAATACGTCGAAGCCAGGTCTGCGCGTGACCATTGCGCACAGCGGGTCGTCGGCTCGCCTGGTAGTGCGGCGGCAGCTTCGGAAGCTGACCCTTCTGAGTGTAAGAGTCCATGACCGCCGACACCTCGCACCCCTCCTGTTCCATGTGGTCTGTGAGCTGTGCTGGCGCGCGGTGGACGTGATCTAATGTCAGCTGAGCGAATTTAATCGCGCCCGTCGTGGCAGACTCGGCTACGTTTTTGGCCTGCGTCGCTCAGTACGTGACGCCCTCCCCGCCTCTGCAGCGCCGCGGCCTCCCGGCGCGCCTCGACGAGCTGGCCCCGCAGGGCGATGGCCGCGCCGCGCTCCATCGGCGCGTCGGCCCTCAGATCGGAACACAGGGCCATGATCTCGTACACCCTCGTTATGATGAATTTCCGCGCGGCGACGGGCACCTTGTTAGCCGCGTTGGAGCAATACTCATAAATTTCTCCCTCGATCTCGCAGAGCCGCGCTGGGCCCGCCCGCCGAGGTCCCCCGCAAGTGCGGGAGCAACTACCGCGGTCACCTGCAAGACCGAGGACGTCGCTTCATCTTCGGCCTCCGCTGCCGGCTCGGTCTTGTCCGCGTTCTCCACCTGCAACGCCACTGCCGCATGGATGTCGTCGCAGTCCTCGGAAAATTCCGACTTCGGCGACGCACGCCCGCTGGCCGTCTCCGTTGGGGACGGCGAGACTATGGTCCCTTCAGGTGTTGGGCATGGCCGGCTCAGGGGGTCATGGCCAGCCATGGCCATATTGGGCCCGCCGGCTGGTCACAAAGAAGGCTCTCGAAATTAAAGAAAATTCTTTTTTCCCCCGATTTTTCGCGTGGAATCTGTTCCCTACACCTTTAAAAGCAACCCCCAGCAAAAATTTCGAGAGGCGAAATCGAAATACCTGAGTTTCCAGTGAAATTGCAAGGGAGCGATCTGCCGGCCCGACCGAGCTGTTGCACGAGCGCTCTTGAAACTGCTTGGCCGGCTGGCTGCATCGGGCTCCGTTCGTCGTGCAATATTGTAATTTTCATTTTACGTATAAAATTGTTGCTGTGGTTTATTTTAGAACATCCAGGAAACCCATTCGACGCGTGGGAAGGGACCAGAAAGGGCTTATTTGTTTTTATTTAACGAAAGCATATTTCGGCTTTAGGCGGGGAGGCCAACATGGCCGTACCTAGGCGGGTATGGGCCGATGTCGCCGCTGAGGCAGGCGCGCGGGGCGTAGGCCCAAGAAAACAGGCCGACGAGCATGGGAAGCTCTCCAGGATCGGGAGATAGTGCGTTCTCACAGGACGGAGATGAGATAATTAGCATGGTCGGACAGCGCACAGCTATGCAGAGCGGCGCGACAGGAGGAATTGAATTAAGGGAGGAGCGCAATACGGCGGTTGCGAATGCTGGTCTTTTGACTACTAATCAGGTCAGTTTGGAAACAGCATACAAGCTAATGGAGAACTGGGACGAGATTGCGACGCGGCAAAAGAGAGTAGAAGAAATGCTCTTTGATGACAAAACTAAAATAACAAATTTGGTTCGAGCACAAATCATAACCGAATTAAATGCCATAGTCAAGAACTGCGCAGAGTTTCAAGCGGCAGCGGTGCGGCGAGAGGGAGAAATAATGCAGGAACTTCGCAGGCAGCTTGACCAAGCCAGACAGTATGCAACAGACCTAAGGATACAAGTGGCAGTTGCGGAAGTATCGGGGCCCGGGCGGTCCTACGCCGTGGCGGTGGCTCGTCGAGCTGACTGCCCGCCGGCGGGGGCGCGGGAACCCTGGCAGGCCTCTGGGCTTCCGGACGCCACAGGAGTGGCGGCCGGAACGGAGACAAGGCCTTGGATGCAAGGTCACGTTGCCTTCTTGACGCCGGAAAGTAATACTAGTTCTGCAAAAGACGTCACGCGACTGCTTAAGGCGAATGTAGATCCTAGTAGCGCAGGCATAGAATTATCCCTTCGTGAGGCACGTTTCGGTGTCACCGTTATAGTGAAAGAGAAAGTCACATTATACCACTTGCAGAGAGCAGTGAATGCGAGCCCGGTCACGCATACAGCGATGACTTGAGAGTACCAGAAAAAGAAAACCGTTTTATAGCGTCTCCCTCAGAGAGGTCTGCTGTTAACCATTCATTCATGTTCTGGCCTAGTCTAGCTAGATGGCGCACCCCCTTCGGTCATGTGTCGGGCATTGACCAATCAGGAGGTGACATCTGGCAAGTGAAGTCTTCGTGCAATAAATGGCCGCTTGCCGGCCGAGTCCTTTGTCTGGTTTCATCGAGAGCGGTTGCCTCCGCGCCTCCCTCTCTCGCGTCGGCGTCGTCGGGCGCTCGCCGCGCGCTCTCCGGACGCCGGGCCCCGCCGTCTGCCGACACATCTTTTGGCGACGAGGATGGGATCCCTGCTCCACTTCCGAGTGAAGCCCCGGCGCATCAACGAACTTCGTGAATGAAGCGTTTCTTTCCCGTGTCCGCACGGCATGCAACCGCCGCCGACGCACTTGGCGGCGCGAGGCTCCAGCGCCTAAGCCTTCGTCGACCCCGCTGCTCTTGCCTGCTCGGTTGCTGCTGCAAGCCCCGGCTTGTCTCCTAGCTGGCATGGCATCGTTCGCCATGAACCTGCCCGTTTTCCTTGAGTTGCCTGGCCCGCCGTCTATTCCATGGTACAGATGGAAAAAAATTTTCCAGGCCCACCTTGAAGCGGCCGGCGGTGACGACTGGACGGACGCGCGGCGAGCGTCCGCGCTCGTCAGCGTTCTCGGGCGAGAAGGACAACGCAAGTATTTCGCAGACGAGGAGCAGAAAGCAGCAAGGCAGTCGACTGAAGTAGCGTCAGCGTCACCCGATACGCTTCCGGCCGCGTCGGAGTTCCAGAAACTCTTGCAACGTCTTGACCGGCTGTTCACCGCGTCAACAAATGTATTGGCGGAGAGGCACGAATTTACGAGCAGTGTGAGGGAGAAGGATTTCTTGAATTCGTGACCGCACTGATGGAAAAGGCAGTCCAGTGCAATTTCGGCATATCGCGTCTTACACGAAGCATATCGCGTCTTACAAGAATTGCCCAGCAAGAAATCGGCGCTGATACGCCTGCCACACGTTGGGCAATTTCGCCTCGTAATGCCGAAAGACCCGAACAGCTGTGCAACACGTCTCTTCCGCAGAGACGCTGTCTTCGTCAACTTCCGCAGGGCAGCCGTCTGCGTCTGTCTTGACCACGGAGGAAGGAAACTAAGGAGAGGCCCTACCCCCTCCGCGCGCTAGAAGAAAAGTGTGGCGGAAATGACGTAGTAGGTTCTCATTTTCTTGGTGCTTTTTTATTTTTATCTTTCTTTTTTTTGCTCTATGGCCACGCCTTTTGGGCCACAATGGCGGCGTTGTTATGGTTTTGAGCGCTCACACGTGTTGCTTTGGTAGGTTTCGTGCCGTGGCAAAGGCGCTGTGTGGGCGGGTTTGCGTTAGTCACCGTGTCTTGTTGCGCTGTATTACCTGCACCGTGCTCTGTCGGGTGTTGCGCGTGCGCGCGCGCTCCGCGCGCGAAACAACGCGCAGCGCGGCGTGGTTTCGCGAAAGATGTAAACAAGAGAGGAGGGTGGCCCAAAAGGCGGAGCATCGCCATGAGCAACGCCAACTTCCGGCTTCACTTTTGCTTCACCAACGCCTCCTGTAACTATATGCCTGGAACGTCGCTCTCTTTTCCATAGGAAGCTCTCTGCCGAGTTTTGCGACCATGCGCCGCAGGACGGCGCGCGCCACCGTACCGGTCCCCATGACAACCACAGCCGCCGCCGCCGAAAGCTCATGACGCGCCAGCCGCTTGGCTGCCGACGTCGCTCCCGGCAGCCGCGCTACCGGCGTGTTTACAAGGGCTGGCCGCAAGAGGCGCTCGCCACCGTACCAAAAGGAGGAGAGTACAGGCGAGGGAAGGGCAGCGCGTTTGCGGCTCACGTTCCAGGCATAGTATATTATAGGAGGCGTTGGCTTCACAAAGAGTGACGTCAGGGCCTCTCCTTAGTTTCCTTCCTCCGTGGTCTTGACTAAGGTGCCTCGATGCCAGCGCCGCCGTTCAGGGTGGAGACAACCTCAACGGCGCCGTCATATTGAAGCACACAGGATCGGCTGCGCTGGCGTTCGTAACGGCGCCGTTCATGCTCTCGGCGCGCTTCGAGTGCTTTGATTTGAACAATCTTTTTATCAATATTGCACTGCGCATCTTTTTACTCATAATAGCCGTTTTAACATCCGAGGGTCGAAGACGTAATTGTACGAATTAATTTTAGGGCCCCGAGTGGTCGAGGTTGACCAATTAGTGTGCCGTCAGTTGGCTGTCATTTTAAAGATCCGTTGCCCAGCAGGTGCTACCGCTCCGTGCGAGTGGAAGAAATTGTTTTTTTTTTCTACGTGGTTTTTGGTTTTTCAATTCCTGCGCTATGATAACAGCCGCGCGTCATCAGCCGCTCGCGCGCGGCGGTTGGTTTCGCTTCGGTCGCGCGAGCTGTTTCCGTTTGTTTTGCTCGCAAAGACAACCTGTCTGCTTTATAATCTTTCAAAGTGTAACTGCGAGTTCCTCGCCTGTTTACTGCCCACAGGGGTGCAATCACATCTGTTTACAGGCTGGCGCTCGTACATACAAACGATGCCGCGTATACCAACGTTGCCACTGCGCCTGCGTTTTCTTTCACGAGGCCCATGAAAACTGATTGCACCTCATTGGCGGTAGGATAAACCACTACTGCAAGTTTTCCACTCGTTTTTTTCTGACAGGGGCACAACCACCGAGCGCTCTTGCGTGCGCTCATATGCAGGCTTCGCTTGCGCTCTGGACATGGACACCGGTTGTTCTGCCACGATTCCTCCGTTTGTGCAGCGCATTTTGCATATATTTTTCATTGTACTTATTTTATTCATGCCCATCTGTACTCATATAAATCATGCTTGTACACCTACACAAAAAAGGGTGAATTTGAGGTCATTAAATACCCTAATAACTTTAAATCCGAAATAGAAGTAACAGACTGAAAATTTATGCTTTGTGAAAAACAATCGACCAGGAAAGGTTTAGTAAAAAGCTGTAGTTTTGACGATGCCTGTGCATGCAATTCCTATTTTACCTGCAAAATTGGGTGGTGATGGGCTAGGATGTTGAAAATAACTGCTCCCTAAAGGTTGAGCTTCTAGTGCTGCAGAACAATATGTAACCTAGCTTGTCAACCTCACCCCTTACAGACAGCAAAGGCAACAAAACAAAAAAAAACAGTGCAAATTATTTATTTAAAGTCAAGTGCAGTCGACCATGAAAAAACGCAAACTACAATACAAGTAAGCAAGACAGAGGCACAGATAAGTGGGGTATGTACAGGGGAGTTTAACCTTAAAAGGAAAGCATAAAACAGCATGGAAAAAGATTCAAATCTCCACATAAGCGAGCAAGATATAGGGGCAAAAAGTTGCTACGTGCACTGTGGTGTTACCTTTGCAACAAACATGAAAACAAAGCATGAAGAAAGATGCAAACTACAAAATAAGCCAGCAATTCAGTGGTAAAAAAGCAGCTATTTACGGAGTGGTGTAAGATTTAAAGCAAGGTACTCTACGACAAGTTCACGCCAGCCACAGTCTTGCTGCCTTATATAACCGTCGTCTGAATCATCAGGCTCGTTCAGCCAGCGGAGGTAGATACGCAGTCGCATGACAACAAAACGGCACATCAGTTTTCTCATAACGCTTGGGTGGTCAGCGCATTCACTAGGTGGCAGAGAAACTGATCGCTCAATAAGGCTCGTCAATGTATTGATTGGGTGATCCAAATGACAAACATCACTTTTGTGTGAAAATTTCTTAAAGACACATTCACACGAAGAAACAAAGCGCAGTACCGTATGGCTTACATACACCAAATTTCTAGAACCTTGATTGTACTCCTTGAGCTGCACAAGAGCATGCTCATCGGACGCCTCATCAGCAATCAGGGTCTCAGTACAGGTTGAGCATGGTTTGTTAGTAGATATAAAAGACTTCACCAAATACCCTGCCAAGTGAGCAATGATGTCATTATCTACAAGAGACAATGGCTCGCCCTCTGTGCATTCATCATCTTACGAGGGTTCTTGAAATTGTTTCTGTACTTCTTGAATCTCTGCAGAGAAGAAATCCACTAAGTATTGCTGTCGTCAGCTTCATAACTAGAGTTCTTAGGTACCTTGAGGAACTGGCTAACTGACAATTCTGAGCGCATTTTTGACATCATATGCACTGGGCACAGGAGAAATCATCCTGATGACCGAAAACAAGTTCTCCAGGCAATCTTGGGCCAATCGTCCTGTCAAGAAGAATGCATAGCCACATTTCTTTAGCAGAAATTCATGCAGTTGAAGCACTACAGCAGTGGACATTAGCACCCCTGCCTGGCATGGCTTCCAGACCTTTTTGATGCCAATGCCTAAGCTCTCAATGACTTCAACATTGAGTTTCAGCATTGCAATAGCCTCTTCATATTTGCTTTCATTTGATAAGCTCAGAGCAACAACAGGGTGCCGTGCAGTCATGATTGTGTACCACTTGAAAATTACTTCACAAAACCAGGCTGTTTCAGCCTCGGGCGGCAGCTTCATACGCTCTACAAAGTACCTTATAGCTGCAGGTGTTTCCCGGAATAACTGAACAGCTACCCCTACCTTCATCTTTGTGAAGTGGCCGTTGGAAATGTGCACGGTACTCAGGTTAGGTGCCACCTTCAGTTGTTCTGAGTCCATCTTTGAGACTGCTTCTATGTACTCAGTCGACACGTCACTGCTGCGTAAATTGTACTTTGCCACTATTTCTTCACTAAGTTTCATGGGATCTTTTCGCACGAGGTGCCCTCTAATATTTTTAGTACATGTGAAGGATCCGGCATAAAAAACAATGACATAGAATTCTCACATGAGTGGGGAACAGTGCATCTAGTGACAGTAGCGGGAGCTTGACAGGTTTAAGCTCCGCCACATAGCACGGTTGGAGCTCCCCATGTCGCACGTCATGCACAGCACACGCAAACAAATGTCTGCACAAAGGTTGATTAAATGGACGACAGTCTCTAAGCTTCTCTCCATTGACAAAAGCACCTGTGTAGTGATAAGCAATCACCCGCTTCCAGCGGGTGTTTAGGCCCCCAACCATAAAGACGAGTCATGGTTTGCTGCTCGGTCGGTATCAGGGAGTGTCACCTTGCCAAGGAAGCGGTCACCACTGCGGTAGAGCTCGACACCCTTGCGAATCTCCATTTCATCGAGGAATATGACGCAGTCTTTTTCAATGTTTGACATTGCGGCCACTTTCACTTTCATCATATTTACTATATCAATCAAAACGCCGGGCTTAAATGACAGGTGCTGCAGTCGTCTGCAAAGTGTTCTTCGTGAGGGAAGAGGATTGCCCTGTTCTAAAGCTAAGTCATAGCCTGCAGAGCCACAAGCAAATTTGAGTTGCAGCGCTTTCTTTATGGTTTCTGCACTCCATGCACTGCCTTTCCGGCTCTTTCTTCAAGGCAGCCTTATGGTCCTCGTTCAAGAAATCCAGATTTTTGGTCAGCGTTGAGAGGTCTTTTCCTAACCGCTTTGTTTTCCTGGCAGCTGTCTTTAACTTCTTTTTTGATCTCGACAAGTTTTCTTGCAAATCAGTGTTTCTTTTTCGCATCTTGCAGAGCCTTTCGTAGCTCACATACTGAGAGCGAGGAAATATCCATTGCTCTCATGCTCAACTGCATTTTCTTCGAAAGAAGAGGTACTATCTCGACTCAGTTCTGCGGAGTCTTCTTGGTCAACGTCTGTAGCAAGTGTTGAGGAGGACTTGGTGCCTTCCTCGCCAGCAGGTCCACATTCGGCAGTCCGTCTCATAGGGAGTTTCCTTCGTTTAGGTTGAGCTGAATAATAAAAATAAAAAAGACATGTCTCAATGCTTATTGAAATAACTGCAAGTCGCGGGAATAATACGCTCCGCTACAATTATTACTCACGTCTAAAGTCGAACAGCGTGGGCAGAGCTGTAGACTTTAACAGGCGGCGTCCATCCTGCCGATTTTTCTCAAACTGGTCCTCTTCAAAGTGGAGCTAAAAAAATGAATAAGACACCAAATGTGATTATTCAGATTTGTTTGGGCTGATACAAAAATACTTGTAAAAAATAACCAGTTATTTAAGGTGCTTAACAGAAAATGTTCATAAAAAATGTTGCTGTATTACCGAACCTCGCACGTTTCCAAACAACGCGCAGGCTACGACGGACGCCGAGCCAGAAAGCTCAGGAAAAATTTGACCCATAATGTACGTTAGCTGCACGTTTACATGAGCACATCCTGCTTAAGTACTTAGCTCCGTCACGGAATAGCAACCACGATCGGGAACGAAAATGCAGCGATAAGGTCTGCTTGCGAACAGCGTAGTGCAAATATGCCCGCGATCACAACATCGGCTACGTCGCTTTCGAATAGCACGATGCAATTATATACCAATAAAAAAAATCCTGTATGCACTTTGACATGAGAGCCGCAGTTATCTATTAAGATCTCAAAGAAAACCGCAGCGCTTCGAGTGGCACCAGCACAACAGCCGCACTCTCCAGATGAAGCAGTGTGTGCCTTCAGTAGCAAATAACGAGCACTTAACTTTTGGTTCGTCTATTTTCGCTTAACGTAAAAGTAACTCTGCTGTCTAAACAATAGCGACGCGAACTTTGCAAAGGAGACGCCAGTGCTTTCTGTGAAAATATAAAACAGGTGTGCGACGTTACGATTTTTTGCTAGTGTTAAATATTCCGCGAATCAAAATCACCTTCGTCCGACTCTATAATCAGGGCACTACTCGCGTAGAAAAGCTAAGTTCAAAACGAAAAACACGCTCGCGCCCGTACGTATGCGCGTACCTATACGCTGCCTATGCAACAGCGGCGCACACGAGTTTGCTTTAATTGCAAAATACGGATCAATAAGACTTAACTGTTTTGCAACTCACCTCGCAGATATATGAGCTGTCAGTTGCGTTCCACCGATCCAGCTTTACTTGAGCTTCCCATTTCTTTCTTCGCTCCGAGTCCCGGGGGAAGCGAAAACAACGCAGGCCTTTACGTGTTGACCCGGAGCACATTGGCACACAACAGCCCGTCATGATGGCTCAGTGGACTTGACAAGCTTGTCAGTCATACAGTCGAACACTCTTAAACAAGTTGAACCACCAGCGAGTGCCCCGAACAACGCAAGCTCAGCTCTTAGCACCGATCAACTCCGACCACTCTGACCGCCCGCCGTGATTCAATATGGCGTCGCAGCGAGAAAGAGGCGGTGTGGGGGTGGTCAAAGAATGGCACCACCCTGAGCGGCGGCGCTGGTATCGAGGTACCCCAGTCTAGACGGTAAGCGCTTTTGAAACTAAAAAAGATTTGGAAGTTCCGGTAGTAGTTAGCCGCGTCTCCATGCGACTGCTGGTGGATACGGGAGCATCTGTGTCATTGATGACTGCCGAAGATTTTAGACATCAATTTGGTGGACAGCACACGCTGTCAAAAACAACAGTGGACTTGAGAAATTTCTCTAAGCACCGCATCGACATTCAAGGTCTGTTTCAAGCCACTGTCCAGTTTTGCCAAAGGTCATGCTCCGTCACGTTTCACGTAACGTCTACAGGTACATCGCTGCTGCGATTAGACGCCATCCCACGGTTGGGTATACAGATCGACGGTACGTCGCTGACATGTCGTCTGGCATCGCTTCCTTCAGTACAGAGCCCCACAGGTGTACCTCCGGGTTTTGATCACCTGTTCAGTGGCGAGTTGGGTCTCGTCAACAACTTTGTGCACCGAATTCATCGGCAGCAAGGTGTGAAACCAGTATCTTCAAAGTTGCGCAGACTACCGCTGGCTCGCCGTGACCAGGTCACAAATGAACTGCGACGTCTCGAGGACTGCGACGTCATCGAGCGCGTCGAGGCTTCTGAGTGGGTGTCTCCACTCGTGGTGGTGCGCAAGAAGGATGGAACCATGCGGCTCTGTGTACACCTACGGGAACAGGACAGTTTTGTGCCTCAGGATCAAGAAAGGGTCTCGCAGAAACAGTGGCAAACTAAACAGTATGTAGACAAACAGGGAAGTGCTCAGGCAACTCGTATCAAGGCGGGAGACACCGTCAAAATAAGATTTCACAGGAAAGGATTTTTTAAGTACAGTAACCCTCGTACAGTTAAGGCCCAGATAGGACCATATACTTTTGTACTTAGTGATGGGAATACGTGGAATGCATCTAGGTTAACCCTAGTGGCAAATGATTCAAAAGATAGCACATTGTCTACGAGTGATAGAGACTTTTTGTACTCATATTCAAACTTGGATAGCCATTCCGATGACTCGTCTACAGCTACATCGTCAATTTATAGTAATAAGTAGCAGCTAAGTAGCTCGTCTGACTGATCACTTCCAAGTCTACCAGTCAGCAGTCGTCTCTGATTCCTTTGGGGAATCGGTAGCCTCCCAGGACTTGTTGGGACGTCCAGAGGAGCTTCCTGGGCAACCCTCTCCAGCTTTGAGCGGACACCAACATTCGGATGTCAAACCAGGGGGAGGGAAGCAATAGTAGGACGACTGGGTCTTCAAAGTCGACCGATACGCGTCGCAACCCCCAAAGTTCTTCTGAGGTACGTACACGTCCTCATCGTAGCAAGAAACGGCCTGCGTGGCTCAGAAAGACAGAAAGCTGAGCTAGTTGGTAAGTATTCATTATGCAAAATAGAAGTGAGGCGTGCAGACAGGACACAAGAGTAGAGAAGTGGACAACACGAACGCCGACTATCAACTGAAGGGGGCACTGAGGCGAAAAAAGAAAGGCACAAAACTCATCTGCGCATGCTCAGGAATGGTAACACCACGTGTCAATCGGGTAAACGTGCCGGCCTACGTGAGAGATAACTGTTAAGGTACTTAATCTCTTCCTTATGTAAAGTAATCGAAGGCTGACTCACGCACGCACTTCCACCATTAAAGATATGCCATGCCTCTACCATAAGACGCGTATCTTCATTCTTATGCCTGTACAATATCGCGCATTCATCTAACTCTGGCGTGCAGTTACAATCTCGGCAATGAAGCGAAAGATTAGAAGGCGATCCACCGGTTAACGACCTTTTATGTTCCATTAGCCTCTGATTGATACACCGTCCCGTTTGCCCTACGTAGAACTGGCCACAGCTAAGGGGAATTTTATAAACCACACCCATACTACAGCCAGTAAAACAGTTGTTCTTATTGTGCTTCACTGGACAAATATCTGTTCGTTTTTTGCCTTTTACCCGCTCCTTTTTATTCTGTACGGCAGCGCATATCTTACCTAGCTTATTGGGAGCAGTGAAAGCAACATTAACATCATATCTACTAGCAACTTTTTTAAGCCTGTGCGACACTGAATGAATATACGGAATAGCCACTACTCTTTTTTTGCTATGACTGCTTTCTGTAATCACGTCCGTTCCTCCCGAAACCGACTTCTTTAGGCGCTCAGCCACAGTGGCCACCACTACACTAGGATACCCTGCTTCTAATAGACGCCGGACCTGCGCATTAAAACTGGCGCTCATTTTGTGCATGCACGATCTGGTGAGGGAAGACTTAAGGCACGACATGGCAATTCCGTTTTTTACTAATTTAGAATGCTTGGATTGAAAGTTTAGCAACGGCTTCGAAGATCTTGGGGAGTACTGCGAACAAACATGATTTTGTTCGAAGATCAAGGAAATGTCGAGAAACTGAATTACGCGTCGCTGAGGAAATTCCTTGGTAAACATTAATCCTCCCCCATGAAGTTTAAATTGCTCACTTACTGAGGTAGCAGCGGAATTAAATTCTTCCCTATTACAGAAAATCAGGTAATCATCAACGTAACGAAATATCTTGATAACACTATCACCTAAGGCTTTCTCTAAGCAGTTGTCAACCTTACTCAGGTAAATGTTGCTAACAATAGGGGCAACCTTTGAGCCAATACAAATGCCTGATTTCTGCAGAAAAACGCCATCTCTCCACCCAATCAGCGTCGACTTCAAGTACATTGAAACAATTTCTAGAAAAGCTCCCGTGGAAACACCGCATCTATCAATAAAAGCCGACTCTTGCACTTGTTCTTTAATGCACTCATTTACGGAATTTAGCAACCCGTCATGCGGCAACGAATAATACAGGTCTTCGATATCCATACTAAAAGCAGTACAATCACCAGGATTTTCCTCTCTCAAATACTGAACTAGTGCCTGAGAATTACGCAGGCAAAAGGGGTCTGAAGAAACTAGAGAAGCTACGCAGTTCTGAAGGTAACTAGCGACACAGACCTGCCACGTCCCTTTCTCTGACACTATAGCACGAAAAGGAATTTCTTGTTTATGGGTCTTGGCCGAGAAAAACAGTACTAAAGTGAGGGATTTAGCTGTCTTGACATTACAGACAAGCCTATCAAGATTATATTGACACGTGTACTTATCTTTATCGGGCAACTACGTTTCGCCGCTTAACAACTGTAATCCCACAGCGAGGGACGCGCCTGCATGTATCCGACGTTTCTGGAAAGTTATCGACGCTTCTATCCGCGTGTCTGTTGTCGCCGAACCTTGTGTTATCAGATTTCATCGCGTGACACGAATTGTGTGGAACTTTGTGGAAGACACGCGGGTCCCATCAGTTAATCTGGAACATTCGACGACTGATCTATAAAAGCTGACGCGCTTGACCCGCTGATCAGTTTTCCGACGATCGCCGACCGTGCTCGCCGCTATCGTTGTGCTATAAGTGTAGCCTGTTTTTGTGGGCACAGGTTCGCCCAATAAAAGCTAGTTTTGTATTCCACCGTATTGCTTCTTTCTTCACCGTCACTACCACGTGACAATATCTTGACAAGAGGTCAACCGCACGTTGCTTAACTACCGAAGGCTTGAGTTTTACTGGCTGCAAATTCTTTTCTATGGCTGAAATCGCTTTTTCTGAGAACATGTCATCTGGCATAATTACGAAAAAACCTTCCTTGTCAGATGTTACTGGTCTAAGTTTATGCTCCACAAGGTAATCAACTAACGGTCGGACAGGGTCAGGCGTCTTAAAATGAGAATCTGATTGTTTAATGCTAGCAATGTAATCCGAAATACAGAGTGAGCGCTCTTCTTCCGGGACGAGCCTGGTTATGCAGCGCGGTATGTTTAAAACGTCAACGGGTTTTACGCTAGGCTTAAAACAGTGCTTAGGACCTAAAGCAAGGGTTCTTCTATGGTTATCACTCACGATGGCATCTCCAAGAACCAGTACCTTATTTGACGGTGAATTATTAGAAAGGTGTTTCCTCTTACTTTGTTGAAGCTCCGGAAGTTTCATCCTCCATAGGAAGTCCGCATGTTGCACGGCTAACTTATTCCAATTGGCGTAGGGGCGGTTCCAATGGCGACCGTCTCTTAGGGCCGCGCAACGGACCCTTAGACACTCCTGGTAGAACCTAACTTGGCGCCAAGATTCAGCGGAAAGAATAGCTCCAGTCCTTCTGGCATGCCCAGTTGATGGTTGAAGAAAGCCGCACATCATTTGAACTTCCAATGGGACGACACGATTACGACTAAACCACGACATGGTTCTAGCGCGGAACAAACATATCGCAATTAGGGAAGCTAACGAAGCAGGATTGTGCAGATAAGTAGGGGAACATGGAAAAGGGCTCAGAGTACTAGAAATGAAGCTTAGAACGACAGAAAGCTGAGCTAGTTGGTAAGTATTCATTATGCAAAATAGAAGTGAGGCGTGCAGACAGGACACAAGAGTAGAGAAGTGGACAACACGAACGCCGACTATCAACTGAAGGGGGCACTGAGGCGAAAAAAGAAAGAAGGCACAAAAGTCATCTGCGCATGCTCAGGAATGGTAACACCACGTGTCAATAAAAGGTCGTTAACCGGTGGATCGCCTTCTAATCTTTCGCTTCATTGCCGAGATTGTAACTGCACGCCAGAGTTAGATGAATGCGCGATATTGTACAGGCATAAGAATGAAGATACGCGTCTTATGGTAGAGGCATGGCATATCTTTAATGGTGGAAGTGCGTGCGTGAGTCAGCCTTCGATTACTCTTACATAAGGAAGAGTTTAAGTACCTTAACAGTTATCTCTCACGTATGCCGGCACGTTTACCCGATTGAAACGTGGTGTTACCATTCCTGAGCATGCGCAGATGAGTTTTGTGCCTTTTTTCTTTTTTCGCCTCAATGCCCCCTTCAGTTGATAGTCGGCGTTTGTGTTGTCCACTTCTCTACTCTTGTGTCCTGTCTGCACGCCTCACTTCTATGCTGCGTGGCTCGATGATTTTGTTTCTTATGTGTAGGACGTGCTTCGTTCAATACATGCGTACAGTGTGTTTTCTTCGATGCGGTGCAGTGAAACTTGTACCTTGGGTAATTTCCTTGTGAAGTGCCAAAAGCACCGGAAGCATCCTCAATGACTGCCTGGGTTATGGTGCCCCAAGACTGGTGGGCGTGTGTGTGAACTTGGGGGGACGGACAGAAATTACTCTTGGACTTAAGTGCGTGTGCCTTGTGTGCGCGTTTCACTGAATGGTTACTCTGTTTTCCAGGGGGGATGATATGGTATAGTGTCTCTATGTGAGAGATCTCCTGTTAACCATTCATTGATGTTCTGGCCTAGTCTAGTTAGATGGCAACCCCCTTCGGTCATGTCTCGGGCATTGACCAATCAGGACGTGACATCCGGCAAGTGAAGTCTGCGTGCAATAAACGGCCGCTTGCCGGCCGAGCCCTTTGTCTGGTTTCATCGAGAGCGGTTGTCTCCGCGCCTCCCTCTCTCGCGTCGGCGTCGTCGGGCGCTCACCGCGCGCTTTCCGGAGCCACGCCCCCGCCGCCTGCCGCTGCCGACACAACAAAAACCACACGTAAAACTTACTGGAGTTGACCTTGACGTTTCACCAACTAACTTAATCGAAGCGCTTAACGCACGCAATCCGGGATTGGATCTGGATACCCAAAGCAAAGTACTAGTCTCATTTCAGGAACGGGGTGGCAACATGACCCACGTAATCGAAGTGCAGCCAGCCGATTTTAAGAAAATCATGCGAAAAGAAAGAATCTGTGTCGGCTGGACCGCGGCGCGTGCAGTGGAGGACTTGTATGCCTCCCTCTGTACATTTTGCGCGTTGTATGGAAACACGCGCCGCTTTTGCCCCGTTAAAGACGTCGCGTCCAGGGCAACATGTACAAAGTGTGCCGGGAACCACCTGGCACAGACTTATGTGGGAATGGGAGATGCGGAGGTTGCCTGTGCGGCATGTAGGGGAGTCGGGCGGAAATCCGCGGGACACCCGACGGGAGATGTTCGCTGCGCGACGCAGGCGGAGCAGGTGGCCCGGCTTAAAGCGCGCACTGATTATGGAAACTAATTGGGGCGGGGCCCGCAGCGCCCCCCCCCCCCCTCGAGGTCGGGGCGCGACAGGTGTCGCGTCCCCCCGTGGGGCACGCGCAGGAGGCATGGTGGCCTTCGACGGGACGGGGTTTGAAGAGTGGAGCGATGCCTGGATGGCGGCGATTGGCGGTCGTTATAGATTAAATCAATTTATTCGAAATACTCTTATTGGCGATACGGGGCTGCTTCCAATATGACTAAATAATATTACAAAATTCATTCAGGCAAATTTGGACCGTGCGAAAGCGGCGACAATGGTGCTGGTGCGCGTCATGCAGGAGAAGGGAATTGCTTTCGCAATTGCTTGTGATCCCTACATCAGGGCAAACGTGATCCCCGGTATTCCGGCGCGTCATCAGAGATTTGCCTCACCTGACCATCCTCGAGTAGTTATATACGGGGATGGGTCGGGGTTTGATTGTTTCCCAGTCACGATCAGCACCAATGTCGTTGCTGTGAGACTGTCGACGCCCTCTCTCGCATTCTTATATATACGAGTGTATGCGCCTCCGCACGTAGATATCACTCCGTTCATAGATATCGTGTCAGATTGTATTGAACGGTCTCGGGATGACAATATCATAATTGCGGGCGATCTCAACGGAAAATATATTAACTGGGGTCGTGGTGGTAGTGATAACAGGGGGGCAGCGGTGATGCAGATGGTGTGCAATACGGCTTCCATTTACTAAACGATCCAGAGTCAGAAGTCCACCTACGAAAACCACTATACCGCAAGCTGGATTGATGTCACACTGGCCAGTGACATGGCCAACAGTGAATGGCCAACAGGGGTTACATGCGGAATCTGTCTGATGAGGAGACACTATCAGAACACCACCATATAGAATTCTCATTCGAGGGACACGCCAATGCTGCCCAGCAAAAAGCTAACCTTTGCGGGCCGTGCACGATTGACACGCTGGCTGATAAACGAGCCTTGGTTTGGAGTGGTGCAACGTGCGGCGGTGCGCACTGGCGAGCCTCTCGATCACATTATAAGGAAATTTTACCAATTATACGACCGATACTACAATAAAAACCTGCAAGTGGCGAAAAGAGGGCCGCATAAGGCGAATGCGTGGTGGTCGCCCCAATTAACCATCGAAAGGAACCGCGTTCGCGCAATGCGCAGACGATATAAAAAAAACTAGAGACCCGACACTTCGTAACGTATTACGTGTGGTATTTGTTAGAGCACGAGTGGCATACAGGAGATTAATCGAAGAAGCGAAGACGCAAGCGCTTAAAGAATTTTCTACGGAAAGCTCACGAAAACACATGTTCGGAGTCGCGTTTAAGTCGGCGTTTGAAAAACTTAGACATCCGATCGTGTTGCCGGCCCTACGAACGCCGGAGGGAGCCATGACCGAAGACGGGCTCGAATCCGCAGCCTTACTGCTTCGCACGCAGGTCTCAGAGATGATTCTTGTCAGGACACACCCCTGCATAGGGAGCTACGCGAAGTAGCGGGCGCCCCGGCCGTTGCGAGACGTGACGATGCACCGTTCTCCCTGGCTGAGATAGAGTATGCCCTTAACCTTGGTAAGACCGGTTCGGCCCCGGGCCTTGACGGCATTACCCATCCAATATCGAAAATACTTTTCCACTATGGCTCGGGGTTCTTTTTGTTGATTTTTAATGCGGCATTGAAATTGGGGCACTTTCCTGACAAGTGGAAGAAGGGAAGGGTGGTTTTTATTCCAAAACCAGGACGACCACCCGATAATCCGGGCTCATATATACTTATAGTAATGAATTCGTCATTCGGCAAAATTCTTGAGAGACTATTAAACTCCCGTTTATATTACTTTCTAAATTCTCACAACCTCATTCACGCAAATCAATTCGGCTTTACACATGGAAGGAGTGCCGTCGTGGCCTTGTACGAATTGCGCAGTCGACTGCAAGTTTTCACTGGGTGCCCAGCGTCGCCCGGATTGCAACGTTCTTCCTGCCACCAAGGCAATCAATCCATGTCATCACGGGACACGGGCGCTTTCCATTCTACTTATATAGATTTGGTCTAGCGCGCACCGAGCTCTGCGCGTGCGGTAATTCCTGCAGAAACTTTTCACCATTACTTGACCGACTGTTCTCTGACGGCGGAGCAGGCGGGACTGGTTCGTACCTCGGGCGGGGCCATTCGGGTGGAAGACTACCTAGTTTTGTTACAAAAGAAACAGAATAGAGCTATCCTCATTCGTATGGAAAGGTTGGTGTGTGCGGCGGTGCCGGACTGCCCGCGGGACGCCTGGTGACCGAATTTTAGGATGGCCTTGCGGCCGTTGAAATCCTTGACCCAGGGTGCCACTGGAGAACAGGCGGACAATCCAGCGACTCGGACAGTCGAACGCCGCGGAACGACCGGAATGGGAGCCGTGGCTGCCCCCCTCACGTCCAGCGACTTGGAATCCGGCGTTAACAGAATGTATGAATCTACACATTCCTCATGCCCAGGCGCAAATTACGCAGCGTCGGCTGGGGGGTTCGTAGCTGACCCCATGCCATTAAGGCCGGATTTTATGCGGAGCCTGATAGGGCAGTCATACAGCTGAACACAATAGAACGACCGGTTTCGGAGGCGTGACTGGCTCAATACGTCCAGCGACTGGGACCCCGGAGTTCTCAGTTTGGATGTTCGGAATTGACAGCAACCGCACACTCACGGCTGCCGGTTTGCGCATGGCCTTGTTGCCGCTTGCGCAATTCAGCTTCATTTCACCTGCGGACCGACCTCATGTCCTGGCTAACGATGCAAGTCAGTTGTCCTTTCGCCGGCGCCGGCTCAGTGCTGTGCGCCCTCATGCAGATGTAGTCCTGGCGATATTGGAGGCATTGCATCCGTGGTAAAGTCTAGGCGCCGTCGCGCCCATTTTTCGTAAACTGGCGACATCAGTTCATGAGCCCCAATGGCAGAAGTCCATGAAGCACGCGTCCATTTGGTCACCTGCGACTAGTCTCAGCTGCAGGGGCCTACGTCCGAGTGGTCTCGGTGGCCCGATCGCGTCCGCCGGCTCCTTCAATAAGCCACCGTTAATGGGTCTCTTACCAGTGTGCTGCAGCCGCTGTTGCCGGTACGGTATGCACGCGAGCACAGTACGGAGCTCTTAACCAGCCGGGGGACAGTCGCGAGTTCAAATCCTGTCACTCGTCCTTTTCATCCCATTTTTCATAACATGTTACTTCACTCACTATTCTTTTTTTTCATTTTATTCATTCCATCACACCTTTCAGTTATTTTTCATATTCATTTCGCCATTATTTAGCACTGCAACTCATGACACTTTCCGCTGATTTCACCTATTAACATTTGCAGCGGACGTGCCTTCGCGGACCCGCCGTGGTTGCTCAGTGGCTATGGTGTTAGGCTGCTGAGCACGAGGTCGCGGGATCAAATCCCGGCCACGGCGGCCGCATTTCGATGGGGGCGAAATGCGAAAACACCCGTGTGCTTAGATTTAGGTGCACGTTAAAGAACCCCAGGTGGTCAAAATTTCCGGAGTCCTCCACTACGGCGTGCCTCATAATCAGAAAGTGGTTTTGGCACGTAAAACTCCAAATATTATTATTATTAGTGCCTTCGCGGGAGGCGCGGATATCTGCGCGACGCATCATACCTCATTTAGCGAATAATAAACATTATTTTTGTTTCTTCCTACTTTCGCCTATCTCTAAATAAATAAGATGGGGGGCTCCTAAGTATGCGACTTTCGTAAGTTCTCTGTGTTTTGGTGGTGATGACTGCCCGGTTACCAGTCTCTCTTGACCGGGCGGTCATTCACGCCGCATCTAATGAGTGCTCTCTAGATTCCTTTTCAGGTATTTACCATACAGGCCACTTGGGTTTCAAACAGCCATTCAAAGGACACAGACATCCTTTCACTATCATCATCATCTCCTCCCCAGACCTACAAGGGCCCTTTGCCCCCCCCCCCCTCCACCCCACCCTGATCTTTACTATGCACTTTCTTTTTCAAATGAGGATACAATAAACGCTCTACGCGAGGACTTTGTGCCCTCGCTGATCACGTCTTGGGATATCAGCGGATACCGTGCCCACACTTCTTCCAATTGGCTCTCTATATGGTCAAAACTGCGCTTTGGGTCTTTTCCGACCTCATTTCATTTATTTTAGATTGGTTTAAGCCTGTTATTGCATTAGTAGGAACGGGCTTTTCCCTCTATTTATTTAATTTCTTGTATGTCACATGAGGGAGAAGACTTCGAAAATGGGGCGGTACACCCGCCACATGATAATTCGATAGTGCCAGGGCAAGCTCAGCCCAACAAACAAGGGGGAAACTTCAGTCCTGGATATTTTTTCTTGTTTCAAGCGGCTGAGGTAAACGCGAGGACGGGTTCCAAAAAGGACTTTTGTATGGCGTTTTATTAGAGTGCGTGACCGTACGAAAGTGTCAAGGGCGCTGTCGCGTCCAGTTCACTTTATATGGCTCACTTGAGGCAAACAGAAGTTTACTGGGGCGCTACACCCGCCACATGATAACTCGATAGCACCAGGGCAAGCACGAACCGAGAACCGGCGAGCGCCGCGGAAACGCCCGCTCGAATGATGGAATACAACAGCCGGAGGCGACGAACATTACGCAGCTCAACATGGACCACGCCAAGCGCGCGCTGGCGACGCGTCGGATGGAAGAGCTAAACATATCCATCAAGGCCATAAGCGACCCGCCGTGCACGAAAAAAGCGAGGCCGCAATTGCCGCCGGGCTTCACGTATTTCGGGGAACAGGAGGAGCCCCTAAGCGCCGTCTTGGTTTGCCGACCGGGCTTCGGTGCATTCCCGGTATACGTCTCCCGGCGAGTGGTTGCGGTGCGATGCACCAAAGGGGACGCGAGTCCCTTATGAAAATATGAGATGAGCTTCACATGAAAATCTGATGAGTTTTGACATCACAGCCATTAGACTTCCGGATGAGTTTCTTTGGGATTTCTTGATGTATTCCTGATGTCATTCCAAAACATATTGGCCACCGCCTCTCTGTAGAATTCTTCACGAGTGTTTTTCTTGCGAGCATGAAATGTCTTCCTAATGTGCGCTCCAAGGCAGTTTTCTTGTTGGACACATGTGCAGTGTGCGATGTTTCAGTGCCCGTTGCAACAGCGTCAGTCGGAAAGCATCAAATCTGCTCGTGCGGCGCAGCTTACACCCCTGTCGTCCGCATCTTGCTTTTGTGTTAGTGTGTTTAACGTGCGCGGGTTGCACTCCTGTCGCTCGTGCCTTCTGTGTTGATCGTGCTACCAACGGAGATTCCTCGAAAAACCTACATGTCGCGGCAGCGTGCATTTGTCCTATGTGGTATATGCCAGAAATGTGCGCTGGCGTGCGATGTGCTTGCAACCGAGTACTACAGTGCGTTCCTGCAAATAGACGCTGCCACTTACGCGCAGTTCTTTTTTTTCACCCGCCGTGGTTGCTCAGTGGCTATGGTGGTGTTGGGCTGCTGAGCACGAGGTCGCGGGATCGAATCCTGGCCTCGGCGGCCTACTTTCAAAGGGCGCGAATTGCGAAAACACTCGTGTATTTAGGTTTAGGTGCACGTTACAGAACCCCAGTTGGCCGAAATTTCCGGAGTCCTCCGCTACGGCGTGCCTCATAATCAGAAAGTGGTTTTGGCACGTTAAACCCCATAATTCTTTTTACGCGCAGTTTCCCATGTCATGATCATGTCAAACTGCACAATTGTCGGTTTGCCACTTAGAGACTAGTAATACATCCGAGAAATCAAACTGCTCAGAACAAGGCATACGCTATAGGTTTGCACTGTTTACCAAATGCGATAACGGGGTAACACGAAGTTACAGTGCTCTTTAAAAAGGAAAGAAAATGACGTCGTTGTTTTGTGCCTAGCCCTGATATATCGGAAGCGTTTCCAGAGTACTCGGCGCTCACGCTGTGTTATATCGTTTTCTTCATTTTTGTCTCTTAGACTGCCCCCAAAGATGAATCGGAACCACTCCCACCAAAGGCCAAGGGTCCGAGTGTCTTAATTAACTATATCCTAATTAACGGTACCTTACTTAACATCGCCTTCATTAACACCACTGGTCATGATTTCAACTCCCACCAATAGTCATGGGTCCGAGTGCTTTCATCAACTATATCTTAATTAACGGTGCATTAATTAGCATCGCCTTCATTAACCACAAAGTTCGTGGGCACGACTCCTACACAAGATCAAGGGTTCGAGTGCTTTCATTAACTATATATTAATTAAATATGCCTTAATTAACATATCATTTAACAGCAAAGGCCATAGGATCGAGTGCTTTAACTGACTATATTAATTAACAGTACCTTAATTACCATCGCCTTCCTTAACAACAAAGGTCGTGGGTTCGATTACCACCCAAGGTACTGGGTGCGAGTGACTTAATTGTTAGATCTTAATTAACTGTACATTAATTAGCACCATTTTATAAACAAAAGTCGTGGGTTCGAGTGCGTCAAATAACTGTATCTTAACTGTGCCTTAATTAACATCGCCTTCATTTACACCGAATATCTTGGGTTCGAGTGTCTTAATTGACTATGTCTTAACATTACCTCAATTAACATCGCCATCAATAACAACAAAGGACGTGGGTTCGATTCCCACACAAGGTAATGTCATCGAGTGACTTAATTCCTAGGTCGTAATTAACTGTGCCTTAATTAGCATCGTCTTCATTAACGAAGGTCGTGGGTACGAGTGTCTTAATTAACGGCATAATAATCACCTCCGCCTTAATTGACATTAATTAACAGGCTTCGACTTGCACTAAGGGTCGTACGTGCGTTCGAGTGCATTAATTAACTATAACTTCAATAACTGTCTAATTAACGGTGCCTTAACACCAAAGGCCGAGGGTTCGCAGGTATCGACTTGGTATCGTACACATTCATATATGATGTACTTTGACATTAGCAATAACACAAAAAAGCTGTATACTCCTCTCATCAGAAATCATAAGGTGCATTGTCATTTGAGTCTCTGATGTACTGTGATGCCAAAAAACATTAGACGATGCATTTCTTATGAATGTCTGATGTCACATTAGGAATGCACAACCTCCTCTACAGAAACTCATGGTTCATTTTCATAAGGGGTGGCTGCTGGTCGCGGCGTACGCGCCGCCGCACAGCTCCATAGACCCTACTGTAGACGAAATTTTGGCGTCTACAGACAGTGAAAGAACACAAGAAGTCCTCGTCATGGGCGACCTGAACGCCAATCACGCCATGTGTGACCCGAGAGCCAATGACAACCGATGCTCTCGCATAATCGAATTTGCGGCGGCGCGAGCGTTAGTCGTCCTGAACGACGCGGCGTCACCCCCTACCTACTCCTTCTGTACACGGACAGCTGGATCGACGTGACGCTGGCGACCCCCGCACTCGTCCGTCAACGGTACAAGTGGAGCGTGTCGCCGGACGAGACGTTTTCCGAGCAGAGGGCGATCGACATGGTGCTGCAGAACGACAACGTGCGTGGCAAACGTCTGACGAAGTGCGGCAGGCAAAACTTCGTCGCCGAATTGAGAGAGCTCCCATGGTTCGAGCGAGCGAGCGGCGCGGACATCAAATCGAAGCGGGCGCTCGACACGCTGCTCGACAAAATGTATCAGATAATCGACCAAATGCGCAGCAAACACCTAAGGCCGGTCCTCCCGCACAAACCGGGAAAAAGTTGGTGGACCCCAGGGCTGCAGGTCGAAAAGAGGATACCGCGGGCCTTGCGGCGCAGCTTCCAGAAGTGCCGGGAAGACGCGCTCTGGCCGTTTTATCGACAAAAGTACAGCGAGGTGCTCGCGAAACTCCGCCGCAAAATCGAGAACGCGAGGGAACAAGACGCGCGCGAGCGGTGCGACGACTGCAGTCGGAAATCTCTGTTTTCCGAACCGTTTCGGGCGGCGTAAGGCAAAGCCAAAGCAAGAACGGTTTTACTGCCGTTGAAAAGACGAGACGGCGGTCGCACGGAAAGCGTCTTTCAGTCGGCCGAGCTGCTTCTAAAAACCTTGATCGCCAAGGACGACGCCGACACGGACCTGCCAATAAACAGAGAAATCCGCGAGCAGAACGCGCGGCCCTATACGTATCGCACAATCGGGACCGTCAATTCACCGCCGGCGAGGTCGAGGCGACGCTCGGCAAACTGGCGCCGGGTCCGGACGCGCATTCACATTCGCTCGCCTGTGCAGCCGGTCGACTGCAGCGCCGCCCCCGCGGCACCAAGGGGAACTATATATCTAGATAACTTTTCGCCCTGGGGGAGCCTAGGTCCCTAGGTGTCGTGTAAAAAACGCGCCTAGCTCCTGAAACGCCCTAGTCCCCGGGCGCGGGGGCGCGCGCGCGGGGGGCCCATAGAAATATACCATAGCGCAGGTAATATGTGGTAGTATTGTTTGTGCCAACTCGCCGGAGCAGCAGGGTAGGTGGTTCATTGACAGTGCAGGCAAGCAGCACGACCACGAACGAAGCGATACAAGGTGGAACAGCGCGTTTTACGGCAATTGAAGTTGTGTGTGTGTGACGCGCTTGGTGAGTGCAAAGAGCAATTTAGTTGCGTGTGTGACGAATGTGTATGCGCAAATAGCACGACCACGAATGAAAGTGGAACATCGCGTTTGGTGTGCGCAAACAGCAATCGAGTTGCGTGTGTGACGCGTTCGTTCGCGCAAACAGCACGACCACGAACGAAGCGATGCAAGGTGGAACAGCGCGTGTTGCGCAATCGAGTTGTGCGTGTGTGTGACGCGTTTGTGGTGCGCAAAGAGCACGACGACGATCGTCTTCTAACTGCGCCAGAGCAAACCGATTGTTGGGTTCTACATACGTATTGAAATTTGGCCGATCATTTTCAAAAGCAAAGGCTTACCCTTAATTAGGGGTTATCCCCTACCTTCTACTGAAACTGCAGCCACTAGTAGTCTTCATGCACTTTTGTAGTCATGACATGATACGACGATACCCTCTGACGTGGGGCCCAGACTACTGGAGAGCTGGTTGATCAAGCTTGCTCAATAAACTTGACCTTTTGTTCTTTGATTATGCTACAGTGCAAGAGCGTAGTTTCTTGCTATTAGTAAACAGGCAAGACAACAAAATATTAACGCGATAGCGTTAAGGAGCTCGTGTCGCAGAAAAGCCGGCGTCGTCGGCGTCGGTGTTGGCGTCGGTGTCCGCGGCGTTGGCCGTGAGCGATAAATCACGGCAGGCACTTCATAAATAAAAGCAACTTCCAAGATGGACTGGGTGGGAATAGAACCAGGGTCTCCGGAGTGTGAGACGGAGACGCTACCACTCAGCCACGAGTTCGATGCTTCCAAGCGGTACAAACGCGCCTCTAGTGAATGCGGTGTTGCCTTCGAAACGAGCCGTGGAAAGTTATACTGCGGTGTATATCGGTAATTATGAACATGTAACTTACAGAAGTCGCAATTACACGAGTAGCGAAGTGCGTTTCCGCTGCATTTCTTCTGGGCTTTCCGCACACGCAGAGCCATCTTGCGGCAAACATAGAAGACCCCCTCCTCTCCATGTACGGCGCTGCCCGACAGATGGCGCGCCACGCGCGCATTGGAGCTGTGCGAGGACCGGCGCGAGACGGGTCGCGGCATGGACTGTCTCTCCCCTGACAACGCTTCGCCTTGCTCCCTCTGCAGAATCATGCGGCCTTCCTTTCTTTAGATCACTATCTGTCTATCTTTCGGCCCGTGCCGATCACGACGTTTGGCTGGCGTGCATCATTTCCCCCTCCGAGATACCGAGTTCTTTGGTTCGTTCCGCTTGCTCAGGCGCACGTTTCGTTGCTGCGCCGAACGCTGCGTTGCTCGACCATATGGCTCGACGCTCACCGCGTCCGATGCGGGGCGCCTCGTAAGTGATGGCTGCCCTGTAGCCCATTGTCTTACACCCCTTGGCGGGTCGACAGGAACGCTGTCGCGTTCCACTCTTGAAGGCGAAGCTTAAGCGTCCTCCAATTTTTTTCTACTCTACTCCTGTTGTGGCTCTTCAGTCAATGAAACTAGAGGGGAGAGGAATCTAGATCCAAGCCAAGTGGCAAATTGTGTTTAGTCAGTCATAAACACCCTTAACTCACAGTTTTAAATGCCTGTGTGGTAGATACCTTGTCTAGTGGAACTTCTTGCCAGCCCCAAAATGTGCATAGCACCAGAGGTATAGTTTGACAGCTGTAAGGAGTGCAATTAAGGGAGTGCAGTACCTGTATTGCAGCTTTACACCAGCTAAGATATTGAAGCAAGTGTGTTCATATTTCTCATCTGTAGTGTGGCAACAACTTGTAATCCGCCCTCAAGTTCTTCTGGAACACAAGCTACTATTGCTCTTTTGTGCAGCTAGTGTCAGCAGACAAGCTTGCAGTATTGCTAGGTAGAAAAGCACTTAGGCTCCACGACCTTCTAAGTCATAAATGAATAAGTGCATGGCTAGAAGTTGTTGTAATTGCAAGAAACAGTTCAAATGCCATTGAGCATAATTGCGCTATTGCAATGTATCCAGTGGAGCATTGCACGCGCCATGGTAGTTCCCACATTGTGTTGAGTGCCACACCAGTGACATGATAATGATGCCAGCGAGATCCAGCATGGCTGTACTTTGTTCTATAAAAAACTTTTCATGTGTTTTAGATTATATTTAGTGCAGTGTCTCAAAGGCTATGCACAGAAGATGATAGTTGACCTTACCGCCATCTTTTCTATACATATGCAGTCCTTCACTTGCCACCAACTTCAGCGAATCATTGAACCCCCAAAATAACACATTTAATATTGGTACTCAGATTGAACAGTTGCAGTTCTATGTGTATGTTTCAGAGAACTGGACCAAACATCAAGAAAAAAAATGAAAACTTAGCTACCTATTGATGTTGTAGCTTTAGGCTCTGCAGGAACCATTTATCTGCGGCACCCAACTTGTCCCGTATTTGACAGAATCATGATAGATGTGTGAAGAAGCATGAGTGTTATGCAGAGCAGTTTTCAAAATGAACCTCTACCATATAATTCGTAAATAACCGGAAGCCTTCTAAGAAAATGTTCATGCTCTGCACTGTAACATCGACAAGTCCCTCCCTAACATAAGGTGATAAAGAGAGCTGGTTTTATGAATCTGTTGTATTTCCACACTTTTAGCATGGTATAACTGAGACCCAAGGCATAAATGGGACTGCGTGCTGTTCTGCATGTGTGCTGCGCTTATTGTACAGATCAATAGTAGCCAATCAATAGCCATCTTATTGAAGATGCTAACTGGATCATATCCTAGGGCCAACTCCCTGTCAATGAAAGCTGTTATACTGGCTTCTTGCACTGTTTATTGATCACGGACTTTTTGAGGTGCGATTGAAGTCCCTCAAAATCTTAAACTATGAATTGCAACTGGGAGAATGAGTCCATTCATTAGGACCACACTTCTTGTATTTA